>NC_058088.1:140864586-141179823 GCF_014858855.1 Bufo gargarizans
ACATTAATTACATAAAAATTTTCCATAGTTGTCTGTAAATTCATTACATATATCATATGGTAAAGCCACGATTTTACATACATAGTGAAACTTCATAGATAATTTTCAAAGATCGCAAACAAAGTTTGCCTAATTTATAAAGTGCCTCGTGCTTTAGTTTCAGTGATCACCTGAATGTGCTAATTAGGCGGTCAATAGGCGGCGTGATTTAAAAACTTACAGCGTGGAGCAACATGATGGCAGCCGTCCCGGCGTCCCCGGACCTCCACCGGGCATGCTCAGCATCCTAGCAACTGGTGTACACAATCACAGACCGCGCTCAATGATGACGTCGGTCGTGATGCACGCACCAGCCGCCAGGCCCCGCCCCCGAAGCATGTCGATACAGGAGGTGACGCCTCCATGCCCAGCCTCCAGGTCACATGACAAGTCATGTAAACCGTAGCCTGGCAACAAGGAAGCGTTCACCCTCGGCGCACCGCAATCTCCAGGGTTGGTCAGAGCACAGCAGTGAGGCCTGTATAGGGGAAAAAAAGACCACATAGGGAATGATCGGGTTGTCAATTACTAATAGCTAGATTGTTGCAGATGATTATTGTGAATAAATCAGGATGTCAAACTATAAATATCGGAGGATTGTAGTCCTTGATAGGGGCATTACATGTATTTAATGAAGAAAAAGAGTGCGGCATATATGGATGCGTCACGTAAGTGATCATCCCTACAAACCTATAGGACTACAGGGCACAGAGTGTTGTCTACACCCCGCATCCTCATGAACCCCAACAAACTACATAATGTTCCATTTAAAATCCACATTCAGGCCCTGTGGTTTGAGTGACTATAGGCAATGTATCCATCGCAGTTGCCGTTGTTTAAGTGTCACTGTACGGTCCCCACCTCGTCCACACCTGATCTATAATCATACATTTTAGATCTTTTTCAGTAAGACTATATTCCAGAAAATGTTTTGGGACAGGTAGATCTAATCTTTTGCGTCTTATCGAGAACCGGTGGTTATTCAGACGTGTTTTTATGTCACATGTGGTCTCCCCCACATAGAGGAGACCACATGGGCATTTCAACACATATATGACATACGTGCTATCACACTTCAGATAGTGACGAATGTCATATTGTACTCCAGTACCTGGGTGTGTGAATACATTACCCTTAATCATATACGTGCAATTCACGCATGTAAGCACGTGAAACATCCCGTCCTTCTTGTATCAAGGAATGTTTGCACCTTCTTTTTAGTAGGGACATCAGCTCTCACCAGCCTATCACGTAGGTTGGTCGGCCGTCTATATGATAGGAGTGGAGGCCTAGCCAGTGATTCAATTTTAGGGAAATTACTCTTTAGGATAGGCCAGTGTTTCCTCAATATACTAGCTATATCCTTACTCTGCTCTGAGTACGTTGTTACAAATGGGATCTGTTTTGGTTTAGATTTCTTTTCCTCCTCCCCCAGCGGGTGCTGCATTCTCCTCAGATGTTTTACTAGATTTCTTTGAGGGTACCCTCTCTGTCTAAATTTGTTAACCATTTGCCCATATCTGACAGGTAAGTTCTCTGGATCCTGTACAATTCTCTTCACACGCAGTAATTGACTGCGTGGTAAGGATTCAAAACAGGGTCTGGGGTGACAGCTTTCATATCGCAATAACGTATTGCAATCAGTTAACTTGGTGAAGATATCCGTAGACAATCTATCACCAACTATGGACACCATTATATACAGTACAGACCAAAAGTTTGGACACACCTTCTCATTCAAAGAGTTATCTTTATTTTTATGACTATGAAAATTGTAGATTCACACTGAAGGCATCAAAACTATGAATTAACACATGTGGAATTATATACATAACAAAAAAGTGTGAAACAACTGAAAATATGTCATATTCTAGGTTCTTCAAAGTAGCCACCTTTTGCTTTGATTACTGCTTTGCACACTCTTGGCATTCTCTTGTTGAGCTTCAAGAGGTAGTCACCTGAAATGGTTTTCACTTCACAGGTGTACCCTGTCAGGTTTAATAAGTGGGATTTCTTGCCTTATAAATGGGGTTGGGACCATCAGTTGCGTTGTGGAGAAGTCAGGTGGATACACAGCTGATAGTCCTACTGAATAGACTGTTAGAATTTGTATTATGGCAAGAAAAAAGCAGCTAAGTAAAGAAAAACGAGTGGCCATCATTACTTTAAGAAATGACGGTCAGTCAGTCCGAAAAATTGGGAAAACTTTGAAAGTGTCCCCAAGTGCAGTCACAAAAACCATCAAGCGCTACAAATAAACTGTCTCACATGCGGACCTCCCCAGGAAAGGAAGACCAAGAGTCACCTCTGCTGCGGAGGATAAGTTCATCCGAGTCACCAGCCTCAGAAATCGCAGGTTAATAGTAGCTCAGATTAGAGACCAGGTCAATGCCACGCAGAGTTCTAGCAGCAGACACATCTCTAGAACAACTGTTAAGAGGAGACTGTGTGAATCAGGTCTTCATGGTAGAATATCTGCTAGGAAACCACTGCTAAGGACAGGCAACAAGCAGAAGAGACTTGTTTGGGCTAAAGAACACAAGAAATGGACATTAGACCAGTGGAAATCTGTGCTTTGGTCTGATGAGTCAAAATTTGAGATCTTTGGTTCCAACCACCGTGTCTTTGTGCGACGCAGAAAAGGTGAACGGATGGACTCTACATGCCTGGTTCCCACTGTGAAGCATGGAGGAGGAGGTGTGATGGTGTGGGAGTGCTTTTCTGGTGACACTGTTGGGGATTTATTCAAAATTGAAAGCATGCTGAACCAGCATGGCTACCATAGCATCTTGCAGCGGCATGCTATTCCATCCGGTTTGCGTTTAGTTGGACCATCACTTATTTTTCAACAGGACAATGACCCCAAACACACCTCCAGGCTGTGTAAGGGCTATTTGACCATGAAGGAGAGTGATGGGGTGCTGCGCTAGATGACCTGGCCTCCACAGTCACCAAACCTGAACCCAATCGAGATGGTTTGGGGTCAGCTGGACCTCAGAGTGAAGGCAAAAGGGCCAACAAGTTCTAAGCATCTCTGGGAACTCCTTCAAGACTGTTGGAAGACCATTTCAGGTGACTACCTCTTGAAGCTCATCAAGAGAATGCCAAGAGCATGCAAAGCAGTATTCAGAGCAAAAGGTGGCTACTTTGAAAAACCTAGAATATGACATATTTTCAGTTGTTTACACTTTTTTGTTATGTATATAATTCCACATGTGTTAATTCATAGTTTTGATGCCTTCAGTGTGAATCTACAATTTTCATAGTCATGAAAATAAAGAAAACTCTTTGAATGAGAAGGTGTGTCCAAACTTTTGGTCTGTACTGTATATATATATATATATATATATATAGAGTTGAGCGAACACCTGGATGTTCGGGTTCGAGAAGTTCGGACGAACTTCCCGGAAATGTTCGGGTTCGGGATCCGAACTCGACCCGAACTTCACCCGAACCCCATTGAAGTCAAAGGGGACCCAAACTTTTCGGCACAAAAAAGGCTTTAAAACAGCCCAGGAAAGGGCTAGAGGGCTGCAAATGGCAGCAAAATGTAGGTGAATCCCCTGCAAACAAATGTGGATAGGGAAATGAATACAAATAAAAATAAAATAAATAAAAATTAACCAATATCAATTGAAGAGCGGTCCCATAGCAGAGAATCAGGCTTCATGTCATAGCAGAGAATCAGGCTTCATGTCATAGCAGAGAATAAGGCTTCACGTCACCCAACACTGGAACAGGCCACTGTCAGATATTTTTAGGCCCCGGCACCCAGACAGAGGAGAGAGGTCCTATAGCAGAGATTCATGCTTCATGTCATAGCAGAGAATCAGGCTTCACGTCACCCAACACTGGAACAGGCCACTGTCAGATATTTTTAGGCCCTGGCACCCAGAGAGAGGTCCCATATCAGAGATTCAGGCTTCATGTCATAGCAGAGCATCATGCTTCACGTCACCCAACACTGGAACAGGCTACTGTCAGATATTTTTAGACCCTGGCACCCAGACAGAGGGGAGACGTCCCATAGCAGAGAATCAGGCTTGGGCATGTCTGGTACCAGCAGCTGAGGTGGAAGCGTGTGTGTTCAGCAGCTCCTGACAACTTCCACCTCGTTAAGGCCCCAGGGAGATTTTCAACACCTTAATCCCCTGGGAGGAACCAGGCTTGTGGGGAGGTTTTCCACCTTTCTCCCCAGCCCAGGCCCTGCCGCTCCCTAGGGAGTTGGTAGGGACCTGGGCTATGCCGTCCAAGGCAGGACCCTCGACCTCCCAACTCAGGCTGACGGAGGAAAGGAGGCTTCATGAAATGACCCGGAGTGACAAAGGCGAGTTTTTTTTTCCATCAGGACAAAGCAGTGGCCGAGTCCCCCCTGAAGACCCAGGAAAGCACAAGGACCGGGAGGCTATGGAGGTGTCGTCTCAGGTAGGATGGGGGTCCCGGCGGCGGGAGATTCTACCTCCACCTACAGCTCCCGGGTGGCTCATTACCTGCAAGAGCTGGGGGAGTTGGGACGGCACCTCAAATGCCTGACTAAGGAGCTGAAACAGCAGCGGATTAGGGCAACTATGATGTCTAGCAAGAAAAGGGCGCCGGTCGCAGAGCGAATCAGGCAGCTAAAGGAGGAACTGGCCCTGACACAGGCAAAAAAGGAAAGGCTGATAGCGGAAAGTGGTTCCTTTCTGGAAAAGTTAAAAAATGAGGAGCCGTTTAATGCAATGAAAGAGGGAAAGGGATCAGGTCTGGAGGAGAGTGTGAAAGCATTCATGCCTGAACCTGCACCTCTGCCGCCCCTGGAGTCCCAGGTGTCCGTGGCTGGGGAATCTAGCGGCTTCCCTGCTGAACAAGTGGGGCTGCCGTTAGCTGATGGTGGGTCCCCAGCCACGGAGGAATTTGGTGTGGACAACAGCAGTGGCGGTGGTCTCCTGCAGGAAATCCGGATACTGGAATCCCCAGCGCGATTCCAGGACTTGATGTTCGGTGATGAACTGCCAGAACACAGTGCTAAGGTGAAAAAATATAATAACAAGGAAAAGGAACATGTACAGATCAAATATGTGTATGTCCCTGTAGCACACATGGTGCGGCCAGATTCCGTGCCGTGTGTGCTGTCAGGGGATGTGAATACTCAGGCGCCGGTTTCAGCCGCTGCTGAAGAAGCAGAATATGTGAAAATGGTGCCTGACGCTAAGTCATGCTTAGAATTGGCGCGATTGGGGGCCTCCGGTACTATAGTCCGCTCCCCTGTGGGAGGGGGGAGTGGTCTGGTGCCGGGGTCTGCTCCTGTGAAAGAGGTGGTCCCGTCTGTCGCCCTTGACTGCAGCGTGGGGTTGAGGCGGTGTGACGGGGCCGCCGGTCCTCCCACCCAGGCTAGTAATAGTAAGAAGGTTAATAAAACTAATAAAACTCCCGGTACTGCTGTACAAGCGATGGCGGGGGGCGTGGCAAAGGCTCCGGTTGGGGGGGTGTCTGGGCGCGCTCCTAGTGGTGCCCCTGCTGCTGGGGGCGTTGCTGGGGGCATGTCCAGATGCGCTCCCGAAGTGAAGGGAGAAAGGGTGGCTGAAAGCGCTGTCAAGCGTCAGCAGGTTGTTACTGCTGGGACCGGAGCGGCTGATAGTGCTACAGCCCTCCGGTCTGAAAGGAAGGAGCACAGAGGAGGACGGAGGTATTCTCCTGATACTATTGAAAGGTATAGGACAACGGGTGAACTACCACCCTCCCCCTTTCTTCTAGTTCTGAGGACATTGGGGTGCCAAAAAGGATAATTGGCACCACCCGAGCCCAGGTAATTGTGGACCCTGAAGAAGGGAATAAAATGACTAAAGATAAGATCACTGCCACTGGTCCAGCAGTCGGCCTGGATTCCCCCGCTTTGGGGGAGGTGGGGATCCCTGAAATAGGGGTTCTCTCCCCCTCGGGGGGGACTCAGGTGGTCCCCCTGGGGCTGGGGGGGCTGCGGAGGTGACATCCGGGGGGCCATTGGTGGCTGAAGAAGCCATTGGTGGTCCTAACCGGCCGGCTGGTGCCCCTGCGGTCCCTTTGACTTCCAGGGTAGCTGGTAAAGCAACTGTCACAACCAGACAGCTGAAAAGCTCTGATAGAGGCATTTCAGAACCTCCTCCTTGAGTTTTCTTTGTTGTGGTATTCAGTTCCTCATCTCGTTAGCCTCTCTCAGCTGTCATGTAGTTGGACTGATTGCTTCCCTTTAAATTCCTCCCCATAATGCTTTACTGGGCGGCTTATACTTCTTCCTGGAGTGTGTGTGTGCATGCTGATCCTGTTTCCCAGTCTGCTACAAAGTTAAGT
The DNA here is from genome assembly GCF_014858855.1 of Bufo gargarizans. Lineage (NCBI taxonomy): Eukaryota > Metazoa > Chordata > Amphibia > Anura > Bufonidae > Bufo > Bufo gargarizans. The sequence continues at coordinate 140,870,932 of NC_058088.1, forward strand.
GCTGTACATTTATCTGTTATTTTCTGTTTGCTGGATCCCAGGTGACCCTGACTCCCTCCGTGTCTGGTGTAGGGAGCCGGTGGTCGTGCCCCCTCACTATTGTAGGGTGTTCAGGGGTTATATAGTCGAGGTACGTGGATATGCAACCATCCACCTTTGGGATCTTTGCATAGGCTGAGCAGCCAGGGAGAGTGCTAGGTCTTGTGCAGGGGTCTCCCTTTTGGTTCCTTAGCTTTGGATCCAGTGAGTCATATATGCATGTTGCTTTGTCTTGTTTCCTGTACACCGTCCGTGACATTATAAGCCGCCAAAACCGTCTCAAGCATGGATCCGGTTTCACTTTTGGCTGAACGCTTCCAGGGTCTTTCATTGGAAGTAGCTGATCTTCGTAAGACTTTTTCTCATCTACAAGTGACCGGTTCAGCTTGCGTTCATGGAGTTTGCTCTGAGCCTAAGATCTCCAGTCCAGTCCAGACTTTCTGATTTTCCCGGTGACGATTAAGCAATGTACAATGACTTAGTCTTATAAAAACCCTCATACAACATCTGAGACTTGACCACTGAGGAAGGAGTCACTGCCAACTCCGAAACGCGTCTGGTATTAAGTCTCAAACAAAGAAAATAGCCGCAGCCGATATATCTGTGCACCATCTTTGAATTCCTGGAAGCGCTTATTTACGGAGCTGATAGCAACAAACACAAGTTTCAAAACGTCCTGGACTAAAGATATCAATTAACGCAGAACTACACATTGGGTCTGGATTTCCTCTGACCCTGGCGTCTTAATCAGCGGTTCACAATTGACTCTCCTGTTAATAAGAAGGAACCGGAACCCAGAATACCGCTGCTGACACACGTGGGACGCCACGCCAAGCACGGGGGATCGGTCATTGCAGTACATCAGAACAGTGAGTAGTGTGTTCACACACAGTACGGGCTAGCAGCAGTTTAGTCATAATCGCTGTGAAGAAAAAATACAAGACTGTTCATTCAATTACAATTATCGGCCACACAGGTGCGGTAAGAATCAATTTAACATCGGCTACATAGTGCGGTTTAACAGCAGACCACGATATACCTGCTGTGAAGACACTCTATAGTCAGGACTGTCTATTGAAATATTGAATTATTGACTACGGCCAGAAGCCTAGATTCTAACAGAGGCAGTGCGCACCCAATCCTGCGCATTTGAAACATTGTAATTCCCACATCAGCTAAACTGGATACTTATAGTCTATTTATTAGTACATCGTTTTTCATGTATTCTATGTATCATATACTTATGCATATGTATCTTATGTGAGAATTGAGGATCCTCATTTTATCTTATTCTATTTTATTTTAGTGTTTATTATAGTGTGGCATTTAATAAATAAATAAATAATTGTTACACATATATTGGCTGGTTGTCCATGTGATTTCCATGTGTAGGTGTGCCCCTCACATCTTGTTACTTATATTCCTGTTTTTGCTATTGATTCCGCTCCACTTTCTCAGAAATCATTAAAGGGCATAGCTCACAATATCCGTTTAATTGTGAGTGATGCTCATGTTGAGGATGTGTCATGTTTCGTCCTTAGCGGTTTGCCTACTCCTCTAGTGTTGGGGCTACCCTGGCTCACTAAACATAATCCCACCATTGATTGGCAAGCGAGCCAAATAAATGGTTGGAGTGACTTTTGCAGAGAGAATTGCCTCACGACATCTGTCTCTGAGGTTGCTACTAAGATTGTACCATCTTTTCTCTCTGAATTTTCGGATGTCTTCTCTGAGAGGAGTTCAGAATTTGCCCCCGCACAGGGAGTACGATTGCCCTATTAATCTCATCCCAGGCGCCAAGCTGCCTAAATCTCGTTTATACAATCTTTCCCAACCTGAAAGGATCGCTATGCGTGCTTATATCTCTGAGAGTCTGAGAAAAGGACACATACGACCCTCGAAGTCACCTGTTGCCGCTGGTTTTTTCTTTGTTAAGAAAAAAGATGGTTCTTTAAGACCTTGTCTGGATTTCAGAGAGCTGAACAGTATCACTATTCGTGACCCTTATCCGCTTCCTCTAATCCCGGACCTGTTTAACCAGGTTGTTGGGGCTAAAGTCTTTTCCAAATTAGATCTAAGAGGGGCATACAACCTGGTCAGGGTCAGAGAAGGAGACGAATGGAAGACGGCCTTCAATACCCCTGAGGGCCATTTTGAAAATTTGGTTATGTCTTTTGGTTTGATGAATGCCCCAGCCGTTTTTCAGCATTTTGTGAACAGCATTTTTTATCATTTGATAGAAAATTTGTATTAGTGTATTTGGAAGACATTTTGATTTTTCTCCTGATTTCAAAACTCATAAGGAACATTTACGTCAGGTCTTGCTCATTCTGCGGGAGAATAAATTATATGCGAAACTGGAAAAATGTGTGTTTGCGGTTCCAGAAATTCAATTTCTGGGGTTTCTTCTCTCCGCTTCTGGTTTTCGCATGGACCCCGATAAGGTCAGCGCTGTGCTTGATTGGGAGCTTCCTGAGAATCAGAAGGCGCTGATGTTTTTTTTTGGCTTTGCCAATTATTACAGGAAGTTTATTTTGAATTATTCCTCTATTGTTAAACCACTCACTGATATGACCAGAAAGGGGGTAGATTTTTCTTCTTGGTCGGTAGAGGCCCGTAAGGCTTTTTCTAATATCAAGGAGAGTTTTGCTTCCGCTCCCATCCTGGTGCAGCCTGATATTTCTTTACCCTTCATAGTTGAGGTTGATGCTTCTGAGGTGGGTGTGGGTGCGGTCTTGTCTCAGGGTTCCTCTCCTGCCAAATGGCGACCGTGTGCCTTTTTCTCGAAAAAACTCTCCTCCGCAGAGAGAAATTACGATGTGTTGGCCATCAAGTTGGCTTTTGAGGAATGGCGCCAATGGCTGGAGGGAGCCAGACACCCTATTACCGTGTTTACTGACCATAAAAATCTGGCCTACTTGGAGTCAGCCAAGCGTCTGAACCCGAGACAGGCCAGATGGTCTTTGTTCTTTTCAAGATTTAATTTTGTTGTCACGTTCTGCCCTGGAGTTAAGAATGTGAAGGCAGATGCCCTGTCACGTTTTTTTCCGGGAGGCTGGAATTTTGAAGACCCCGGTCCCATTTTGGCTGAAGGTGTGGTGGTCTCTGCTCTTTTTTCTGAATTGGAGGCAGAGGTGCAGGCAGCCCAGTCAGAGGCTCCTGATCTTTGTCCTCCTGGGAGGTTGTTTGTGCCTCTCGCTTTAAGACACAAGATTTTTAAGGAACACCACGACACGGTCCTTGCTGGGCACCCGGGGGGCAAGAGCCACACTGGATCTCATCGCTCGGAGATTCTGGTGGCCTGCGCTTCGTAAGTTGGTTGAGGGTTTTGTGGCAGCCTGCGAGACTTGCGCTCGTGCCAAAGTCCCTCATTCACGGCCGTCAGGTCCTCTCCTTCCCTTACCCATTCCTTCCCGTCCTTGGACACATCTGTCCATGGACTTCATAGCGGACCTGCCTCGTTCCTCGGGGAAGACTGTGATTCTGGTGGTGGTGGACCGTTTTAGCAAAATGGTGCATTTCATCCCTTTTCCTGGTTTGCCCAATGCTAAGACGCTGGCGCAGGCATTTATTGATCACATTGTCAAATTGCACGGTATTCCTTCAGACATAGTCTCTGATAGGGGCACGCAGTTTGTTTCCAGATTCTGTAAGGCTTTTTGTTCTCGCTTGGGGGTTCGGTTGTCATTCTCTTCTGCTTTCCACCCGCAGTCGAATGGCCAGACAGAGCGCGTCAATCAGAATCTGGAGACATATCTGTGCTGTTTTGTGGCAGAGAATCAAGAGGATTGGTGTTCTTTTTTGTCCCTTGCTGAGTTTGCTTTAAATAACCATCGTCAGGAGTCCTCTGATAAGTCACCATTTTTTGGTGCATATGGGTTTCATCCGCAGTTTGGGACTTTCTCGGGAGAGGGGTCTTCTGGTTTACCTGATGAGGACAGATTCTCCTCGTCTTTGTCATCTATTAGGCAAAAGATTCAGGATAATCTAAAGAGCATGAGTGAGAGATATAAGCGTGTGGCAGATAAGAGACGTGTGCTTGGTCCGGACCTGAATGTTGGTGATCTGGTGTGGTTGTCTACCAAGAATATCAAATTGAAGCTTCCCTCCTGGAAGTTGGGTCCAAGGTTTATTGGGCCTTACAAAATCCTGTCTGTCATCAATCCTGTTGCCTACCGTCTTGATCTTCCTCAGACTTGGAAGATCCATAATGTTTTTCATAAGTCCTTATTGAAACCTTATGTTCAACCCATTGTACCCTCGCCTTTGCCTCCTCCTCCGATTATGGTTGATGGGAATCTTGAATTTCAGGTCTCTAGGATTGTGGATTCTCGCCTTGTCCGCGGTTCTCTTCAGTACCTTGTTCATTGGGAGGGTTATGGTCCTGAGGAGAGGATGTGGGTCCCAGTGACGGACATTAAGGCCTCTCGCCTCATCAGGGCTTTCCATAGGTCCCATCCTGAGAAGGTGGGTTCTGAGTGTCCGGAGTCCACTCGTAGAGGGAGGGGTACTGTCACAACCAGACAGCTGAGAAGCTCTAACAGATGCCTTTCAGAACCTCCTCCTTGAGTTTTCTTTGTTGTGGTATTCAGTTCCTCATCTCGTTAGCCTCTCTCAGCTGACATGTAGTTGGACTGATTGCTTCCCTTTAAATTCCTCCCCATAATGCTTTACTGGGCGGCTTATACTTTTTCCTGGAGTGTGTGTGCATGCTGATCCTGTTTCCCAGTCTGCTACAAAGTTAAGTGCTGTACATTTATCTGTTATTTTCTGTTTGCTGGATCCCAGGTGACCCTGACTCCCTCCGTGTCTGGTGTAGGGAGCCGGTGGTCGTGTCCCCTCACTATTGTAGGGTGTTCAGGGGTTATATAGTCAAGGTATGTGGATATGCAACCATCCACCTTTGGGATCTTTGCATAGGCTGAGCAGCCAGGGAGAGTGCTAGGTCTTGTGCAGGGGTCTCCCTTTTGGTTCCTTAGCTTTGGATCCAGTAAGTCATATATGCATTTTGCTTTGTCTTTTTTCCTGTACACCGTCCGTGACAGCAACATCATCAGGGGTGAATGTAGGCTCATATTTGTCTGATTTAGCTAGAAAAATAGAGAATCTGGCCCCAATAGGGGGGCGGCTGCGGGGGTTCAGCCATCAGCCACTGAACAAGTGACTGGGGCTCCTTGTGTTGCCCCCTTGGCGGGGTCTGGTGCGGTGCCCAGGGTAGTAGGAGTGGGGGGGGGGGGGCGGTCTGGCTGCCCCTCATTTTTATTTATAATGAAATACCAAATTTACCCAAAATTTGTAAAAAATTGCAAATTTCCAAGTTTCAATTTCTCTACTTCTATAATACATAGTGATGTTGCCCTGTGTTCCTTTGTCTCGTTCTCACAACCGAATAGAACAATCGGGAAATCCCTGGTGTTGTGTGCGTCGATGTGTGCGCAATTACTCAAAAATAACATCACAGAGACGTTCTCAAGTAGGTTCCAATGATGTGCCTCCCAGCGGCTAGGCGTGGTTTATTTATACCAGAAGATGGGAGGCGGTCTTGCAATCATGACCAATGAGGAGACAGGTTATGGTATGAAGTGATTGGCTGGAAGGCGGTCTTACAATCATGACCAATGAGGAGACAGGTTATGGTATGAAGTGATTGGCTGGAAGGCGGTCTTACAATCATGACGAATGAGGAGACAGGTTATGGTATGAAGTGATTGGCTGGCGAAGATGTGAATGATCGCGCAAACTTATGTTCGCGTGTTCACACACATATTCGCGCCCTTTCCGTTCTCGTGCTTATCCTCGTGGATGAAGAAACCCCCGCTCGGCGGTCCCCATCCCTCCCTCCTCAGCCGGCGACATGACACTGGTATAGATGGCAACCGCCATATGTCATCTTTTCAGCGGCTTCCTAACACTACAATCACTCAAACCAGACCTCTAAAGGGAATAAACATGTAAAAGGGGGACATGCTACACTACAGATGAAGTAACAAGAGGAACCTGGCCTATCATTCTTGGGCCTCTTCGGTTGCTTGACTGCGAAGTCCGGTAAGGGTGGTGACAGTGAAAAGTCTCTAAAGTGTCTCTAATAAAGAAATGCCTTCAAAAGGAAGGGTGATTCTCCATGACGGTTCCTTAAAATGCGGTAGTTCTTCTTGGGTTGGTCCTCCTGGAGTAAGAATCCGGTTGCTCCAGGCAATGGTTCTCTGCGATCATAACGTGGTCCTCTGAACGGCTCCTCGCGATTCATCAATCAGCAGGTCATTCTCACCACCACATAGAAAAGAAATAGAAAGCACAGCAGTAACAGGACATACACTCCTATTTCCTTAAGCCACGATCCTATAGAGAACAACATATCACCGAAGCCCCCAAGACCTTTAAAGGGGTTCCAACCTTCATCTGCAATCACATGTGCTTGCCCCTGTAACGCTTTAACTCTATCTACATGGGCCTGAACCTTGTCACCAGTACCTTCCACCCAGGTGCAGCAATCCTCCCCGATGAATTCACAGAAACCCCCCTTTTCAGCTAAAAGACAGTCTAGAGCCATCTTCTCCTGGAGGAGAATAGTTTTTAACTGTCGCTGTTCGGAGGAGACGTCTCTCATGGCTTCGACTGTCTCATTGAACATCTCATCCACTATGGTAGAAAATAGTAGTGTCTGGTGGTTAGGTTGTTACGATCAGGGATTCTATGGTCGATATGGACAGTGATCCCAGATGGACACTCGGTCCGACCCATAGACTTAGCTCCAAATCCAGAGCTGATATTAAAGCAAATCTGGGGTCGCCCTAATTGACAGGATACCCACACGTGTCTACTAAGCCTACTACAAGTCTCAGGGCTGAAATCAAGTCCATAAGTGATGTTACCATCTAAGAATGTATGGTTGAACTCTACGGATAGGTGACGCTCCATAGATTTACCTAAAGGGTATATTTTTCTCATGCCCACCCTGATGTCATAAAGGGCATGAACTGCCGCCATGGCCGGGAGGCTCTGACCCGGAGGTGGTTTGGAGCACACCCAGCAGTTGGATCTATTTGCAGTCTTTGCTAACTGCAAATGCATTCTGAATAACAAATTCGGATGTGACTCCTCATAACATTTTCCAAAGTGCATTAGACAGAAAGAATAAAGGAATACGAGGTACCTGATCATTGCGCTTTGTGGTCCAGTAGTTTCTTGCAATGGCTGGTGTGGATCCATCCATCACATTCCTTGACCTTGAGGGTAGTTAGTGTTGTAAGTAGAACCTGGTACGGCCCGGTATATCTCGCCTCCAGTCCCTGGCGCTGATGTTTTTTAACGACCACCCAATCGCCTGGTTGTATGGAATGCAAACCAGTTATAGATTCTGGATCAGGAATAGATTCATAAACTCTCTGGTGTATCTTTTGGAGTTCTCGTTGAAGAGACTGCACATACCCCGTCAGCTGAGAGTGTAAAGATGACAGCAGCCGGGGAAAGTACAACCCTGTCTTTGGTCTATTCCTGAACAGAATCTCATATAGGGACAGCCCATGAGGCCGTCTTGGTGCATTGCGCACAGAGTAGAGAGCAATGGACAAACACTCGCGCCATGGTTTACCCGTGTCGGCAGAGATCTTAGAGATCTTGTTCTTGATAGTACCGTTTAGTCTCTCCACCTTGCCACTGCTTTGGGGATGGTAAGGAGTATGGAGACCCTGATTGATGTGGAGAGCCTCACATATCTCCTTGAAAACTTGTCCCGTAAAGTAAGTCCCCCAGTCGGATTCAATGGTTTCGGGTACTCCCCATCGACAAACAACCTCAGAAAGGATCTTTTTGGCGGTCGTTGTGGCATTAGCTTTTTTAATGGGCCAAGCCTCCGGCCATCCAGAAAACATGTCTACACAGACTAAAGCATACTCGTGGGGCCCACTATTAGGCATGTTGATGTAATCCATTTGGATTCTCTGGAAAGGGTACTCAGGTTTTGGGGAATGTTTCTTTGGGGTTATAGCCGGTTGTCCAGGGTTGTGTAAAGCACAGACCAGGCAAGCACTAGAAAATTTGGTGGCTGTGGTGGAGAATCCTGGAGCTATCCAGTACTCTTCCACTTGAGCACACATGACAGTTTTGGACTGGTGACTGGGGTAGTGAGCTAAATGGGTCATCATTGGATAAAATACTCTTGGCAAGCACCACTTACCACCGAGACCCCAGATCTTATCAGCCCCCTCCGTTGCCCCCAATGCTGCCCATTTCCGCTTCTCTGAGTTCTCTGTCTGAGCCTGCAACTACTTGAACTCATCCAACCACATATCAGCGGGTTTAACCAGCATTAGTGTCAGGGGAGGGGGGTCTAGGGCTCCTTCGTTAGCAGCCAGATCTGCCATTGCATTGGCCCTAGCTTCCATGGTGGTCTCTGTGGTATGAGCCTTGACATTTAAGATAGCCACTTCTAATGGGAGTGTAAACGCTACGAACAATCTATTGATTAGTTTGGCGTGCTTCACAGGTTTCCCCGAGCTAGTGAGGAATCCTCTGGCCTTCCAAATTGGACCGAAATCATGGCCTATTCCGAAAGAGTACCTTGAATCCGTGTATGCATTGATCCTTAATCCTTCATGTTTCTCACAGGCTCTGGCCAATGTGTGTAATCCGGCCTCTTGGCCCGACATGTGGCTGCTGAGTGAGCCTTTTTCTACTATTTTGTTGACTGTTGTTACAGCGTAGCCCGTGTGAGGTTTACAATCTGATGTGTAATACCTGGAGCCATCTACAAAAAGATGTATTGCTTCCGGAAGGGGAGCTCCCTTGACAGGGCTAACTGCTTCTGTCTCAAGCTCCATGAGCTCGAGACAGTTGTGATCTTCTGAGTTTTCAGTAATGGTCGTGTTAGCATCGGTCGCAATCCTTTCGTCCTCCCTCTCTTCTTCCGAGTCCGATTGGGTCGGGAGAAGAGATGCAGGATTGAGGATTTTACATCATCTTAGTGTAAGGTTAGTAGGGGTGAGGAGAGCCACTTCATATTTGGTCAAACGGGCGGCCAAAAGATGTTTGGTTTGGACCTGGTTAAGGATCTCTTGGACAGAGTGTGGGGTGAAAAGGGTCAAAGGGGAATCTAAAACGATATCACCTACTTTGTGCAATAGTACAGCGCAGGCGGCTACAGCTTGGGCGCACCCAGGTGAGCCTTTGATGACCGGATCCAGTTCAGTTGAAATGTACATGGTGGGTCTATACCTGGATCCGTGTAATTGGGTCAGTACCCCAGTGGCATGCCCTTTACTTTCGTGACAGAAAAATGAAAAGGGTAGGTTGTAGTTGGGAATACCTAGTGCCGGGGCTCTAGAAAGTTCCTGGATCAGATCCTGGAGGGTTGACCAGTTTTCATCAGTTAATTGAAATGGTGTTTGTGAAGGAAGAGTATAGAGAGGACCCAGTTTGGATGAGATGTTAGTGATCCAATCTCTGCTATAATTGATTAGACCTAGAAGGGCTCTCAACTGTCGGGCATTACGAGGTTGAGTAAAGTCTCTGAGAGTCTGTATCCGTTGCATTGTCAAATGTCGGGTTCCTTTTGAGATACAGTGGTCTACAAAAGTAACCTTCTCCATACAAAACTGCAATTTCTCCTTGCTAGCCTTATTCCCAGTGGATGCCAGATGGTTAAGCAATGAGATGGTATGCCTATAGCATTACTCCTTATGCGGGCAACAAACCAATAAATCGTCCACATATTGCAACAGGGCGACCTCCGGGTCCTCTGGCACCCACTGATCTAATACCACCTTTAGCTTACAACTGTATTCCGACGGGCTAGTCATGGACCCTTGTGGTAACCGGGTCCATGTGAGTTGTTTACCCTGGAATGAAAAAGCAAAGAGTTATTGACACTGGGGATCCAGTGGTACAGAGAAAAAGGCATTGGACAAGTCGATGATACTAAAGTACAAAGCCTTAGGAGGGATGGAAGCAAGTAATGTGTGAGGATTAGGCACTAACGAGGCATCACTGACAATGATTTTGTTAATGGCTCTGAGATCATGGACCAGTCGGTAAGTGACTTCCTAGCCCTTGGCTGATTTCTTTGCCACCAGAAATAGAGGAGTGTTACATGGGGATTGAGTTGGGGTCAAGACCCCGATTTGGAGATACCTGTTGATCTGGATTTTGAGGCTGTCCATCTGCGCTATGCTCAGCGGGTACTGCTGTAATCTTGGTAATACGCAACCGGGGGCAATCCGTATAGTGGCTGGAGGTACTGGCAGAAGGCCGACGTCATACTTGTCAACCGCCCAAAGTTTAGGATCTACCTCGGCCAGCACGTCCAGGGGCACAAAGTTGCCAGGTTCTCCAGTATACGGAACTGCCACCACTGCACACAGCAGCTCGTCTGTGAGTGCACTAGTAACCACAATACTCTCCGGGCTATAGGAGATTTGGGCCTGAATTTCTGACAGAATGTCTGCCCCCAAAAGGTTAATAGGGACATCATCTGAGATCAGCAAAGATCTAATTGCCTCTGTGTGTTGGCCTAACTTACAGTTCAATGGTTTAGTCTCTCTGAGAGTCACTGATTGACCTGTAAGTCCAACGGTGGGGGTAGTCTTGCCAGAAAGTGGAATCCTGCCTCTGAGGTCTTGGGTTTTTAGGACAGTTCTGGCTGCGCCGGTGTCAATGAGGCAGGATAGAGGGTATGGCAATTCCTCAAGAAACAGATTGACATGAGCTGACACTGGTTTGCCGTTTCCCTAGCGGGCTGAGCTGTTGGACTGTGTAACAGCTCCAATGTTCTGGGTATGTATGGGATCGGGGATGAAATGGTAGATTCCCAGAGAGCCATCCGTTTTGCGGTGCGATTTCCCTGGGTTTGGTTTATGTGCATAGGGCCGGTCAGGGGTGATCTTATGAGTTTTGGGAGAATCCTGGTCCTCCTCATCCTCATACTCTGGACAGTGGCGTGCTACATGACCTCTCTGACAAAAACAGACAGGACTAGGATATTTATTCCCTTTGTTTCTCCTTTGCCTAGGATGGTTACTCTGGGCAATTTACTCAAACGCTGTCATGATTTTGGCAGACTTGGTCTCCTTACTTGCATGCAAGTCCAGCTCTATGCCCTGGATTGTTGCCATGAGGGAGTGGAAGTCCATGGAGCTTCCGGCCGTGCCATCATTGAACTATCCCTCAATTTAGGCACTAATCCAGCCAGGAATTTGGCCTTCAACATCAGGTGGATTGGAGATATGGGTTGTGAATTATCGGGGACATCTGGACCTGCCTCGAACCCTGCGTCTGATATCCCTTGTTTTAATCTCCGCCAGTAGACTAAGGCATCCTCATCTGGACCTTGGATTGCTGTCATGAACTGGAAGGGGGCACAACACTGTACATGGTAGGCATTTTGTCTGTCAAGTGTTTGCAAAATTCCTTACCCCCCGTCGTGAGTTGCTCATGTGTGGGTATACCACACCTGAAAATAATGTCATCTGCAACATCTTCACCTACAGCGGCTCTGAGGATGCGTGTGACTAATCTGCTCCACTCATCCCATAGCTCAGCTGATTGACAATCATTTTCTTGGCAAACCCACGCGGATTAGTCCTGTGATCCGGGAGGTCATTCAAGATCTCCCTGATCTCCCCTGCAGTAAAAGGTACGTGCCAGGTAATACGGCTCGTAGTGTTTTGTCCGGGGGGGGGGGGTCCCTCGCATTCTTGTACCTGGACTGGAAACACCCCGGGAGGTGGACCAGCCTCAGCGGGAGGCCTCTTAGAAGGTGGTAAGTCGCTGGAAGGGGGTTGGAGAGGCTCTGCCACAATCACCGTTTCCCACAGATTGGCCAAAGACAGATACAAAGGCTCTATTTTTCTAGGACTAAGCTGTTGGCTCAGAGTCCGGGGCTCTAGGAGTCGGTTCAACTGGAGGTGTTTGCCTGTTCAGGCTTGCATCTAATTGCCACAATTTGGTAATGAGTAGTCTCCGAGTAAAAAGAGAAAAGGGTCCAGCTCGATTAAAATATTACCTTTATTTTTCAGTGCAGATAAAAGCCAGTTACACTCCAGTCTACATGTTTCGGATCAGGGACAATAGCGATCCTTCCTCATGACATACACATACTGAGGAGGAGGTTGGATATACAGCGCCTCCACCTAAGAGCAGGTGGACACACTAACTACAAGCTCCTCCTTTAAATGAAATTGACAACACATGCTAAAAGGCATGATAAATTAAAACAAAAGAACACACACAAATCATGGATCAAAAATTCAATAATGTAACATCAAGTCGTGTTTCCGATTAAGTCCACTTGGTGCAGTGGACCCCATTTTAAAGATCCAGAACGACTCACGATTCAAAAGCTTATTTTTATAATTACCACCCCTTGATGGTGGAGTAACCCTTTTCAAGCCTTGCACTATTAGGCCCCTTTCACACGGGCGAGTTTTCCGTGCGGGTGCGATCCGTGCGGCGAACGTATGGCACCCGCACTAAATCCTGACCCATTCATTTCTATGGGGCTGTGCACATGAGCTATTTTTTTAACGCATCACTTGTGCGTTCAGTTGAAATCGCAGCATGCTCTATATTGTCCGATTTTGACGTGACGCAGGCCCCATAGAAGTGAATGGGGTGCGTGAAAATCGGATGGCATCCGCAAGCAAGTACGGATGCCGTGCGAGTTGCACACACGGTTGCTAGGAGACCATCAGGATGGAGACCCGATCATTATTATTTTCCCTTATAACATGGTTATAAGGGAAAATAATAGCATTCTGAATACAGAATGCATAGTAAACCAGCGCTAGAGGGGTTACAATAAATAAATAAATAAATAATTTAACTCACCTTAGTCCACTTGCTCGCGAAGCCCGGCATCTCCTGTATCCTCTGCTGATGAACAGGACCTGGGGTGAGCTGCTCCATTAAATAGAGCTTAAGGACCTTCGATGACGCCACTCCGGTCATCACATGGTCTTTTACCATGGTGAATCACCATGGTAAAAGATCATGTGACGTACCATGTGATGACCGGAGTGACGTCATCGAAGGTCCTTAACCTGTATTTAATGGAGCAGCTCACCCCAGGTCCTGTTCATCAGCAGAGGATACAGAAGGAGATGCCGGGCTTCGCGGGCAAGTGGACTAAGGTGAGTTAAATTATTTATTTATTTATTTTAACCCCTCTAGCGCTGATTTACTATGCATTCTGTATTCAGAATGCTATTATTTTCCCTTATAACCATGTTATAAGGGAAAATAATACAATCTTTAGAACATCAATCCCAAGCCCGAACTTCTATGAAGAAGTTCGGGTTTGGGTACCAAACATGCGCGATTTTTCTCACGCGAGTGCAACGCATGACAATGTTTTGCACTCGCACGGGAAAATCGCGCATTTTCCCGCAACACACCCGGCTCTTATCCAGGCAAAAAAACTGACGCCCGTGTGAAAGAGGCCTTAAACCCTCTGTGTCACTACCATGCACCGCTGAAAAATGCAGGCTGACTGCAATCACATTTCTGGCATGTGAATGAGGAATGTCAGAGATGTGCCTGCACAGTCTAACCTTAACACCATTAGTGGTACAACCAATGTACTGGAGGGAACAGAGAGTGCATGAAATACAATACACCACATGAGTGGTGTTACAGTTGATGTATTGTTTGATGGAAAAACTTTGATTCATGGCATAGGAAAAAACTTCCTTGCCAGGTTGCATATGAGAGCAACACGTACAGATTTTATGCCCACATTTATAGCTGCCAAGAAACCGCAACCACACTCGAGAGGCTGATGCCCCCTCAGAATAGAGAGAGGGGCAGACTTTGTTGCCCAGCGTGGGCGTTCTACGGGCTGAGCACAAAATGCCACCTTTCAAGACACTGCGCCATTGGTCATCTGTTGACAATACAGGTAAGTGCTTTCTTACTATGTTACAGATCTGCGAGTATTGTGTACTATAGGCAGTGACAAAAACAGGCAAACGGGAATGCCGTGACTGATTTAAGTTATCAGAGCGACGTGTGCGCTTATGGTGAGTAAATAATAGTGATTGTCTGGGTCTGGACAGGGCCTCCTTCTGGGCGTGTGCTAATGGTCTTAAGGTTAGACTGTGCAGGCACATATCTGACATTCCTCATTCACATGCCAGAAATGTGTCTGCAGTCAGCCTGCATTTTTCAGCGGTGCATGGTGGTGACACAGAGGGTTTAATAGTGCAAGGCTTGGAAAGGGTTACTCCACCATCAAGGGGTGGTAATTATAAAAAGAAGCTTTTGAATCGTGAGTCGTTCTGGATCTTTAAAATAGGGTCCACTGCACCAAGTGGACTTAATCGGAAACACGACTTGATGTTACATTATTTAATTTTTCATCCATGATTTGTCTGTGTTCTTTTGTTTTAATTTATCATGCCTTTTAGCATGTGTTTTCAATTTTATTTAAAGGAGGAGCTTGTAGTTAGTGTGTCCACCTGCTCTTAGGTGGAGGCGCTATATATCCAACCTCCTCCTCAGTATGTGTATGTCATGAGGAAGGATCGCTATTGTCCCTGATCCGAAACATGTAGACTGGAGTGTAACTGGCTTTTATCTGCCCTGAAAAATAAAGGTAATATTTTAATCGAGCTGGACCCTTTTCTCTTTTTACTTAAGTAACGCCGTGGTTCCTGGTTTGGTCCGTGCTCGGTGTGACAGGGTTTGAGCATGCCTACATTTTTTCTCTCTGCCTACCTGAGTAGTCTCCGACTACCATCAAACGTGACTCCATAAACCTCCCTGAGTCTGGCCCTCAACTGTTCCTCTCAATAGCTCCTATAATCCCCCTCCAGGCTCTGTTGGAAATCATCCCTTTCTAAAGCCGCTATGCACTCTGGTTTGGGTTTATTGATTATGGAGATGCCTCTGGCTTCACATAGTGTGACTAAATCGGCTTTCCCAAGGTGTCGGTAATCTGTTTTATCACAGACATCGGTTGCCGGTCCCTGAGTTGGTGGTGGAGATGGAGACAGAGCGACTGAAGCTGCTGGTATGGCCTGTGTAGCCAGTAGGTTTAAGCCTGCCTGCAGCTCGGTCTCATCCCTGGTTTTATTGGACTCCGGAGTTTCAGTTGGACGGGAGTACATGACAGTGTTAGTTCGCACTGTCTGGGACATTTGTATGCCCTGTTACTGGAGCTCGATGGATTAGTGCAGCCACAGTTCTGCCTTCTGGAGGGAACCATGGCTTTGGAGTCTAGTGTGTAATTAACGGACAAACTTTTCCCAAATCCAGAGACCTCAAAGGTCCCTTCTTTGGGGATGGTCGACTCTGAACCTACAGTCCATTGGTGCCAATCTTTGAGGGGCTTAACAACTCCTCCTCCATAGATGGATTTCATGTGCTGCTTGGCGGTCCTATAGTCAGAAGTGGTACCCTTCTGTTCCCTAGATTTCCCTAAACCCATGCTCGAGCGTTCTAAAAGTAGGTGCGTCCATCTCCAGTGTCCCGCCACAAACGCCTGGACGGCTGCTACTCCCCTTCGTTCGCCTCTGAGTTGCCCTAGGGTTTCTGGCACGACACACGGACTCCGTTCACCCTAGTTAGACCTCAGGAAAAGGAGTAATCAGTGTGAGGAAAAGGGCTCTCGCCGACATACGGCGGCCCTCAGAGTCTCCTAATGAGATATACCAACCTCAGTTTTGGCTCTGAATAGTGACCTGACCACAGGATAGGGCTTCCAATTAACCTGGAGTGGAAAAAGGGGTGCACAGAGAAAATACAGTATCTTCTGTGGGAAAAAAAAGGGGCGCACAGGAAACAAACACACTGTACTACTGTGGGGAAAGGGGTTACTCACACAGCTATTGGTATGCCCGGGTGATATATATATGACCTTGTCTCCTTAAAAAAAAAGCTCATCAACTCACTTTCCTTTGCCTATATTATTCTATATAGTCAAGCTGAACAGCACACAAAGCCCTTTATATATATATGTATATATATATATATATATATAGATATAGATATCTCAAAGAAGAGGCAACACTCCAGGATAAAATGAAACAGTGGCCCGCTTTATTTCCCCTGTGCAACGTTTCAACTGCTCATTGCAGTCTTTCTCAAGCATGCTTGAGAAAAACTGCAATGATCAGTTGAAACGTTGCACAGGGGAAATAAAGCGGGCCACTGTTTCATTTTATCCTGGAGTGCTGCCTCTTCTTTGAGATATCTACAACTACTGACCGAACAGCCTAAGGCCAGAGGATTTTGCACCCACTTCATTCAAAAGTAGTGCTGCTGCGCTCTCTTTGTACTATATATATATATATATATATATATATATATATATATATATTGTGAACTGTTACGCCTTCCTGCGGGGTTGTTTTGGGCCGAAACAGGTACACTGACACCTTTGTAGCTTGTGCGTCACACTGTTGCTAGTTTATTTTGCAAGTTGCTCAAATTAACAAACAAAACCAAAAACAACAATAGCTGTCTGGCTCCTGCCTATCTCACTCGGCAGCCCTAGCTAAACTCATAACACAAAACACAAAGAGCATTTTCAAGGGGAAAACAGAGCAACTTACAGTTCAGTAGTTAGGTGGAGAAGCCAACCGCTCTCTGAGCTCCTGGGCTTGCAGCTTCTCAAACAGACTGCCAGAGAGAGAGCTCCTGGGTCAGGGCTGCTGACTTAATTAGTACATCTGTGTGAGCAGTCCCCCCAGGGAGGTAAAACCCGGACTGGCTCCGGGTGGTCAGGGAACCCACCCAACTCTTCCCTGACCGGCTCCAGGACCCTAAAGTGGTTTTCTTTTTCCCAGAAAGCTTCTGGATACAAGGAAAACCAAACCTTCCTGGAGCCTTTTAACACATGAAGTGCTGGAAACTTGGTGCAATGTACACACCATCCAGCACTTTCTCTGCAAAACATTGTGACACCCTGTCACATACCCCCTCCCTCTGTTCGAACCCGTGGGTACGGACACTTTCCGAGAACATACAATGAGTTCGGGAGAGAGCGTCAGCATTGGCCTGCAGCTTTCCTGCTCTGTGCTCCACTGAGAAATTATAGTCCTGTAGTGACAGGAACCAGCGGGTCACCCTTGCATTATGGTCTTTGGCCCGTGACATCCAGGTAAGAGGGGAGTGATCTGTCACTAACTGAAATTGACGGCCGAGCAGATAGTATCGCAGGTCTCTAAAGCCCACTTGATGGCCAAACACTCGCGCTCCACAATACTATAGTTTTTCTCAGCTGGGGTTAGCTTCCTACTCAAATATATCACTGGGTGTTCTTCTCCATGCACCAACTGTGACAACACGGCCCCTAGGCCCACATTGGAAGCATCTGTTTGAACAACAAACTTTTTTTTTGAAATCAGGAGCGATCAAAACTGGCCTACTGCATAACACCTCCTTGAGTTTACAGAACGCAACCTCAGCATCTTTGTTCCAAGAAATTCCCCCTGAGCTTTTGCCCTTGATTAGGTCCGTAAGCGGAGCAGCTATGGTGGCAAAATCTGGAATAAACCTTTGGTAATACCCTACCATGCCCAGAAACGTCCTCACCTGTTTTTTTGTGCAAGGTTGAGGCCACTCCTTAATTGCCTGTACCTTTTGAGCCTGAGGCTTGATGAGGCCTTTACCAATAATGTACCCTAGGTATCGTGCCTCTTCAAGGCCCAGGGCACATTTCTTGGGATTGGCCGTCAGACCAGCCTGCCGAATTGAGTTTACCACCTCTTGGACCTTGGGAAGATGACTTTCCCAATCCGAGCTGAATATCACCACGTCGTCAAGGTAGGCCGACGCGAAGTGCCGGTGTGGCCTAAGGACTTCATCCATCAACCTCTGAAAGGTGGCAGGGGCCCCATGAAGCCCAAACGGCATTCTCACATACTGGAATAGGCCCTGAGGAGTAGAAAATGCTGTCTTTTCCCTAGCCGTTGAAGTAAGTGGAATCTGCCAATAACCTCTGGTTAGATCCAGGGTGGTAATGTACCTGGCTGGACCTAACCTTTCTATCAACTCATCCACCCGTGGCATGGGATAAGCGTCAAACTTTGAGATATCGTTTAATTTGCGAAAGTCGTTGCAAAACCGCCAGGACCCATCCGGTTTTGGTACCAACACCACAGGGCTAGACCAATCACTATGGGACGGCTCAATAACACCTAGCTCCAACATTCTCTGGATCTCACCGGCTACTGTCTGTCTGCGAGCTTCAGGAATGCGATATGGCTTCAAGCGAACCCGAGCTTGTGGATCTGTAACAATATCATGCTTAATTACATGATGCAACCTGGCCACTCTGAAAACACATCAGCATTCCTAAGGAGGAATTCCTTTACCTCTTGGGCTTGTGCCCTTGACAAAGTCTCCGAGACCTTCACCTCAGTAACTTCCCTCTGAAGTGTAGGGCTGAGAGGCTCAGCCGCCATAGAAACTAACGGTTCCTTCCAGGCCTTTATTAAATTGACATGATAAATTTGCTTTTTTTTCCGTTTGTCAGGTTGGTGGACTTTATAATTCACCTCCCCTATCTTCTCTACAACCTCATAGGGCCCTTGCCATTTTGCTAGGAATTTGCTTTCGACGGTGGGAACCAGAACCAGGACCCGGTCACCCGGCTGAAAAACCCTGAGTCTGGCTCCCCGATTGTATATGCGACTTTGGGCCTCTTGAGCCTGCCTCATATGTTCTTGTACTATGGGCATTACAGCTGTGATGCGATCCTGCATCTGTAGAACATGTTCCACCACGGAGCGGTGAGGAGAGGGCTCCTCTTCCCACGACTCCTTTGCAATATCCAAAAGCCCCCGGGGTTGTCGCCCATACAAAAGCTCAAACGGGGAAAACCCAGTAGACGACTGAGGCACCTCACGAACAGCAAACATCAAGTAGGGGAGCAGGCAATCCCAATCTCTCCCGTCTGCCTCAACGACCCTTTTTAACATTCTCTTGAGGGTTTTGTTGAAGCGCTCAACCAACCCATCAGTTTGAGGGTGATAGACAGATGTCCTTAACTGTTTTATACCCAGCAGCTTACACAAACCTTTCATTACGTTTGACATAAAAGGCGTTCCTTGATCCGTCAGGATCTCTTTTGGAATGCCTGTTCTAGCAAACATATGAAACAGCTCCCGGGCAATTGTTTTAGCTGACGTGTTCCGCAGAGGAACCGCCTCGGGATACCTAGTGGCATAGTCTAACACCACAAGAATGTATTGATGTCCCTTTGCAGATTTCACCAGGGGCCCCACCAAATCCATTGCAATCCGGTGAAAAGGTACCTCAATGATGGGTAACGGTACCAAGGGTCCCCGGTAATGAGGCGCAGGGGACGTCAACTGACATTCTGGGCAAGACGAACAGAATCGTTTGATTTCTGCAAATATGCCAGGCCAAAAAAAACTCTGGAGTACCCGTTGCTGCGTTTTCTCGGCTGCCAGGTGTCCTCCCATGGGGTTTTTATGAGCCAGGTCAAGTACCACTTTCCTATGCGATTTGGGAACAACTAGTTGCTCTACGACTTCACCCCTTATATTATCAACACGATAGAGAAGATCATGGTTGACAGCAAAGTGAGGGTACACCTTCTCCAAGCCTGTACTGTGGGCAACCTCATTAACCACAGCCACATTTTCCCAAGCACGAGCTAACGTTGGGTCCCTCAATTGGGATGTGCCAAAGTTATCTTGAGAGCAGTTTATTTCTGGCATAGGTAACTCTTCCACAGACTCTTGTGGTCTCTCGGATTCCCCCACTAGCACAGAGAAGGGAAACTGGTCAGGCTCAACTGGGGTCAGTCCACCGGCCGGTGCTTCAGAACCGGAATCCCCAAAGTTAGACAGGCTAGCCAGAGTTTCATCTCTCACACTTAGGGAAACTTGAGGTGGAAAGTCGACCGCCCACAGGTCCCAGAACAAAGGAAAGTCCCGCCCTAGTATGACACTATGCATCAGGGATTTAGACACTCCAACCTCATGGGACGTCACACCAAACTGAGTCTCAATGGGGACCACTGCTGTACCATAACTTTTTGCATCACCATGTATGCACACAACACCCATGCACTGGTTTTTCAGCTGGTCTGGAGCTACCAGGTCTGAGTGTACAAGCGTAACAAGGCTCCCAGAATCCAGCAAGGCCTGGACACTCCTTCCATCCACTTTGACTTGTGCCATGTGAGCAAGCGCAGATGTCAGACACGCTGGATGAGCAAAGAAGGAAAGGCGCCGAGCGGCTCCACACTCCATAGGTACTGGGACGTCAGGACATTTAGCAGCCACATGCCCTCGGGCTTTGCACCTCCAGCACTGGACACCGGAGCCTGGTAGGGTCTCTTTCAGCAGCCTAGTATCCATGTTGGTCTTCACCCACGTTTTCAAATCAGGATCAGCATTTAAGGTTGAGGTGCCTCTCCCCGCCACTGCGGGCAGACGCCGCTTTACAGGCAAGTTCTCGGGGTCAGACCCCCCTGCCAAAAACCCCTCTGCTGCGAGGTAGCGTTCAACCATCTCAACTAACTCATTGGCAGACTTTGGATCAGCGTGACTGACCCATTTTCTTAATTCATACGGCAGCGCTGTCAGGAAGCGATCCATTGTGACCCTTTCGACAATCTGGGGTGCCGTGAGTATCTCAGGTTGCAACCACTTTCGTACCAGATAAATTAGGTCATGCATCTGTGACCTGGGAGACTTATTAGGTTGGTAATTCCAGCGGTGCACGCGTTGGGCCCGCACAGCAGGAGTGACACCCAAACGGCGGAGAATTTCAAGCTTTAGCTTCTCGTAGTCCTGGGCATCCTCGGCAGACAAATCAAAATACGCTTTCTGAGAGTCACCAGTTAGAAACGGAGCAACCAACCCCGCCCACTGAGGCTTAGGCCATGCCTCCCGATCTGCGGTACGTTCAAAAGTATTCAGAAACGCTTCCACGTCATCGTGTGGGGTCATTTTCTGAAGAAAATGGCTTGCTTTGATCAACCCACTATTGCTAGGTCGATCCGGATGCGTATTCGCCAGCTGCTGCAGAACCTCTGTAAGAGTTTCTCTGTCTTTCCGAGCCTCAGCTAGTGCAGTCACCTGAGAACTCAACAGACGTACAATTTCCTGCTGCGCCTCCTGCTGGGCAGCCAAAGCCTTTTCATGTCTGGCATTAGTCTCTCGCTGGACTGCATTTGCATCTTGCTGGGTTGCACAGGCTTGTGCCAACCTCAACACCAGGTCTTCCATCGTACTGGATGATAAGATGAAATGCAATTCAAGTTGCTAGATGGGTGGTATCTGGCAGGGATCCGTGTGCCCGCATCCGACACCAATTTGTGAACTGTTACGCCTTCCTGCGGGGTTGTTTTGGGCCGAAACAGGTACACCGACACCTTTGTAGCTTGTGCGTCACACTGTTGCTAGTTTATTTTGCAAGTTGCTCAAATTAACAAATAAAACCAAAAACAACAATAGCCGTCTGGCTCCTGCCTATCTCACTCGGCAGCCCTAGCTAAACTCATAACACAAAACACAAAGAGCATTTTCAAGGGGAAAACAGAGCAACTTACAGTTCAGTAGTTAGGTGGAGAAGCCAACCGCTCTCAGAGCTCCTGGGCTTGCAGCTTCTCAAACAGACTGCCAGAGAGAGAGCTCCTGGGTCAGGGCTGCTGACTTAATTAGTACATCTGTGTGAGCAGTCCCCCCAGGGAGGTAAAACCCGGACTGGCTCCGGGTGGTCAGGGAACCCACCCAATTCTTCCCTGACCGGCTCCAGGACCCTAAAGTGGTTTTCTTTTTCCCAGAAAGCTTCTGGATACAAGGAAAACCAAACCTTCCTGGAGCCTTTTAACACATGAAGTGCTGGAAACTTGGTGCAATGTACACACCATCCAGCACTTTCTCTGCAAAACATTGTGACACCCTGTCACAATATATATATATAGGGAGAGAGAGAGAGAGATATTGTCACGGCTGAGGATGGGGAAAACCCTCAGCCGTGCGATGCCAGAAGATGGATGGTCAGTACAAGGCCAGGACAGGAATCAGGGAGCAAGTCACCTCCTATCAATCCCTAATTCTGACCCTGTCTCCTAGCCGTATGAGCCGACCCTGAAGGTAGGAGGGCTCATACACCGGAACCTGATATTCCTGCTAGCCCTCAGGGTGGCCCTGGACTAGAAGCTGGGTAAGACTACCTGTTCCTCCTAGATACGGACGAACAGGAGTCTCACTGGCCAAGCTATAAAGAAAGGGGAAACAGAAACAGACATATGGCAATGGCAGGTAAGTGCAACTAGTACCACACCTACCTGCCACAGACACAGAGCCTGGAACCCATGCATAAGTGCTGCTGTCCACAACAACACAAGAGACAGAGCACATACCACACAGGAACCCAGGAAACCATACGCTGCAATAAATAAAGACCAAATAAACATCTTCATAACACCATACATGAACCTAGACATCAGGTCTCAACTGAGGTTAAATAGCCCATGTAGCCACACCCACACAGACACACCCAGTGCACACACACTAGGAAGGAAGTTAACCCTTCCAACACCAGGGAAGGGAAGACAGCCACTTAAAGGGGAAAGTGCACGCATAACATATAACCCCCCGTGCACACCGATAAAAGGCACACCTATAAAGAGAGGTTGCCACACGAGGAGCCATTGGTACACACATAAACACACACTTCACCTGTTGCCGCGGGCAATGGCATGCATGGCAACCATGTCCTGGGGATCAGCCAGAAGGCCGAGACACTGCCACCACATGCATACAACACCAAACGTAGTCACGGGCAACCAAGTGAAGGAAAATGTAACTATAAACACCATAGGCCGTGACATATATACAGTACAGACCAAAAGTTTGGACACACCTTCTCATTCAAAGAGTTTTCTTTATTTTCATGACTATGAAAATTGTAGATTCACACTGAAGGCATTAAAACTATGAATTAACACTTGTGGAATTATATACATAACAAAAAAGTGTGAAACAACTGAAAATATGTCATATTCTAGGTTCTTCAAAGTAGCCACCTTTTGCTTTGATTACTGCTTTGCACACTCTTGGCATTCTCTTGATGAGCTTCAAGAGGTAGTCACCTGAAATGGTCTTCCAACAGTCTTGAAGGAATTCCCAGAGACGCTTAGCACTTGTTGGCCCTTTTGCCTTCACTCTGCGGTCAAGCTCACCCCAAACCATCTCGATTAGGTTCAGGTCCGGTGACTGTGGAGGCCAGGTCATCTGGCGCAGCACACCATCACTCTCCTTCATGGTCAAATAGCCCTTACACAGCCTGGAGGTGTGTTTGGGGTCATTGTCCTGTTGAAAAATAAATGATGGTCCAACTAAACGCAAACAGAATGGAATAGCATGCCACTGCAAGATGCTGTGGTAGCCATGCTGGTTCAGTATGCCTTCAATTTTGAATAAATCCCCAACAGTGTCACCAGCAAAGCAACCCCACACCATCACACCTCCTCCTCCATGCTTCACAGTGGGAACCAGGCATGTAGAGTCCATCCGTTCACCTTTTCTGCGTCGCACAAAGACACGGTGGTTGGAACCAAAGATCTCAAATTTGGACTCATCAGACCAAAGCACAGATTTCCACTGGTCTAATGTCCATTCCTTCTTTAGCCCAAACATGTCTCTTTTGCTTGTTGCCTGTCCTTAGCAGTGGTTTCCTAGCAGATATTCTACCATGAAGGCCTGATTCACACAGTCTCCTCTTAACAGTTGTTCTAGAGATGTGTCTGCTGCTAGAACTCTGTGTGGCATTGACCTGCTCTCTAATCTGAGCTGCTGTTAACCTGCGATTTCTGAGGCTGGTGACTCGGATGAACTTATCCTCCGCAGCAGAGGTGACTCTTGGTCTTCCTTTCCTAGGGCGGTCCGCATGTGAGCCAGTTTCTTTGTGGCGCTTGATGGTTTTTGTGACTGCACTTGGGGACACTTTCAAAGTTTTCCCAATTTTTCGGACTGACTGACCTTTATTTCTTAAAGTAATGATGGCCACTCGTTTTTCTTTACTTATCTGCTTTTTTCTTGCCATAATACAAATTCTAACAGTCTATTCAGTAGGACTGTGTATCCACATGACTTCTCCACAACGCAACTGATGGTCCCAACCCCATTTATAAGGCAAGAAATCCCACTTATTAAACCTGACAGGGCACACCTATGAAGTGAAAACCATTTCAGGTGACTACCTCTTGAAGCTCATCAAGAGAATGCCAAGAGTGTGCAAAGCAGTAATTAAAGCAAAAGGTGGCTACTTTGAAGAACCTAGAATATGACATATTTTCAGTTGTTTCACACTTTTTTGTTATGTATATAATTCCACAAGTGTTAATTCATAGTTTTGATGCCTTCAGTGTGAATCTACAATTTTCACAGTCATGAAAATAAAGAAAATTCTTTGATTGAGAAGGTGTGTCCAAACTTTTGGTCTGTACTGTATATTGAGATATATATAGAGAGATATATTCCGAAACAGTTTCTAACAATACAACAGTTAGGGCATAACCAAACTAATCAAGATGTCTGCCAAACCCACAGTCTTCACACACACACAGTGGGAAATAAAATGGCCGACAAGCACACATGGCTTTCACACACACACACACAATGGAAAATAAAATGGCCGACAAACTCACATTAAGATACAAGTTAAAAAGTTACAACAAAAACACAATACTCTGTACTGCACAGCAAACACATCACAATCTCACCATACAATCTCTGTACAATCAATTCAGATCCACAAAAAACTACACAACGGAAAAGCACGTACCTCAACAAACCCCCTGTTTAGATACTGATGGCAATATCTGCCTGCTGTGGTGTTAAACTATAAGCAGCCGACCTTACACACAAAGCCCTCTGTTGGATCTCCCACCATAGATCCTTTGTCCCAGCAGAGCACTGACCCGCCCTTTACAGTTCAGAAACCCCCACAGCAGTTATGCAAACATGCAACAAGTATCTGGGCAGCTATTAGTGGAAAAACATCAACCACATACACCAAAAGGTTCTTTAAGAAGATTTATTTCCTGATATCAGCAGATTGGAGTACACAGATTTCAATTCACAAAGAGTAAAACTTTCTCAAAATTGAGAGCGAGGAAAAGGATTTTCTTACCTTATGCCAGCGTTTTTTGCTTTTTGAAAATCAAGCTGTGTCTCCTTTAAGCTCTGCTGATAACGGGGAAAAAAAATAGCTTTCTAACTGTCCTCGCCAACTGATGTCACGTGTGCTCCTTTGTCTCGTTCTCACAACCGAAAACGACCGCCAGAAGTACAATTGGGAAATCCCTGGTGTTGTGTGCGTCGATGTGTGCGCAATTCCTCCAAAATAACATCAGAGACGTTCTCAAGTAGGTTCCAATAATGTGCCCCCCTCCCAGCGGCTAGGCATGGTTTATTTATACCAGAAGATGGGAGGCGGTCTTACAATCATGACCAATGAGGAGACAGGTTATGGTATGAAGCGATTGGCTGGAAGGCGGTCTTACAATCATGACCAATGAGGAGACAGGTTATGGTATGAAGTGATTGGCTGGCGAAGATGTGAATGATCGTGCAAACTTATGTTCACGCGTTCACACACATATTTGTGCCCTTTCCGTTGCCGCGCTTATCCTTGTGGATGAAGAAACCCCTGCTCGACGGTCCCCATCCCTCCCTCCTCAGCCGGCGCCAAGACACTGGTATCCTGCAGTAATACCAGGCCGGGCACAAATCAGCTACAGGTCGGGACGACAGGACCATCGTGCGAAAGTCTCTGCGCAGATGCGAACGCGAATGAATCTGCGCATCTCCATAGGATAGATGGCGACCATACGGCGAACAATAATTTTTCCACAACAATAGTAATATCTCCAAAAATAGTTATTACTTTACATTCCCTATATGTCTACTTCACGTTTGGATCATTTTTGGAATTATATTTTATTTTTTGGGGATGTTACAAGGCTTAGAAGTTTAGAAGCAAATCTTGAAATTTTTCAGAACTTTTCAAAAACCCAATTTTTAGGGACTAGTTCAGGTCTGAAGTCACTTTGCGAGGCTTACATAATAGAAACCACCCAAAAATGACCCCATATTAGAAAATACACCCCTCAAGGTATTCAAAACAGATTTTACAAACTTTGTTAACTCTTTAGGTGTTCCACAAGAATTAAAGGAAAATAGAGATACAATTTCAAAACTTCACTTTTTTGGTAGATTTTCCATTTTAATATTTTTTTTACTTTTGGGGTGCATATGACTTTTTGATCGCTTGCCATTACACTTTTTGTGATGTAAGGTGACAAAAAATGGTTTATTTAGCACAGTTTTAATTTTTTATGGTGTTCATCTGAGGGGTTAGGTCATTTGATATTTTTATAGAGCCGGTCGATACGAACGCGGCGATACCAAATATGTGTACTTTTTTTTATATATGTAAGTTTTACACAATAACAGCTTTTTTAAAAGAAAAAAAAATGATGTTTTAGTGTCTCCATATTCTGAGCCATAGTTTTTTATTTTTTTGGGCAATTGTCTCAGGTAGGAGCTCCTTTTTTGCGGGATGAGGTGACGGTTAGATTGGTACTATTTTGGTGGGCAAAAATTGTGCTGTATTGAAACAAGGATCAGAACCTGTAATGTTGAAGTCCCATAGTGGGACAAAAAATAAAGTGAAAAAAAAGTTTATAAAATTAAAGTTTTACAAAAAAATTAAACGTTTCAAGTAAAAAAAAGCGTCATTTTCCAAAAATAAGGTAAAAAAAAATTGTAAAAAAAAAAAGGGAAAAAACGTATAGACATATTTGGTATTGTTGCGTCCATATTGACCAGCTCTATAAACATATCACATGACCTAACCCCGCAGATGAACACCGTAAAAAATAAAAACTGTGCTAAATAAACTATTTTTTTGTCACCTTACATCACAAAACGTACAACAGCAAGCGATCAAAAAGGCGTACGCCAATCAAAATAGTACCAATCTAATCGTCACCTCATCCCACAAAAAATTTGCCCCTACTTGAGACAATCGCCCAAAAAATAAAAAAAAATATATCTCAGAATATGGAGACACTAAAACATCATTTTTTTTTTGTTTTAAAAAAGCTGTTATTGTGTAAAACTTACATAAATAAAAAAAGGATACATATTAGGTATCGCCGCGTCCATATCGACCGGCTCTATAAAAATATAACATGATCTAACCCCTCAGGCGAACACCATAAAAATCACAAAAAGTGTAATAGCAAGCAATCAAAAAGTCATATGCACCCCAAAATAGTGCCAATCAAACCGTCATCTCATCACGCAAAAAATGAGACCCTACCTAAGATAATCGCAAAAAAAACTGAAAAAACTATGGCTCTCAGAATATGGAGACACTAATACATGATTTTTTTGTTCAAAAATGATATTATTGTGTAAAACTTACATTAAAAAAAAAAAGGATACATACTCAGTATCGCCGCGTCTGCATCGACCGGCTCTATAAAAATATCACATGACCTAACCCCTCAAATGAACACTGTAAAAAATAAAAAGTAAAAACTGTGCTAAATAAACCATTTTTGGTCACCTTACATCACAAAAAGTGTAATAGCAAGCGATCAAAAAGTCATATGCACCCCAAAATAGTGCCATTTAAACTGTCATCTCATTCCGCAAAAATTATACCCTACCCTAGATAATTGCCCAAAAACTGAAAAAACTATGGCTCTTAGACTATGGAAACAATAAAACATGTTTTTCTTTTGTTTCAAAAATTATATTATTGTGTAAAACTTACATAAATAAAAAAATGTATATATATTAGGTTACGCCGCATCCGTATCGACTGGTTCTATAAAAATATCACATGACCTAACCCCTCAGATGAACACCGTAAAAAATAAAAAAAATAAAACTGTGTAAAAAAAAGCTAATTTTTGTCATCTTACATCACAAAAAATTGTTATAGCAAGCGATCAAAAAATCATATGCACCCCAAAATAGTGGCAATCAAACCGTCATCTGATCCCGCAAAAAATGAGACCCTACCTTAGATAATCACCGAAAAACTGAAAAAACTATGGCTCTCAGACTATGGAGACACTAAAACATGATTACATAAATAATTACATATTAGGTATCTCCGCGTCTGTGACAACCTGCTCTATAAAAATACCACATGATCTAACCTGTCAGATGAATGTTGTAAATAACAAAAAACGTTGCCAAAAAAGCTATTTCTTGTTACCTTGCCTCACAAAAAGTGCAATATAGAGCAACCAAAAATCATATGTACTCTAAACTAGTGCCAACAATACTTCCACCCTATCCCGTGGTTTCTAAAATGGGGTCACATTTTTGGAGTTTCTATTGTAGGGGTGCATCAGATGGGCTTCAAATGGGACATGGTGTCAAAAAAACTGTCTAGCAAAATCTGCCTTCCAAAAACCGTATGGCATTCCTTTCCTTCTGCGCCCTGCCGTGTGCCTGTACAGCAGTTTACGACCACATATGGGGTGCTTCTGTAAACTACAGAATCATGGCCATAAATATTTAGTTTGTTTGACTGTTAAAATGGAAAATTTGCAAAAAAAATTAAATTCTGAAATGTCATCTCTATTTGCCAATAACTCTTGTGGAACACCTAAAAGGTTAACAACGTTTGTAAAATCAGTTTTGAATACCTTGAGGGGTGTAGTTTCTAGAATGGGGTCATTTTTGGGTGGTTTCTATCATGTAAGCTTCACAAAGTGACTTCAGACCTGAACAGGTCCTTAAAAAGTTGGTTTTTGAAAATTTCTGAGAAATTTCAAGATTTACTTCTAAACTTCTAAGCCTTGTAACATCCGCAAAAAATAAAATATAATTCCCAAAATGATCCAAACATGAAGTAAACATATGGGGAATGTAAAGTAATAACTATTTTTTGAGGTATTACTATGTATTATAGAAGTAGAGAAATTGAAACGTAAAAATTTGCTAATTTTTCAACATTTTCGGTAAATTTGGTATTTTTTTTAATAAATAAAAATGATTTTTTTTTTTACTCCATTTTACCAGTGTCATGAAGTACAATATGTGACGAAAAAACTATCTCAGAATGGCCTGGATAAGTCAAAGTGTTTTAAAGTTATCACCACATAAAATGACACTGGTCAGATTTGCAAAAAATGGCTTGGTCCTTAAGGTGAAAATGAGCCCGGTCCTTAAGGGGTTAAGGACTATGTCCATTTATCAGGTCGCTGAAGCCCCATGTAATCCGAAGGGTAAGCAGACATAATGCTAGAGCCTATCTGGGGTAACAAACGTAGTTTTCTTTTTGGCACTATCATTGAGAGGAACTTGCCAATAGCCTTTGGTTAGTCAAGAGTGGAGAAATATCTAGCCTGACCGAGTCTCTCAATGAGTTCATCAACTCATGGCATAGGACATGCATCAAACTTTGACACCTCATTCAACTTACGGAAGTCATTAAAAAAGCGTAACATGCCATCGGGTTTAGGAATTAACACTATGGGACTGGACCACTCACTTTTTGATTCTTCAATAACACCCAGGGCTAATATTTTCTTGACCTCTTCAGATATGGCCTGTCAGCGGGCTTCAGGGACCCTTTAAGATTTTAAATGGACCTATAAATGTGGATCGGTGACAATGTCATGCTTAATGATGTTTGTCCGCCCTGTCAACTCTGAAAAGACAGTAAGGTTACGGCCACAGGGTGAGAGAGGCGCTCATAGGGTAAATAAGTCAGGATACAACAGCTTCCTTCAAAAAGCATGTGGATACGATAGACTCACCTGTTTTGGTTGCACCGAGATTAGCAGGTAGGCTGTGAGATTTGTAGGTCACAGGTTGGTGCTGCCAGATGCGTCAGAGAACCCTCTAGGGTAAAAATTGGAAAACATATCTCAGCTTGTCACGATGGAGTGATCCAGCTAATAGACGATCATAAGGCGCATTACCACAACCTGATGCAGTTTATTACGAGACAACACGTTTCGGGGTCTCGACCCCTTTATCAAAACTGTGTGTCACGGCGGACAGGATATCAGATACACAAACAAGTTTCTAGGCGAGAAGCTGGGGATAAGGTCACCTCCTAGCAAATCCCTAACAGCTATCCCTATACTGCTATGCCCACATTCAGACCCTTAAGGTGGGAATAATGTGTCCTCGTGCCTGGGCTGAAAATACCCTAGAATCCCTGAGATGGTGAAAGGGGAATAGGGGCAGACTGCTCCATCAAACCTGGAGGGGACAGACGTAACTCAAACAGCCTAGACAGCAAACAACAAGAAATCAGAAACCAACTTATCTTATCTGAGCAGGAACAGCCAATCCTTCCTTCCTTGCTTCCAAAGCCAGACAGAAGCTATAACCCGCACGGAACACTGGGAGTGGAAGTAATTTAAACCAACGACCCCACCCTTACCCATGGACTCCTGCCTACAGTTATTCATAGCAAACTCTGCTAGGGACAAGAATGAGGACCAGTCCTCCTGATTCTCAGCCACAAAGCACCTCAAGTAGGTCTCCAGGTTTTGATTAGTACGCTCTGTCTGTCCATTCGACTGCGGATGAAAGGCCGAAGAGAACGAAAGTTGAATGCCAAGCCGAGAGCAGAACTCCCTCCAAAACCTGGAGACAAACTGCGTGCCCCTATCAGAGACCACATCCGAAGGAATACCATGCAATTTCACAATATTATCAACAAAAATCTGCGCAAGAGTCTTGGCATTAGGCAGACTAGTTAATGATATAAAGTGAGCCATTTTACTAAAACGGTCAACTACCACCAAAATTACAGTTTTCCCGGAGGAACTTGGCAGATCCGTAATAAAGTCCATAGACAAGTGCGTCCAAGGACGAGACGGAATAGACAAAGGAAGAAGTGAACCCGCCGGTCGAGTATGAGCAACCTTTGACCGTGCACAGGTTTCACAAGCTGCCACGTAATCCTCAATGCTCTCACGTAACCCGGGCCACCAGAACCTCCGGGACACAAGGTCACAGGTGGACTTTCCCCCAGGATGTCCAGCAAGGACAGCATCGTGATGTTCCTTGAATACCTTGTATCGCAGTCCTTCAGGAACAAACAACCTCCCTGGGGGACAAGAACCAGGAGCCCCTCCTGGGCTCCCAACATCTCCATCTCCAATTCGGGGTACAAAGCGGAGACCACCACCCCATCCGCCAAAATCGGAGCAGGATCCTCTGAATCACCTCCCCCAGGAAAACTGTGAGATAAGGCATCTGCCTTGACGTTTTTAACCCCCAGACGAAAAGTAACCACAAAATTGAACCTGGTAAAAAACAGTGACCATCTGGCCTGTCTAGGGTTCAGACGCTTGGCAGATTGCAGGTAAGCCAAATTCTTATGATCCTTATATACTGTAACGGGGTGAGACGCCACCTCCAACCAGTGACGCCATTCCTCAAAGGCCAACTTGATGGCCAGCAACTCTCTATCTCCTACATCATAATTCTTGTCGGCGACTGAGAGCTTCTTGGAAAAAAAAGCACATGGGACCCATTTGCCAGGAGATGAACCCTGCGACAGCACCGCTTCAACCCCCACTTCTGATGCATCAATGTCCACCACGAATGGCTGAGACACATCGGGCTGCACCAGAATGGGAGCAGACGCAAAACACTCCTTAATAGTCGAAAAGGCCTGCAATGCCTCATCCGACCAGACAGAGACGTCGGCGCCCCTTCTTAGTCATATCAGTGAGAGGTCTTACAATGGTAGAATAGTTTGAAATACATTTTCTATAATAATTAGTAAACCCCAAAAACCGTATCAAAGCTTTCTGATTCTCTGGTCAGTCCCATTCCAGAACCGCCTGGACCTTTTCGGGGTCCATACAAAAACCAGAGTCAGAAAGCAGATATCCCAAAAATGTAAGCTCCTGCACAGAAAACACACATTTCTCCAATTTGGCATATAATTTATTCTCGCGTTCGTCAACCCAAAAGGCATAACCAGATTCTCAAAATGACCCTCGTGCGTATTAAAGGCCGTTTTCCATTCATCCCCTTCCTTGATTTTGATCCGATTGTAGGCCCCTCTCAAATCCAACTTGGAGAACATCTTGGCTCCAACAAGCTGATCAAAAAGGTCGGAGATCAAAGGAAGAGGATACGGATCCTGGACCGTAATACGGTTCAATTCCCGGAAATCCAAACAAGGTCTCAGCGATCCATCCTTTTTCTTTACAAAGAATAAACCTACTGCCACCGGAGATGGCCTAATATGACCCTTTGCCAAAGTCTCAGCGATATACTTCCGTATGACCTCTCTTTCGGGTTGAGAGAGATTATAAAGCCGAGACTTTGGCAACTTAGCCTCTGGGATGAGATTAACTGGACAATCATAGTCACGATGAGGGGGCAATTCCTGAGCCCCACCCTCCGAAAAGACATCCGCAAAATCAGAGAGATACTGAGGAAGAGCCGTAGTGGACACACCAGAGATAGATGTTTCAAGACAATTATCCGAACAAAATTCACTCCAACCAATGATTTGTCTTGCTTGCCAATCTATAATTGGGTTATGTTTTGTCAATCTCAACATGTGAATCACCCACCCTTAACTGAATACCATGAGCAACATGAGTGAGACTCCTTTGAGAAAGAGGAGAAGAATCAATTGCAAAAAACGGAATCTCCCTTTCTAAAGTGCAAGTACTTAGGCCCAGATTTTGAAGAAAAAGACGGTCAATAAGGTTTATCTCAGCACCACAGTCAAGGAATACTTTCACAAAAAATGTTCTTGAGTCTAGCGCCACCATAGCTGGAAGGAGAAAACGAGTATTACAGGGAGCTTGCATACCATCGAGACCCGATCTGGGTCATCGTAAATTAATCCCAGGGCCTTGAAAAATTATTTACCGAAGGGAGGGCCCGAGAACCGGGCTGCAGAGAAAATGCCCAGGATTGCGCGTCCCCTTTAAGCAGAGAAATGATTATACCAACCCTCTGACTGTCATCACCTGACGACGATGGATGCAGCCGAAAATACAACTTGCATGACTCTCTAAGGGCTCTTTCACACTTGCGTTGTCCGGATCCGTCGTGTACTCCATTTGCCGGAATTACACACAGGATCAGTCTTCAAAATGCGTTCAGTGTTACTATGGCAGCCAGGACGCTATTAAAGTCCTGGTTGCCATAGTAGTAGTGGGGAGCAGGGGAGCAGTATACTTACCGCCCGTGCGGCTCCCGGGGTGCTCCAGAATGACGTCAGAGTGCCCTATGCGCATGGATGACGTGATCCATGCGATCATGTCATCCATGCGCGTGGGGCGCCCTGACGTCACTCTGAAGCGCCCCGGGAGCCGCACGGACGGTAATTATACTGCTCCCCCGCTCCCCACTACACTTTACCATGGCAAACAGGACTTTAGCGTCCTGGCAGCCATGGTAACCATTCAGAAAAAGCTAAACGTCGGATCCGGTAATGCGCCGAAGCGACGTTTAGCTAAAGGTCGGATCAGGATTAATGCCTTTCAATGGGCATTAATTCTGGATCCGGCCTTGCGGCAAGTGTTCAGGATTTTTGGCTGGAGCAAAAAGCGCAGTATGCTGCAGTATTTTTTCCGGCCAAAAAACGTTCCGGTCCTGAACTGAAGACGTCCTGATGCATCCTGAACGGATTTCTCTCCATTCAGAATGCATGGGGATAATCCTGATCAGGATTTTTCCGGCATAGAGCCCCGACGACGGAACTCTATGCCGGAAAAGAAAAACGCAAGTGTGAACGAGCCCTTAAGCGGATAAAGTCATCCGTACCCCCTGCAAATCTATCAGGAAGAGCGACTTTAGACTCCGAGTCCCCACAAATTTGACCTGCACCTGATGCCAGATCCGCAGATCCGCAACCTCTACGGATAATCCTTGCATGCGGTCAACTAGCGCATCAGTTGACGTGGAAACACTTCGACTGGCCATCAAGCTTGACAAAGGTCACCGAACTGGGCCCGAAACGTTGCCATAGGCAATAAATGTTATGAGATTGTACCACTGGTAAAATAAAGATTGAATACGAAGCTATTTGCTGACTCCGGTGTGCTGTCTCCGAGAAGGAACAACCAATCCTTCCTTCCTTGCTTCCAAAGCCAGGCAG
Organism: Bufo gargarizans; assembly: GCF_014858855.1. Classification (NCBI taxonomy): domain Eukaryota; kingdom Metazoa; phylum Chordata; class Amphibia; order Anura; family Bufonidae; genus Bufo; species Bufo gargarizans. The sequence goes on from NC_058088.1 coordinate 140,905,072, forward strand.
AAGCTATAACCTGTACGGAACACTGGGAGTGGAAGTAATTTAAACCAACGACCCCACCCAGTGCACCTGAAGGGAGGCGGATCTAGCATGACTCCAAAACAAAACAAAAAACTAAACACGTGCTGCTAATCTGGCAGACCTCCGCACATAGTCAGAGCAGGGCATGACACTGTGTCACCCTAGTTTAAGTGCAGCTGGGTGTATACTGCCTGGTTCCTTCTAAAAATGGGGCATGTCGGTGCCTTGTTTCAATTCACCACAGCGTTCTCGCTACAATCCTGGCACGTATGGAGATGCGCAGGCAGCGTCTCTGAAAAGACGTCGGTGTTCCTCTGCACAAACTCCTTGGCCTCCTATCTCTGTGACTTTGACAAGGAGTCTGACACATGCATTTCAGGAGTTCCACTGCAGCCGGCACTCACAGCTGACAGAGCCTCTCTGTCTTTCCAGGGTTTGATGAGTTTCACATGGTACAATTGTTCTGGCTTTCTCTTACCAGGCTGGTACACATTATAGTTTACCTCACCCACTTGCTCAATTATCTGGTAAGGCCACTGCCATCTAGCGAGAAATTTGCTGTCTACCGTGGGCACTAAAACTAACATTTCGTCCCTTGGGTCAAAGGTTGTTATTCTTGCGGACCTGTTATATAGCCTGCTTTGAGCCTCTTCAGCCTGTTCTAAATGCTCCTGAATAGGGATGAGCGAACCCGAACTGTATAGTTCGGGTTCGTACCGAATTATGGGGTGTCCGTGACACGGACCCGAACCTGAACATTTTCGTAAAAGTCCGGGTTCGGGTTCGGTGTTTGTCGCTTTCTTGGCGCTTTTTGAAAGGCTGCAACCTTTCAAAAAGCAGCCAATCAGCCAATCAACAAGCGTCATACTACTTGCCCCAAGAGGCCGTCACAGCCATGCCTACTATTGGCATGGCTGTGATTGGCCAGTGCAGCAGGTGACCCAGCCTCTATTTAAGCTGGAGTCACGTAGCGCCGCACGTCACTCTGCTGTTAGGGCGAGATTAGGCAGTGATTAACTTAATTCAGTGATTGATCTACACCTGTGGATCATTGAACTGCTGCTATTCAGATGCTCACTGTTTTTAGGCTGCCCAGAGCGTTTTTCAGTCACTTTTTTCTGGGGTGATCGGCGGCCATTTTGTGTCTTGTGGTGCGCCAGCACAAGCTGCCACCAAGTCCATTTAACCATCAATAGTGTGGTTATTTTTTTGCTATATCCTACATCAGGGGCAAGCTGCCACCAAGTCCATTTAACCATCAATAGTGTGGTTATTTTTTTGCTATATCCTACATCAGGGGCAAGCTGCCACCAAGTCCATTTAACCATCCATAGTGTGGTTATTTTTTTGCTATATCCTACATCAGGGGCAAGCTGCCACCAAGTCCATTTAACCATCCATAGTGTGGTTATTTTTTTGCTATATCCTACATCAGGGGCAAGCTGCCACCAAGTCCATTTAACCATCAATAGTGTGGTTATTTTTTTGCTATATCCTACATCAGGGGCAAGCTGCCACCAAGTCCATTTAACCATCCACTGTGCATTTCCAAGTCTAATTCTGTCTGTAAACGTATACCTTTCACCCAGCGCCTAAATAATAGGCCTCAAATTTATAGTCAGCTAAATCTGTCGTTACTGCTGTGCCTGTATTAGTGTAATACGGTACCTAAATAGATAGCCAGATAGTGTTAGGTGTCTGTAAAAAAAGGCCTGAATTTGAATTCAATACATTGGGCCAAATAATATTTTTCTTATTGTGGTGAACGGTAACAATGAGGAAAACATCTAGTAAGGGACGCGGACATGGTCGTGGTGGTGTTAGTGGACCCTCTGGTGCTGGGAGAGGACGTGGCTGTTCTGCCACAGCCACAAGTCCTAGTGTACCAACTACCTCAGGTCCCAGTAGCCACGGGAATTTACAGCGATATTTGGTGGGGCCCAATGCCGTTCTAAGGATGGTAAGGCCTGAGCAGGTACAGGCATTAGTCAATTGGGTGGCCGACAGTGGATCCAGCACGTTCACATTATCTCCCACCCAGTCTTCTGCAGAAAGCGCACAGATGACGCCTGAAAACCAAGCCCATCAGTCTGTCACATCACCCCCATGCATATCAGGGGAACTGTCTGAGCCTCAAGTTATGCAGCAGTCTCTTATGCTGTTTGAAGACTCTGCTGGCAGGGTTTCCCAAGGGCATCCACCTAGCCCTTCCCCAGCTGTGTAAGACATAGAATGCACTGACGCACAACCACTTATGTTTCCGGATGATGAGGACATGGGAATACCACCTCAGCATGTCTCTGATGATGACGAAACACAGGTGCCAACTGCTGCTTCTTTCTGCAGTGTGCAGACTGAACAGGAGGTCAGGGAGGAAGACTGGGTGGAAGACGATGCAGGGGACGATGAGGTCCTAGACCCCACATGGAATGAAGGTCGTGCCACTGACTTTCACAGTTCGGAGGAAGAGGCAGTGGTGAGACCGAGCCAACAGCATAGCAAAAGAGGGAGCAGTGGGCAAAAGCAGAACACCCGCCGCCAAGAGACTCTGCCTGCTACTGACCGCCGCCATCTGGGACCGAGCACCCCAAAGGCAGCTTCAAGGAGTTCCCTGGCATGGCCCTTCTTCAAACAATGTGCTGACGACAAGACCCGAGTGGTTTGCACGCTGTGCAATCAGAGCCTGAGCAAGGCATTAACGTTCTGAACCTTAGCACAACCTGCATGACCAGGCACCTGCATGCAAAGCATGAACTGCAGTGGAGTAAACACCTTAAAACCAAGGAAGTCACTCAGGCTCCCCCTGCTACCTCTTCTGCTGCTGCCGCCTCGGCCTCTTCTGCTGCTGCCGCCTCGGCCTCTTCCTCCGCCACTGGAGGAACGTTGGCACCTGCCACCCAGCAAACAGAGGATGTACCACCAACACCACCACCTCCGTCACCAAGCATCTCAACCATTTCACATGGCAGCGTTCAGCTCTCCATCTCACAAACATTTGAGAGAAAGCGTAAATTCCCACCTAGCCACCCTTGATCCCTGGCCCTGAATGCCAGCATTTCTAAACTACTGGCCTATGAAATGCTGTCATTTAGGCTGGTGGACACAGACAGCTTCAAACAGCTCATGTCGCTTGCTGTCTCACAGTATGTTGTTCCCAGCCGCCACTACCTCTCCAAGAGAGCCGTGCCTTCCCTGCACAACCAAGTATCCGATAAAATCAAGTGTGCACTGCGCAACGCCATCTGTGGCAAAGTCCACCTAACCACAGATACGTGGACCAGTAAGCACGGCCAGGGACGCTATATCTCCCTAACTGCACACTGGGTAAATGTAGTGGCGGCTGGGCCCCAGGCGGAGAGCTGTTTGGCGCACGTCCTTCCGCCGCCAAGAATCGCAGGGCAACATTCTTTGCCTCCTGTTGCCTTCTCCTCCTACTCGGCTTCCTCCTCCTCTTCTTCCACCTGCTCATCCAGTCAGCCACACACCTTCACCACCAACTTCAGCACATCCCGGGGTAAACGTCAGCAGGCCATTCTGAAACTCATATGTTTGGGGGACAGGCCCCACACCGCACAGGAGTTGTGGCGGGATATTGAACAACAGACCGACGAGTGGTTGCTGCCGGTGAGCCTCAAGCCCGGCCTGGTGGTGTGCGATAATGGGCGAAATCTCGTTGCAGCTCTGGGACTAGCTGGTTTGACGCACATCCCTTGCCTGGCGCATGTATTGAATTTAGTGGTGCAGAAGTTCATTCACAACTACCCCGACATGTCAGAGCTGCTGCATAAAGTGCGGGCCGTCTGTTCGCGCTTCCGGCGTTCACATACTGCCGCTGCTCGCCTGTCTGCGCTACAGCGTAACTTCACCCTTCCCGCTCACCGCCTCATATGCGACGTGCCCACCAGGTGGAACTCCACCTTGCACATGCTGGACAGACTGTGCGAGCAGCAGCAGGCCATAGTGGAGTTTCAGCTGCAGCACGCACGGGTCAGTCGCACTGCGGAACAGCACCACTTCATCACCAATGACTGGGCCTCCATGCGGGACCTGTGTGCCCTGTTGCGCTGTTTTGAGTACTCCACCAACATGGCCAGTGGCGATGACGCCGTTATCAGCGTTACAATACCACTTCTATGTCTCCTGTGGCCAGCCAGGACCCACTACTGGAGGACGAGGAAGACGAAGATGAGGAGGAAGTGGAGGAGGATGAGGATGAAGCATGTTCACAGCGGGGTTGCACCCAACGCAGCTCGGGCCCATCACTGGTGCGTGGTTGGGGGGAAACGCAGGACGATGACGATACGCCTCCCACAGAGGACAGCTTGTCCTTACCTCTGGGCAGCCTGGCACACATGAGCGACTACATGCTGCAGTGCCTGCGCAATGACAGCAGAGTTGCCCACATTTTAACGTGTGCGGACTACTGGGTTTCCACCCTGCTGGATCCCCGGTACAAAGACAATGTGCCCACCTTACTTCCTGCACTGGAGCGTGATAGGAAGATGCGCGAGTACAAGCGCACGTTGGTAGACGCGCTACTGAGAGCATTCCCAAATGTCACAGGGGAACAATTGGAAGCCCAAGGCGAAGGCAAAGGAGGAGCAAGAGGTCGCCAACGCAGCTGTGTCACGGCCAGCTCCTCTGAGGGCAGGGTTAGCATGGCAGAGATCTGGAAAAGTTTTGTCAACACGCCACAGCTAACTGCACCACCACCTGATACGGAACGTGTTAGCAGGAGGCAACATTTCACTAACATGGTGGAACAGTACGTGTGCACACCCCTCCACGTACTGACTGATGGTTCGGCCCCATTCAACTTCTGGGTCTCTAAATTCTCCATGTGGCCAGAGCTAGCCTTTTATGCCTTGGAGGTGCTGGCCTGCCCGGCGGCCAGCGTTTTGTCTGAATGTGTATTCAGCGCGGCAGAGGGCGGCATTACAGACAAACGCAGCCGCCTGTCTACAGCCAATGTGGACAAGCTGACGTTCAATAAAAAGGACCAGGCATGGATCCCACAGGACCTGTCCATCCCTTGTGCAGATTAGACATTAACTACCTCCCCTTAACCATATATTATTGTACTCCAGGGCACTTCCTCATTCAATCTTATTTTTATTTTCATTTTACCATTATATTGTGGGGCAACCCAAAGTTGAACGAACCTCTTCTCTGTCTGGGTGCCGGGGCCAAAATATCTGACAATGGACTGTTCCAGTTTTGGGTGACGTGAAGCATGATTCTCTGCTATGACATGAAGACTGATTCTCTGCTGACATGAAGCCTGAATCTATGTTATGGGACCTCTCTCCTCTGTCTGGGTGCCGGGGCCTAAATATCTGACAATGGACTGTTCCAGTGTTGGGTGACGTGAAGCCTGATTCTCTGCTATGACATGAAGATTGATTCTCTGCTGACATGAAACCTGAATCTCTGTTATGGGACCTCTCTCTTCTGCCTGGGTGCCGGGGCCTAAATATATGACAATGGACTGTTCCAGTGTTGGGTGACGTGAAGCATGATTCTCTGCTATGACATGAAGACTGATTCTCTGCTGACATGAAGCCTGAATCTCTGTTATGGGACCTCTCTCCTCTGTCTGGGTGCCGGGGCCTAAATATATGACAATGGACTGTTCCAGTGTTGGGTGACGTGAAGCATGATTCTCTGCTATGACATGAAGACTGATTCTCTGCTGACATGAAGCCTGAATCTCTGTTATGGGACCTCTCTCCTCTGCCTGGGTGCCGGGGCTTAAATATATGACAATGGACTGTTCCAGTGTTGGGTGACGTGAAGCCTGATTCTCTACTATGACATGAAGACTGATTCTCTGCTGACATGAAGCCTGAATCTCTGTTATGGGACCTCTCCCCTCTGCCTGGGTGCCAGGGCCTAAATATCTGACAATGGACTGTTCTAGTGTTGGGTGACGTGAAGCATGATTCTCTGCTATGACATGAAGACTGATTCTCTGCTGACATGAAGCCTGAATCTCTGTTATGGGACCTCTCTCCTCTGTCTGGGTGCCGGGGCCTATATATCTGACAATGGACTGTTCCAGTGTTGGGTGACGTGAAGCCTGATTCTCTGCTATGACATGAAGACTGATTCTCTGCTGACATGAAGCCTGAATCTCTGTTATGGGACCTCTCTCCTCTGCCTGGGTGCCAGGGCCTAAATATCTGACAATGGACTGTTCCAGTGTTGGGTGACGTGAAGAATGATTCTGTGCTATGACATAAAGACTGATTCTCTGCTGACATGAAGCCTGAATCTCTGTTATGGGACCTCTCTCCTCTGCCTGGGTGCCAGGGCCTAAATATCTGACAATAGACTGTTCCAGTGTTGGGTGACGTGAAGCATGATTCTCTGCTATGACATGAAGACTGAATCTCTGCTATGGGACCTCTCTCCAATTGATATTGGTTAATTTTTATTTATTTTATTTTTATTTTTATTCATTTCCCTATCCACGTTTGTTTGCAGGGTATTTAACTACATTTTGCTGCCTTTTGCAGCACTCTAGCCCTTTCCTGGGCTGTTTTACAGCCTCTTTAGTGCCGAAAAGTTCGGGTCCCCATTGACTTCAATGGGGTTCGGGTTCAGGACGAAGTTCGGGTCTGGTTCGGATCCCGAACCCGAACACTTTCGGGAGGTTCGGCCGAACTTCTCGAACCCGAACATCCAGGTGTTCGCTCAACTCTACTCCTGAAGCAACATAAGATATGGTAAAAGACAGTCCCAATGCTTACCATACTCCCAATGCTCTTTAGTGTCTTATTAAATTTTTCTACAAGACCGTCAGTTTGTGGGTGATACACAGAGGTACGTATGGGTTTAGTTTTTAACAGTTTACACAACTCCTTCATGAATCTCTTTTGGCATATCAGTACGGGTAAACATGTTAAGCAATTCTCGTGTTATGGTCTTGGACGAGGTGTTTCTTAGCGGGAATGCCTCAGGATAGCAGATGGCGTCATCTAACACCACCAGGATATACTGATGCCCCCTAGCGGACTTTACCAATCAAATACATGGCGATCCTGTCAAAAGGAACCTCTATGATAGGTAGAGTAACCAGTGGACTCCTGAAATTTGGCATAGGCACAGTCAGCTGGCACTCAGAGCAGGACTCACAGTACCTTTGTACCTCAGTACACACAGGCCAGAAAAATCTCTGCCTGTTCCTGCTCTGTTTTTTTCACAGCCTAGGTGTCCCCCAAGCACATGTTTATGAGCTAGGTCTAATTCCATTCTATTGTATGGCTGTGGCACCACGAGCTGCTCAACAACTTCACAACGTATTTTATCAACCTGGTACAACATTTCTTGGCCTTTAATAGCGTTGGATTTATTAGTTGTGCCGTGCCAAAATTATCTCACGATACCTCTAAATCTGCCATATCTACACTTTCCTCCGGCTCCTCTGTTTCACCAGCAAGAACCTCTAAGGGAAAATTATTGGGTTCGGTGGTTACCCCGACTTCTGGCACCTCAGCATCCTGGTCAAAGGGCACAGGGCTTATCAAAGGGCACACATTATTGTACTCAGGGACCATTACAGTGGAGCACACACTTTTCATCTCCCACAAGTCCCAGAACAATGGAAAGTCTCTCCCCAGGATCACACTGTGCATCAGAGACTTGACCACAAATACTTCATGACAGGCAATTCCACATTCAGTCTCTAGTGTGACCAAAGCTGTGTGGTATTCTTTAGTGTCCCCTTGAATACACAAAACCCCAATGCAATGTCCTCTGAATGCTCCTGGGTCTACCAGACTGCCATGCACTAGGGTAACAAAATTTTCAGAGTCCAGTAGAGCATTAATTGTACATCCATTCACTTTTAAAGCACGCATTTGCGGTTCAGTCTCAGAAACAGTTTCAGCAGAACAAACCGGAAGTGCAAACAAAGATAGTCATCTGGCTGTATCACACTCCATAGGCTCAGTAGTCAGGGGACAGTTTTCAGCAATATGATCAGGTCCACGACACCGCCAGCACTGTATGCGGCCTTGGTCCCTAAATTTAGAACCTGTTCTAGCGATCAGGGTCCCTCTGGAAACTTCAGTCGGTAATTCCCCCTCTGAGTCACCTCTCTTAATGGCACTTTTTACCCCTTTATGAAAAGGAACAGTCTTACCGGGTGGTCCATGCGTTTTGCTGTTCTGAGAGTTAGTGTGTCCAGGAGTACATCCTCAGTCGCTCTGTATCTTTCCAGAACATTGACCAGCTGATTGGTGTTTGTTGGGTCTCCTTGACCAACCCAGCACTGGATCCTTGGTGATAAGGAACAGATGTACTTGTCCAGCACCACTTTCTCTACGATCTGTGCAGGGGTTGACTCCTCTGGTTGTAGCCACTTTCATACCAGGTGAATAAGGTCATATATCTGCGACCGAGCAGGTAGGTGCCCTACATAATTCCAATTGTGCACCCGTCGCACCCGGACTTTCATATTGACTCCCAGACGGGTAAGGATTTCACCCTTTAACTTCACACAGTCCTTGGTATCCTGCTTACTCAGGTCAAAGCATGCCTTTTGCGGTTCTCCAGTTCAGAAAGGCGCGACCACCTCAGCCCACTGATCTGCAGGTAACTTCTCCCGCTCTGCCACTCGCTCAAATACCATGAGGTAGGCCTCAATGTCATCAGTGGGGGTCATCTTCTGCAAGGAGGTCTGTACTGCAGCATGAACCGTTAGAAGCGGCCTTGAGGCCTCTAGACTCTCTCTGCCACAGCCTGTATTTGCTCCTGCAGCTGTCAGTTAATCTGCTGCTATACCTTTAAGGACAGTCTGTTGGATTCCACTAGCAAGGCATTTGTTTCTGCCTGGGCACGCATGGCTTCCTCATGTACCCATCGCTGGGCGGTACTGGCTTCTTGCAGGGATGTGCTGACTTGTATTTGGTTGGCAGCGGCCTGCTGGAGGCTAGCATTCGCCTGAAGCAATTGTTTCAGTAGTTCCTCCATGTTAATAGTCTCTTTTGGTAGTCCTGTTACGGCTTTTACCCAGGATATCCACTTTGCAGCACTCTGCAGGAAGTTCACAACCGTTTTCAGCTTGAAGCGGTTAAAGTCCCTTTAATCAGTGTATATCTCTTTAAGATTTGCCCGCATCCTCTACTATATGTGGGAATTAGCTCTGATAGAGGCAGGATTGGCCGGCTGGCGGACAGTCACACAGTAAGTCCAAACAAAAGTTCCACTTCATTGTGGTTTCAATGGCAAAACAAAGGTCCTTTATAATTTTAGGCAAAAACACAAAACAAATCCTGCTCGTCTGAGCACTACCTAGACAGTGATTTACTAACTGTCCTAATATGGTACTGTCAGCCCTGAAGTTCACGATATCAAGCTACTCACATGCACCAGCATATCAATTCCAAAATAATCCAGCTTTTAGGCTCAGACTCTCTGCCCGGGTTCTCTTCATGCAAGTGCTGCAGGTGCAGCTAATCAGAGACTGCAGGCTAGCACACTTACCAGAAGTGGACTGCGGATTGGGGAACCCGCCCAACTCTTCCCCAATCCAAACTGCAGGCCCTATACTGGCTTTTCTACAAAGCCACCTCAGGAAAGCTTGCGCTTTCCACTACATGCTGGGCATTTCCTGGAGCTTAAGCTGCATATGACAGGATTCTGGGGGGAAAATACCTGCCATCAATCACTCTGCCTGTCACTGTCTCACACCCCTTATAAAAAGCATAAAGGGAAAAGACCAGAACTGGGTGCCAACGTACTTAGACCCCCGGTACAAATACAAAATGGCGGACATTTTACCAGCATCACAGAGGGCTGGCAGAATGCAGCATTTTCAGGCCTTGCTGCGAGAGATGCTGCATTCTGCCGTTGCAGGCGCTGGCAGAGGAATTTCCACCCACAGCAAAACAGGTGCTGGTACCAATCCTACCGCGCCTGCAAAAAGAGGGCGGTTTGAAGATGTGTGGTCACTTCGTATATGAGATCATTCTTGCAGCCAACCCATCGACATCCACCCTCTGGATCCAGCCTCTGGGAATGCATAGACCAACAGGTGTCCGACTACAGCGAGGAACCCCTGGACTACTGGGTGTGCAGGCTTAACCTGTGGCCAGAGCTGGCACAATTTGCCATGGAATTCTTGGCTTGCCCCTCGTCGAGTGTCCTATCCAAAAGGATGTTCAGCGCAGCAGGGGGGATCATGACCGATAAGCGCACTCGTCTAGCTCATTTCAAAAAATTAATGATGCATGGAACTGTGAGGAATTCAACACCTGTGACGACCACGTGTAATTGAATTTCCTCATGCTAGCCCACACATATCTGCCAGAACCCAGAACAAAGAATGGTCCTTGTCTTATGTATATACAAAGGCATAAAAGGCCTTTTCTGTCAGTTGAAAGCCTTATTTTTGGGGCCTCTACTCCAGTGGCCTACAGTAAAATTTTTATCCAATGACCGCCTAATGTACCTCCAGGCACATAATCACAAGTTCTTTTCTGTCAGGTGAATGCCGAATTTATGGGGCCTGTACTGGTGTACAGTAAAATTTTTAGCCATTGACCCCCTAATGTACCTCCAGCCACATCATCACAAGTTCTTTTCTGTCAGGTGAATGCTGAATTTTTGGGGCCTGTACTCCAGTGACCTACAGTAAAATTTTTATCCAGTGACCGCCTAATGTACTTCCAGCCACATCATCACAAGTTCTTTTCTGTCAGGTGAATGCCTAATTTTTGGGGCCTGTTCTGGCCTACAGTAAAAATTTTAGCCAGTGACCGCCTAATGTACCTCCAGCCACATAATCACAAGTTCTTTTCTGTCAGGTAAATGCCTAATTTTTTGGGCCTGTACTCCCGTGGCCTAAAATTAAACTTCTCTAGGCTCCAGCAGGGCACATTTTGGAGAGTTTCCTTTTAAGACGCATAAAAATGGCCCCTGATTAAAATACTTATTTTTTGTGGTAATTTTTGCCATTGATCCCCCTCTGGTATGACACTGTCCATGTTGTGGGACTATTTGTGCACTTCTAGCAAGTATTTGGTGGCTGCAAATATGACCTGAAGGATTTTCAGGTTTGCCTGCCATTAAAGTCAATGGTGCCCGCTGCAAATGCGCGGTTTGCGAACATTGATCGCGAATGCGCATTTGCGAACTGTCCTGACCGATGTTCGTCAATCACTACACAACATCATAAATTACAATGATGCTGTACACGTTGGACTGCCTGCGGTGCTATTGTCCTGCACTCATATTTATGAGTGCAGGACAATAGCACCGCGGGCGGCCCGATATGTACAGTATCATTGTAATCTAAGATGCTGTGTGCTCCCGTACGCACGATCAATGCCACTCTGGGACATATGGTCCGCTCACAGACTGTATGTCACGGAGGGCATACGGTCGTGTGCAAGAGGCCTTAGGGTACTTTCACACTTGCGTTGCTTGATTCCGGCAGGCAGTTCCGTTGCCTGAACTGAACTGAATTTTGAATGCCGGATCCGGCACTAATACATTCCTATGGAAAAAAATGTCGGATCCGGCATTCAGGCAAGTCTTCAGTTTTTTTCGCCGGAGATAAAACCGTAGCATGCTACGGTTTTCTCTTTTGCCTGATCAGTCAAAACGACTGAACTGAAGACATCCTGATGCAAACTGAACGGATTACTCTCCATTCAGAATGCATGGGGATATGCCTGATCAGTTCTTTTCCGGTATAGAGCCCCTGTGACGGAACTCTGTGCCGGAAAAGAAAAACGCAAGTGTGAAAGTACCCTAAGTTAGTGATCTCCATCAGTGATTGTGAGCCAAAACTAGGATTGGAGCCTCCACAGACATCAGATATAAGGGAAAGATCTGCATCTGCTCTGTGTTTAGAGCCACACCTGGTTTTGGCTCAAAATTAGGCATGTTATTACTTTGTGAAGTCTCGCGTGACTTCGCGTAATAACTCCATAGATTAATTTTTACTGTATAAAAACATTTTGCCAAACTCGGGTTCGGTTCCAAGGTACCACTTGGAAGGAACCGAACCAGAGTTCGGGAAATGTTTTTTTTTACAGTAAAAATTATTCTATGAAGTTATTGCGAGACTTCACGAAGTAATAACTTTGGCTCATCTGAGCCAATACATTCTAATACTGTACGGAGCGCTCGTATTAGACCGAAGTTTTATGCAAATCGACTTTGTGTGAATGATGCATTATACCTGATCTCTGTGTAGGCTTCACTAATTTTTCTGAGCCTCCTTGGAAAATAAAAGGTGAAATGTGATTGGTTGCTTTGGACATCTAATGCAGTTTTTCTTTGCACTTTGATAAATCTTTCCCCATTTTTTTGTCTTCTGATGGATCAAAAGCACAGGAAATTAAATGGAGATGTGAACTCTCCCTCAGTGGTAAAAAGACAGACAGACTAGTGTTAGGGCTGTTTCACATAAGCGGATGCCGTGCGTGACATCTGCTGTATGAATGACAGCCAAGCCCCGCTCTGGACAGCAGAGACATGGAGCAGTAACATGATTGATAATGCTCTTTGCCTCTCTGTGATCTTTTTGCTACAAAATCAGAGTGACAACTTTATCTCACTGTGATTTTGTAGTAAAGAGGTCACAGAGAGGCACGGAGCATTATCAATCATGTTACTGCTCCATGTCTCTGCTGTCCGGAGCGGGGCTTGGCTGTCATTCATGCAGCGGATGACATGCACGGCATCCGCTCGTGTGAAACAGCCCTTAGTTTCTAACCATTTATCAACCAATTTAGACCATCTACAGGGTTAGTAAATCTGACCCGCTGTGTTTATTTTGGATACTTTTCATGGTGTGGATCTGAAGGGGTTAAGTGGGAGGTTCATTGTATGTTCTCATCAGAAAGCAGGCTGATTCTATATAAGACAGGATAAGGCTACCTCACTCCTTACCCTGCTATACCCAGGCAATTAACTAGACTGCATTGGTTTGTGGCTGCTGCTGCTTTCTAAATTAATTTGTTAGAAAGAACAGAAACGTGTCTTGCTGCAGAGTTCAAATCCAGAAGTATCTGCAACACTTATTATATAAGGACATTAACTACTTTATACTCCTCCCATTTTAAGTAATGGCTGCACCTGGGTGAGAAAATGTTGATGCTGCCACCCAGACACTTTCCTTCTTTTAATGATCCTGCAAAGACCTGCGCACTATTCTCCCTTCCATGAAACTGCCACATAATAGACTACTGCAATGCTGCCTGCATCTCAAAACCTGTTGCTCTTCTGGCTGCTTGTTGTTGTATCACCCCCTGCTGTAGGCATGGATGGGTTAGATGCGATCATGAGGTCTCACTCTCTGCCACTGATCCGCACATTACTGGACCATAGGCCTTTAAAGACTCACATGGCAGCAAAACATGATCTGAGTATACAGCACCTACGCTTTATGCTGGAACTGTACAAGAAGTCAGCGGATGGAGATGGAAGACCGAAAGCAAGCAGACCAGCTGTAGCTTCAGTGAGACTTGTAAGGCCTGTCAGTCAAGCACCTTTTACTGCGGGTGAGAGCCACAGAGTTTTTGGGATAAAATTATATAAGGCCTTATTCACACTGCTGTTTCTGCTTTATGTTATTGGTTTATAATCTGTTACTTGAAAGGTAAGCAAAATATATATGACTATGGACTTATTCACACAACCATTATACTCTTGTGTGCTGTCCAGTTTTAAAAACAAGCAGCAAATGGACCGATACAATTCAATGGGGCTATACTACTAACCGTTTTATTTCATGGATCCATATGCCCATTCTGAGAAACTCGCCACTCTATTTGGCAGATCAGACTATCCTAGCTTTCACAGTAACATGGATCAGGCCGTGACACATTTGAGTTATTCTAATGTATGATACAGCTGGAACACAGACATCTATGTAAATGGATAACTAATTAGATATGTATTTAGGGGGAGATTTATCAAAACTGGTGTAAAGGAAAACTAGCTTAGTTGCCCATAGCAACCAATCAGATTCCGCCTTTAATTTTTCAGTGCTCCTTTTGAAACTGAAAGGAGGAATCTGGTTGCTAGGGGTAACTAAGACAGTTTTCCTTTACACCAGTTTTGATAAATCTCCCCCTTAATATTTAAAGGGCATCTGTCAGCAGATTTGTATGTGACTGAAACTGTCTGACCTGTTACATGTATGGTTGGCAGCTGAAGGCATTTGTGTTAGTCCCATGTTCATATGTGCCTGCATTGCTGAGAAAAATGATGTTTTAATGTATGTAAATGTGCCTCTAGGAGCAACTAGGGTGGCCACTGGCTTCACCCCATAAAGCCAGACCTCACCGGTCACGCCCCCAAACTTTTGAACCATGCACTATTTTTCCTGTGCTCAGTTAAGCCACGCCCCATAGCGGGCAAAAAAAAGGTGGCTGGAGAACTCTCAGACCCACAATGCTGCTGTCCGAACGTGAGCTACTGAAAAGGAGGACATCCCTGTGTCCATCCAGGCCCTGAGCCATACGGAGGACAGGGGGTCTAAAAGCCGGACTGTCCAGCCTAAAACCGGACATGTGGCCACCCTAGGAGCAACAGTAAAAATATTGTCCAGTGACCGCCTAATGTACTTCCAGCCACATCAAAATTCTTTTCTGTCAGGTGAATGCCTAATGTTTGGGGCCTGTACTCCCCTGGCCTAAAATCAAATTTATCTAGGCTCCAGCAGGGCACATTTTTGAGAGTTTCCCTTTAAGACGCATAAAAATGGCGCCTGATTAAAATACATGTTTTGTGGTAATTTTTGCCATTGATCCCCCTCTGGTATGTCACAGTCCATTTTGTGGGACTATTTGTGCACTTCTAGCAAGTATTTGGTGGCTGCAAATATGACCTGAAGGATTTTCAGGTTTGCCTGCCTTTAAAGTCAATGGTGCCTGCTGCGAACGCCCGGTTTGTGAACAGTCCTGGCCGATGTTCGTCCATCACTACACAGCATCATAAATTACAATGATGCTGTACACGTTGGCCTTCCACTAGAGGCTCCATTTCCTCTGCAACTTCTGCACATTGATAGGTGTAATAATGTTTACACCATCTGGCCCTGTCAAAGTGGAGAGGGTGCGAAAATTGCAGAGAGAGCAGAGCCTCTAGGTGTAACAGCAATGCTTCCATTGCTCCTAAAAGCTCATTTGCATATATTAAAACACTATATTTCTTAGCAATGTGGGCAAATATGAACCAACACAGTTGACTTAAAAGGGTTTTTTCCATCTCCTACAATGGGGGCATATTGCTAGCCTTAAAGCTGCCAAATGGACATGCAACAAGTCAGCCAGTTTCATGGCCACAAACCTGCTAAGGCGAGATTTCCGCGCGGGTGCAATGCAGTAGGTGAACGCATTGCACCTGCACTGAATCCTGACCCATTCATTTCAATGGGGCTGTGCACATGAGCATTTTTTTTCATGCATCACTTCTGCAATGCTTTAAAATCGCAGCATGCTCTATATTCTGCGTTTTTAACGCAGCCCTGGCTCCATAGAAGTGAATGGGGCTGCGTTAATGCATTGCATCTGCAAGCAAGTGCGGATGCAATGCGTTTTTCACTGATGGTTGCTAGGAGATGTTGTTTGTAAACCTTCAGTTTTTTATCACGCGCGTGAAAAACGCATCAAAACGCATTGCACCCGCGCGGAAAAAACTGAACAACTAAACGCAATTGCAGCCAAAACTGACTGAACTTGCTTGCAAAATGGTGCGAGTTTAACTGAACGCACCCTGAACGCATCCGGACCAAATCTGTCACGCTCGTGTGAACTCAGCCTTACAGATGACTTTCAATTAGAGTTTAACGGACACCTGGATGTTCAGGTTCGTCTGAACTTTGGAAAAAAGTTCGAGTTCGGGATCCGAACTTGACCCCGAACCCCATTGAAGTCAATGGGGACCCGAACTTTTGAGCACTAAAATGGCTGTAAAAATGTCATGGAAAGGGCTAGAGGGCTGCAAATGGCATCAAAATGTGGTTAAGAGCATGACAAGTGCTCTACAAACAAATGTGGACTTTAAATAACATAAAATGCTTAAAAAAAAATAATAATAATTTTGATCTAGGAGGATCAGGTCCATATGGAGTAGGAGGTTGAGGAGGCGGTGTAGGTGAAAGCGGCGGTGGAGGAGCAGGAGGTAGCCAACACAGTTTTTTGGTTTAAAATTTTATTTTTAAAGTTGGGGTACACCCCCAAAACATTGGGAAATATAACCTGTGATAACCCCCTCCAGTCACACGTTCAGACAATACACTGGCTGCAGGGCAGGCCAGCACCTCCAAGGGGTAAAGGACAAGCTCACGCATGTGCTCAATTTGGAGACCCAGAAGTTGCAGGGTCTGACCCCTGTCAATCAGTTCGTGTAGGCATGTGCACACTTACTGCCCCACCATGTCGCACGTCCCCGTGATGTTCACGATCCAATTTGATATCTGCTCTATCAACTTTCGGTGTTTTTATGCGTCTACCATGGTGATTACAGGTGGCGGAGAATTAGGGTTCCAGGCCAGAGAGGGAGCGTGAGAAAGAGAGACCACATCAAGGGAGGATTCATTTTTTCAAATTTAAATTAGAGTTGAAATATGGGAGAAATTATTAAAGCATAAAAGTGTGAAAACTTTTCAAAGTTTAAGCATTGAATGAAAGGATGTGATGCGCATTAATTACTGAATAATTTATTCCCTGTCACCTATGCATAGCAGGTGTTCATTCACATCTAAAATTGTATAATGTCAACCTAATGTAACAGAAAAATTATTGAAATGTATTAAGCTGTCAACTAGGTAGAGGTATATTACACCCACAATATATAACTGACAATTTTTTGTTTGTTTAACCTCTCTACTAGGTATAGCAGTGGTACTATACACACTAAAATTGGTGAATTTCACCCTAAACTGTAAATGCAAAGTAGTAAAATTATATAAAGTAAAACCCGTAAAAAAAAAATTTATGAGGTTGAGTTCCACATGGAGTAGGAGTTTGAGGAGACGGTGGACGTAGCGGAGTAGGTGGAAGCGGCGGTGGAGGAAGACGAGATAGCCAACACATGTTTTTGGTTTTAATTTAATTTTGTAAAATTAAGGTACACTCCAAAAGGGTGTGAAATATCCAAATTACAAACGGGAGCAATTGTGCTGCATTATAACAATGGCTGCTTGGTGCCGGTTTACATGTCTATTCTGCACCAAGTACGGACAAGTCCTGAGGGATCCATGCCTGGTTCATTTTCATGAACGTGAGCTTGTCCACATTGGCTGTGGGGAGGTGGCCGCGCTTGTCTGTGATGACGCCCCCTGCCGTGCTAAACACACATACAGATAATACACTGGCTGCAGGGCAGGCCAGCACCTCCAAGGCGTAAAAGGGCAAGCTCAGGTCATGTGCCCAATTTGGAGACCCAGAAGTTGAATGGGGCAGACCCGTCATTGAGTACGTGTAGGTGTGTGCACACATACAGCTCCACCATGTTGGTGAAATGCTGCCTCCTGCTAAGATGTTCCATATCAGCTGGTGATGCTGGTTGTTATGGCGTGCTAACAAAGCTTTCCACATTTCAGCCATGCTAACCCTGCCTTCTGAGGTGCTGGCGGTGCCCCAGCTGTGTTGGCGACCTCTTCCTAGTCCTCTGCCTTCGCCTTGTGTTTCCACTGTGCCCCCGCTGTCAGGTGGGAATGCCACCAGCAGCGCGTCTACCAGCGTGCACTTGTACTCGCGCATCTTGCGATCACTCTCCAGTGATGGAATTAAGAACTGTACGTTGTCCTTGTAACGGGGATCCAGCAGCGTGGCCACCCAGTAATCAGCGCAAGTTAGAATGTGGCAAACTCGGCGGTCGTTGCGGAGACACCGCAGCATGTAATCGCTCATGTGCCAGGCTGCCCAGAGGCAACGAAAAGCTGTCCTCTGTGGGACTATCCATCTCCACCAGACGGAATTACAGCATTTCAAAATCAAGTAATTTAGAAATGCTGGCATTCAGTGCTAGGGATCGTGGGTGGGTAGGGGGGTACTGCCTCTTCCTCTCCAGTGTTTGGGATATGGAGAGCTGAATGCTTCCGTGGGACATTGTGGAGATGCTTGGTGACCCAGGTGTTGGTGTTGCTGGCATATCCTATGTTTGCGGGGTGCCAGGTGGCACTGTCACTCCAGAGGTGGATGAAGAGGCCGCGACTGCAGCAGAAGAGGAAGCAGGAGGAGCCAGAGACCTTTCTTGGTTTTTGAGGTGTCTACTGCAGCTCGTGCTTTGCACTTAAGTTCCTGGTCATGCAGGTTGTGCTCAGGTTGAGAACATTTATGCCTTGCTTCAGGCTCTGATTGCACAGCGTGCAAACCACTCGTGTCTTGTCGTCAGAACATTGTCTGAAGAACTGCCACGCCAGGGAACTCCTTGGAGCTGGCTTTGGTGTGCTCGGTCCCTTGCTACGGTGGGCAGTAGGAGGCGTACTGTCTAGAGGACGGCCGCTCCGCTTTTGCACCCTGCTCCCTCTTCTGCTGTGCTGGTGGTTCTGTGCGACCACTGCCTCTTCCTACGAACTACATAGGTCACTCGCATGACCTTGATTCCATGTGGGGTCGAGGACCTCATTGTCCTCCACATCATCTTCCACCCAGTCTTCACCCCTGACTTCCTTGTCTGTCTGCACACTTTCGAAAGCCCCCGCAGTTGGCACCTGTGTTTCGTCATCATCCGAGACGTACTGAGATGGTCCTCCTATGTACTCATCTTGAAAAATAAGTGGTTGGGCATCGGTGAACTCAATCTCTTCCACTTCTGGGGCAGTACTAGGTGGATGGCCCTGGGAAACCCTGCTAACAGAGTCATCAAAAATCAGAAGAGACTGCTGCATGACTTGGGGCTCAGACTGCTTTGCTGATTTGCAAGGGGGTGAGGTGAAAGACTGATGGACATCAGCTGCAGGTGACAACTGTGGTCTTTCAGCAGGAGACTGGGTGGGAGACAATGTGAAGGAACTGGATCCACTGTCAGCAACCCAATCTATCATCGCCTGTACTTGTTCAGGCCTCACAATTCGTAGAGCAGCATTCGGCACGACCAAATACTGCTGCAGGTTTTGTCGCCTACTCGCACCTGAGGAAGGGGTTTCACTTGTGTGTGTGTGTGTGTGTGTGTAGCTGGCACAGATCAATCACGTCCTCTCCCTGCAAAAGGAGCTCCACCAGCAGCACCACGATCTGGGCCACGTCCCTTATTTGACGCTCTCCTCATATTTTTCTAATTTAGGATCTTGCCCTAAATGGGTGTTTAATAGTAGAATAGAACGACAGTTTGTAAAGGGTGTATCTCACATGGCCTGAACCAGACTAGGCCTCAATAAAATATTTTTTTTGCCCAAAATTGTGATTTGCAATGTCCCAAAAGCTCCGATGCAGTGCTGGTGTACTGAGCTTGCATAAAATGGCCGCCCGCGCCGCCGCCCACCTAACTAACAGAATTCTAAAAGGTTTCTTTTTGTCAATTAGCTCAGGGCAGGGTGAAACGATTGTGCCCTGCACCCACACAACTATTTGTCCGTAGATCGCTGTGTTAGATTCTCTCCTATTCTCTCCCTGAAATCACAAGTCCAGCAGCATCCTCTCCCTACACTTGTAACAGCAGAGTGACGTGCAGCGCTATGTGATTCAAGCTTATATAGAGGCTGGGTCACATGCTGCTCTGGCCAATCGCAGCCATGCCATTAGTAGGCATGGCTGTGATGGCCTCTTGGGGCAAGTAGTATGATGCTTGTTGATTGGCTGCTGTGCAGCCAATCAACAACTGCTAAGTGTTGTGGCTAAAAAATATCTAGCCTCAGCACACTATTGTCTCACGACCTTTTGGACATTTTGGATGCAGGCTACAGTTGTGCCGAGACTCCAATTGGGTAGTTTAGGTTTATTTGAATACATTTTTATGAGAAATTAAGATGCTGTTCCGTTTTTTGAAATTACTGCTGTGAACAGTTGCCTTGTTACATATGCTTGTTACAACTGCAGAAGTGATTCTCAACCACATATAAACATGTCATTATTGCATGATGTGTGACATAAAGGGGTTATCCAGTCACAGACATGTTAGATCAGGCCTTGCAGGATGACAGGCCGAACTGGATGGACAAATGTCTTTTTTCGGCCTTATGTACTATGTTACTATGTTACTATGTGATGTGGAAAAAATCTTGCAGACATGCAATACTTTGGTCCCTGATGTGAACCAAACGCACCCATTGAAGTCAATGGGTTCATGAAATATCATTGACAACACAGATGACATCCGTGTTTAAAGTTTTTTAATGACGACTGATGAGAGATGCTCTGGCAATTCGTTTTCAACTGAGCAGTGTCTACGGGACACAGGGCAAAAAACAGACACAAGGACCACACATAGATTCTACACAGATGAAACACGGACAGATTTTTTTATTTCATGGATGTCAAACGGACATGGAAATGGGAATGATGCCTAAGGCCTTGTTCATATTTCCATGTCTGATATCCATGAAAAAAATCAGTCCATGTTCCATCAGTGAAGATGCTCGTGAAGGATCTGTATTTGGTCCCTGTGTCCGTTTTTTGCCTTCTGTCCCAGAGCATCTCCTACCAGTCAGTGAAAAAGAGATCAAACACAGCGGGGCATGTTTGGTTCGCATCATTGTCCAAAGTAGTGCATGTTTCATTAATAAAATACTTTTGTGTGAACAGACACGTTAAAATCAATGGGTATGTTTGCTGTCAGCAGAAAATGCAGCAAGCACATCGGTGAAAAATGGAAATGTGACCGAGGCCTGAGATTTATTTGTTTTTGCTGTTTTTAACATTTTTGTGCTGCCTTTCTTTTATATATAACCAGAATAATAGCAACGGAGCGAGGCGCAGATATAGCGTAGTGCGGACTGACTTAGGGGGAAGACTGTAGGCTAGTATGGGGTTAATGTGGCTGGGATATGGTATTGTAAGGGGTTGGTTTGAACTAAGGACAGGGTGGAGTTGGTAGGTTGGCAGGCTGTATATAAGATATAGAGGGAGGGGTTTTGGGCAGTTGCCAGTTTAGAGCCAGCGTGTTTGTGTGGTGTCATGGCCTCGCTGGATGAGCGGCTAGCGGTGGTTAGGGCTGCTGTTGAGGTACACGGGGCAGAGTTGTAGTGTCCCACTAGGTAGGGGTGGGCACTACACAAGGGTGAATTGGGTCACGTGTTACTTCTGCTCACAAGGGACAGTGATATTATATTTGTCTATGCATTTAATGTATTTTTCTATGTGTTATTACATGTGGTGTTTTCCCTGTTACATGCATAGCAGGCCTATTTGGGTGTAGTTAGACATCCTAGACACTAGAGGGAGATAGGGAGCCCCTAGTATAAATGTCCAGGCCCAGACAGGGAGGAGTTATGTCATAGTCAGGAGTCTGTGGAGACAGAAGTGAGAAGGCACCAGCCAGAAATATGCTGAGGGCCTGCTCCTGACATGCAGCTGGATAGTCCAGGTTTCTAGTTGCACCAGGAGGCTAGAAAAGGAGTACAGCCTGCCTGGAGACCAGTAAATCCAGCTAGCACAGATGAAGTAACCCCAGTAGTAGGAATTGACCTCCTGGGAGAAACCTGCAGCATCCGTCACAACAGGAATAATACAACCAGCTCAGAGAAGTAAGCTGAGGCAGAGGTACTATAAAATAAAAGCAAGGGTCAATACTGGAGGAAGATTTAATACCAAGGATTAAAGCCAGCATCTGGGCATCCAGGCCTTGGGATCCAGCCAGCTAGAATAGCTGAGGGGATAGTGCAACATAGTTCTGCGAAACATTAACTGTTTACCCTCCAAGTATCTTGCAAGATTCATACCTGCCATATTGTGAAGTAAACCTGCTGTGGCATTTGTGATATAAGGGACTACATCATTATCAACTGTCTGTACAAAGTTTGGTTTACCATACCATCTGTGTACTCTATTACTACTACTATAAATCGGTGTGCCACCGTTACAGGCACTGGCGTCACGATCCTTAAAGGGACCTTGCCTCAGGCACTCAAAATACCTGCAACATCCAGGGCACCTCATCCACCATCAGGCCCAGAGTGTGCCCCAGAGGAACTTGTGTCTACCTCTCCTTCACTGCCGCATGCCTGCCCAGGGTTCTCCTCTAAAAAGTGAGTAACCCTCGATTGCCCATAACCGTGACCTCACTATCGCAATACCCTGCAGGTCTGGTGTGCTGCAGAGTTACTTCAGAAGACCATTCAGTCTGCTCTGAATCCCCCCTCTCCACCTGTTATGGCTGCTCTTACTAGCAGGGCTAGGAGATCCGTTCCCCCTGAGCGCTTGAGCCCCGAATCTACCCCCACAGGTCCGCTGACGCCTTAGGAGCCTTGCCAGGGACTCTCCTCTGCGGTCTGAGGTGTCCTTTTCCAGACAGACACTCAGGCACAGCGATAGGAATCCAGTATCGTCTGGCAGGCCGGCGGGAGAGAGTCGGGCTCGTCCCAGGCCCGTCTCCCTTGCTGCGGGTGGGGGGGGGGAGCATTTGCGTGCGGCTGTATCCCCGCAGGGAGCGAGCCAGGAGGGTCTTACCTAAGGCGCGTGGAGGCAGTGCGGCCGGGCTGCCTGCTAGCTTGGGCCTTCCGGCTGGGGAGGTAGTGGCGTCTCCTGCGCTGCGGCAAGTGGATTCTGGCCGGCTGCTTCAGAGCAGGAGGTCCAGGAAGCGCGGTGTAGCTGGTGCAGACGAGAGAGCATTGTGGCCCCTAGCGGTAGGTCGGCGACACTGCACCCTTTCGGTTACAGGAGCAGATACTGTGGCTCCGCCCCCTGATCTGTGGCATGAGGATACGGCTTGCAACGGCTGTGGAGTCTGGTCCGGTAGGGGCAGGAATGATGGGGAGACTGCGGCCATGTGATGAGGCCCCCATGGCAGTGATGAGGACGGTTACCCTCCCCCCTCGTCAGCAGCAGGAGGGGGAGGCATCACAGCTGGAGGAGTGCGAAGTGGATGCAGGAGAGGATGCAGCGGCAGGCCGAAGGGACATTTAGTTGCTGGAAGACGCCGTGCCATACAGATCGGACACGCCAGTGGTGACGCCTGAGAGAGGACCTGCGGCTGCCGGAGGATCCATCCTGGGATGGCCAAGTGAGAGGACGTCATGTCAGATTCCTGTTGGGGGGGATGGGGCTTCTGTACAGCATAGTGGGGGGGGGGTTCTGAAGTTTTGGCGCGGGAGGTTTTGTCTGGTATGCTGTCATTGCTGTTGTGGTTGGGAACCGGAGCACCTGCATCCCCGGCGTCAGTTTGGGCGCCTGTGCAATCGTTGGGGGCGCTGGAACAGGGGATGGTACGGGGTTTAGTTGGGGCTGGTGAGAGTGTTGTCGCTGCCGGTTTGCAGGCCTCAGGATCGGGAGTGGTGGCTGGGGTTAGAGGTGACGTGGGGGATGGTGTTCGGTTGGCAGACGCAGCAAAAGGGGAAATATGTGTGTTTTGAGGGACCGCTGGGGGCTCACTTGAAACAGGAGATTAAGGATAAGATATGGAAGGATGAATATGTAGAATTTTTTTCGTTGCTTCCTTAGGTATGACGAGCAGTTCCGGCAGCGGAAGGCGGTCAGGCCTAGCATACGGTGGGATCACAAGGACATTAGTCCTTGGATGCGGTTGATGGCGGCGCCTAAGGGTGGTTCTCAGCCCTTTCGTGGATCAGCTGGGGGTCCCTCGGCCTTGGAATTTCAAGGGGAGAATAGAAGGGGTATTGCAGGAATAACTAAGGATATGGCAGGTTCTTGTCTGATTGCCGGTACAAGCATGAGTGCTTTGGTTGCGGTGGCGCCCATAGTTTGTCGCTGTGTTTCAGGCGAAGGAAGGGTAAGGGACCCGAGGTTACGCAGAAGAGGGGTGACGTCGGTGAGGGTGGAAGAGATGAAGCCCTATTTAAGGAGGTATCCAAATAGGGAGGTAGCTCAGTTGTTGGCGGGGTTTACTGGGGGTTCCGTTATTCCGTGTAGTTTAGTTGGGTCGAGTATGTCGTCCTGGAATTTGTCCTCAGCGTTGCGCCATCTGGGTGTTGTGAGGGATAAGATTGAGAAGGAGGTGGCGGCTGGTAGGGTTGTAGGCCCCTTTACTGAGTGTCCCTTGCTGGATTTGTGGGTGTCCCAGTTGGGTTTGGTACCTCAGAAGAAGCCCAATAAGTTTAGGCTTATTCATCATTTGTCCTATCCGCAAGGGGGGTCGGGAAATGATGGTATAGCTGATGAGTTGTGCTCCGTTTCGTACACATCTTTTGATGCGGCGGTGCGGTGGGTTTGGCGTTTCGGGCAAGGTGCCCTGCTTGCTAAAACGGATATTGAGGCTGCTTTTCGGTTGTTGCCCATCCACCCGGATAGTTTGCATTTACTTTGTTTTTAATGGGAAGGTTGTTTCTACGTTGATTGTTGTTTGCCGATGGGCTGCACGATTTCTTGTTCATTGTTTGAATCGTTTAGTTCTTTTCTGAAATGGGTGGTGAAACAAGAGGCGGGATGGAATTCGGTTTTGCATTATCTGGACGATTTTTTGTTCTTGGGTCCGGCCGAATCCACGGTGTGTGCCGTTTTGTTGCATACGATGGAGCGAGTGTCGGCGAGGTTTGGGATCCCTTTAGCGGAGGGAAAAACGGAGGGGCCTTCCACGGTCATAAAGTTTTTGGGGATTGAGATTGACAAGTGTGGCAATGGAATATTGGTTGCCGGACAACAAGGTGTCTGATTTGTTAAATGAGTTTGTCTTCCTACAGAGGGCTAAGAAGGTCCAGCTCAAGCGGGTTCAATCGGTCTTGGTCAAATTGAATTTCGCTTGTCGTATTTTGCCGATGGGACTTTTTTTTTGTCGTCGTTTGGCGCTGGTTACAGCGGGGGTTACTGCCCCGTTTCATTACTTGCGGTTACCGGCTGCAGTAAAGGAGGACTTGGCGGTGTGGGAGACTTTTCTTGGGAAGTACAATGGGCGGTCTATGTGGATGGAGGCGGCGATTTAGTAGTGTGGATTTGGAATTGTTTTCGGATGCGGCAGGTTCGTGTGGATATGCTGTTTTTTGTCTGGGGCAATCGAGTGGGGAAGCATGGCTGGTGGATTGGAAACGGGCTGGCTTCCTTAGCAACTTGGTATTGTTAGAACTTTTCCCTGTTGTTTTGGCTACTGAGTTATGGTGTTGAATTTACTCAGGCATCTAGTGTTGAGGGGTTTGCGGTTGAATGCATGTTTTGTTGCGGTGCATGTCCCGGGAGTAGATATCTCACTGGCTGATTCCCTTTCTCGTTTTCAGAGGCATCGCTTCCGCAGCTTGGCGCCGGGTGCCGAAGTCCAGGGGTTGCCCTGTCCCCAGTGGCTCTGGGGCGTGGCCTTGGAGTGTCAGCAGACCTGATTAGACAGTCGCTTAGTACAGGTACGTGGTTGGCCTACTCCTCGGTGTGGTCTTTGTGGGAGGAGTTGATAGAGCGGGTAGGTGGTTGCAGTTCGGTTGATGATTTTTGGATGTTATTGGTTTTTGGGTGAGTACGTTTTATGCTGCGGGTTTGTCTTTCTCGTTGCGTCAAAGAGGGTAGCGGCGGTGGCTTTTTGGTTGCGACTACGGGGACTGGCTGATGTGTCTAAGTGTTTTGTGGTTCGGCAGGCGTTAAAGGGTTATCGTCGTGGAGGGACACTCGAAGGCCAGTTTCTTTTGCGGTGCTGCAGATGTTGTGGGAGAGGGCAGGGTCTGTTTGTGTGTCCGAATTTGAAGTGCTTTTGTTTAGAGCTGCGTTTTTTCACTAGCCTTTTTCGGAGCCTTTCGGAATTGGCAGCAGCAAGTCGCACTGGTGGTGGTGTTTGTTGCGGGAGGATGTAAGGTTGTGGGAAGGTGGTTTGCGGTGTGTAGTACGCAAGTCTAAAACTGATCAGGAAGGAAAAGGTGTGGTTTTGTGGCTTAGGCCGTTGTGAGGAATTTTTGGGCGTGCAGCCCGAAAGAGCGGGTGCATTGTTCACCAGGACGGTTTGCGGTTGTCTTGCTTTCAATTCATATCTGTTTTTAGAAAATGCTTGTTGGCTGCGGGTTTGCCTGCTACTGACTATGTATCACATTCATTTCGGATAGGAGCAGCAACTGAGGCAGCCAGGTGGGGGCTGGAGGAAGAGGTTATAAAGCGTATTGGGCGCTGGGAGTCGGATTGTTTTCAATCTTATATTCGGCCTCATCTTTTATGAAAGGTTGTTGGGAGGGGTTGCTGAGAGCGAGGATCGACTTGGCGTTTGTGGTTATGGTGCAACTCTGTTTATTTTTTGTTTCAAGGGGTGGCGCCTTGTCTGGCATGGATTTTCGGGCACTCGTACGTCCATTAGGGGGCCTTACGAGCTGATGTTAGTCGGAACAGACGCCAATTGGGTTTCCCGACAGAAGAGCTGCTAATCCGGTGGATTGGTCTCCTTTGGAGGCGGGTTTTGCCTGAAATTCATATGTATGCCACTTTAGATCGGCCATCTGATACATTAGTGCTCCATGTTGGTGGCAACGACCTGGGGGTGCGGTGATCTCGGGATGTAATTCGGGATATTAAGTTGGATGTGCTGCGCTTATTGTCGGAATTTCCGGATTTGTTGGTTGTATGGTTGGAGGTGGTTGTGAGACATTGTTGGCAGTTGGCCAGGTCGGTGGACTGTATCAATAAAGCCCGGGCTAAGTTGAATAAAGAGGTAGGGCATTTTGTTCGCAGGCAAGGTGGTTTAGTGGTACGTCATCGGGAATTGGAGGCCTCAATTCTTGTGAGCAGATGGTGTGCACCTTAATGATGTAGGCATTGACATGTGGGCATTGGGTATTCAGGAAGGTTTGGAGACAGCCCTTTAAGGTGTGGCGGAATGCCCACAGGTGAGGCGTCACCGGTGGCCTTTTGGTGGCTGCTTGATATGGGATCCTGGGGAGCATTACAATTGTTAAGAGATGCATGACAGGTTGGAGCCTGCATCTCATGTGGTTTGTTAATGCCGAGGATGGGGCTCCTGTTTGGGCTAAAAGGCCTACAGGGGGAGATACTTGTATACTTCAACGATTTGGTGCCTTTGGGTCGGTGAGTGGGGCCAAGCGTAAGTTTGAAGTATGAGGTGAGAAGGTTAAGGAGGATACCGCTTGTTTGGGTTGCCCTCCAGGATGATTGTTACGGTGCAGTAGGTGATAACGTTGAAGGATGCGTCAGTGCCTGTTGTTGTTGTTATTATTATTATTATTCATGTTATATGGTATAAGATGTTGCTTATAATGTGTGGAATAATAAAGTTTATCTGTCATGGTAATTTTCACCAAAGCATGTCCGTGTCGGTGTGATTATTTAAGGGGAACAGGTTAGGTGTTAGTAGAGGAAATTCTTCCATCCTATTAAGTCATTGTTAAATTCACTAAATTGTTAATTTTTTTTCCCCATAGTGTTTTGGTGTTTTAAGGTGATGTGAGAATGCCTGAAAAACATTGAGTTACAACAGTAGCAAAGAAATCCTTCTGTGCCCTGTGTTTCCCATTTCCTATAGACCTTCAGCTAATATCTGGAGTTGGCATTTTTCCAGCAAAGAACACTGCCAAAAACTTCACTAAAAACCTAGTGTTGTCGAGCACCGTAGTGCTCGGGGGCTCGGGCCGAACACATTGGGACGTTCAGGCACCTGAGTATAATGGAAGTCAATGGGAGAACCCGAGCATTAAATCAAGTATCCCCTGCTCTGAAGAGGGGATGGTGCCTGGTTCATAGGTAAATGTCAAATTGATGGAAACGCCACCGAAATGGTTCTGGAACAGCATGGGAAGGATGTCTGGATGCATCTTTTACTCGCAGGTCACTGCTGGGAACTATGTTGCCACTTTTACAGACTGACAGTAATACGCACAAAACCGAAGGAAAAAAATAAAAAAAAGTTTAGAGGAAAAATTTATAGGAAACATTCTTTCCTGTATATTTACTTGTATATAAAGTGCAAGTGCTGCCAAAAATTACAAGGAAGAGGCACAACCTGTATATCACATAAAAGAGGGCCTCATTCACATTGTGGTACAATTGTTCAGGTAGTGGGACTCCTCCTACACTCATAAAGCCTATGCACTAAGTTAAAGGTCTGCCAAAAAATTACAAGGAACTGGCACTACAATACACCCTTTGTTACACATAAAGGAGGGCATCATACACAGCCTTGAAATATTATGATTGATGGCCTGCTGGTGAGCCTCAAAAACATTTGGAGCAAGGGCCTGCTGATCTGACCATCTAAAACATTATGGGCGACAGCCTGCTGCCGCTTTTAATGACTCTAGATAACCTGGGGAGGATCGCACGTCCCCGTGATGGCGACGATCCATTCGGATGTCTGCCCTATGAACTTGCAATGTTATTTTCAGCCCAAACCATGTACATCATGGGTAATGGGGGAATCGTGGTTCGATTATAGAGAGGGAGCCTGAGAAACAGCTATGGCTACCACATTCAAGCAAGGCAGTATTCACGCAAATTACCTATTGGGTATATTTAGGTGAGGGCCTGCTGGTGAGCTGACCCTGTAAAAGATTTTAGGTGTGAGCCTGCACCTGAGCTGACCTGTAAAACTTTATATGTGAAGGGCATATATGTGAAGGCATTGTATGTGACGAATAAGCATCTTGATATGATGGAAGAGGAGGATGAGAAAAGGAAGATTCAACCATATACCCTTTTTTGTGGAAGGGGTGCATGGGAATACAGTGTGTTTAGTACATTATAAACAACACAGTTAATGTGCCTTTATGTTCAGCCGCTTTCCTCTGGTGGAGTCGAAGTCATGGTTAATCCAGGCCTTGTTCATTTTTATGAGTCAACCTGTCAGCATTTTCAGTTGACAGACAGATATGCTTATCTGTTATAATGCCACCAGCAGCACTAAATTCCTGCTCCGACAAAACGCTGGCGGCAGGGCAGGCCAGCACCTCCAAAGTGTAGTGCGCCAGTTTGTGTCACGTGTCCAGCTTGTACACCTAGTAGTTGTGAGACACTGAGGGATCATTGAGGACGCTGACATGGTCTATGTACTCCTTAACCATCTTCCAAAATGTTTCCCTCCTTTTGACACTAGGACGCACATCAGGGTGAGGGTGCTTGCGGGGTGTCATGTTGCCCTGCTGCTCGCCTTCTTTATTTTAAATGTGATATATGCTTGAAAGTATGTCACACGTACAGTAGCGTAGGATTTGGAAGTGTATGTGCCAAAAAATTTACAAAGGTATTTGTGATGAGGAAACGTTATACAGGACATGTACCACAGGTAATGTCACAGTTCGCAGTCTCTACGGAAAAAGTGTACTGGATGTCACTGATATTTTAGGGTTGCTCACACTTTAAACAGGAGATGTGGTGTAGATAATTTAACTGTCCGCTGGGGACACAGTCTACGGAAAAAGTGCACTGGAGTTCACTGCTATTGCTATTTTAGGGATGCACACAATTTACACAGGAGATGTAGCCCAAATAATTTAACTGTCCGCAGTGGTCTAAAACATGGTATTTGGCGCAGGATGCGCTAAAAATATATATTGCTGCTGTCACACACAATAGTTCTTAAAAGGACTTTCGGGTCTCTGAAAAGTTTTAAAATCTTCCGATCACACTCCCTACACTGTCTGTCCCTTCCTATGCACAGCTCTCCCTAACACTGAGCACTTTAGCACAGGTTGCGCTACAAACATATATTGCTGCTGTCTCACACAATAGTCCTTACAAGGACTTTTGGGTCTAAGAAACATTTTTGTAGAAAAATTACACTCCCTACACCCTCTTTCCCTTCCTATGCTCAGCTCTCCCTCACTTCGAATGAGCCGAACACACGTCATCGGCACCCGATGGCGCGTTCCGGCCAGCCAATCACTGTAATGCCAGTAGCCAACATGGCTACTGGCATTACAGTGAGGGCAGTACTTACCTGCACGTTTATTGTCTCCTTGGCAGCCGCAAAACGTGCGGGGAGGAGATTCGAGCATAGCATAGCGATGCTCGAGCCGAACTGGTATTCGCCGAGCCGAACTGGTATTCGGCCGAGCATGCTCACTCAACACTAGTGAGCATACATTAAAATTGACTTGAATGGGTCCGTGATCCGTCCACATCGCAAAAAATAGAACAAGTTCTATTTTTATTGCGGTGCAGAAGCACCACGGAAAAACTCCATAGTGCTTCCGTGGGGTTCCGATCCACGCTACCGTTCAAGTGAATGCGGAGTGCACACGGGCTGGTGCCGTGTATTGCGGACCCGCCATATGCGGGATGCAATATTGCCATGGGCACACAACATTCGTGTGCAAGAGGCCTTAAAGGAGGGGTAAATATGATAGCATTTCATTCAGTCCATTGTATTTTTTTTCTAGGATTATCATATTGATGACCTATCCTCAGGATACTGGGAGTCAGACCCCCATTGATCAGCTGTATAAAGTGGCTGTGGCACTCTGTGAATAGGACTGAGTTTTGCCTTGGCCATGTCAGTGATGAAAGTGATATCACATGGCCTAGGCGCAGCTCAGTCTATTCAAGTGAATAACCTCTATAAAATGGATGATGCTGTACTTTGTAAACAAGGAGGCCACAACGCTCACTGGAGTGCTGTGGTCTCTTCAAACAGCTGATCGGCACGGGTCCTGGGAGTTGGACCCCCACCGATCTCATTGATGACCTATCCTGATGATGGCAAATGAAGAGAGGTAGCGGCAGCATCTCCAGTGAATCCTTTATTGGATGGACTTTATAGACCATAAAATCAAGCAGAAACGTTTCGGCTGTATCCCAGCCTTTGTCAAGCCTGCTTGATTTTTTTGGCACACTTTCTGTAAAGTCCGTCCAATAAAGGATTCCCTGGAGATGCTGCTGCTACCTCTCCATTTGCTATATGGTAGACTACTGAGGATCTGTGGTCATGGCTCGGCTGTTGCATTACCGGTGTGGCTATTTATGTCCATGGGTGATGCTCTACAAACACTTTTGTCTACTTTCCTGAGGATAGTACTAGAAAAACTATTTAAATAAGAGTTAATGATTAGCAATTGAGCACCCTGCCGTTATCATCCCTATGTCTGTAGTCATATAGATTTTACTGGCTGACAAGTTATATGATTTGATCTTGTGACTTATGTATAAATTTATATATGACTTGGATATAATTTATTTATTTTTTGCAGAAAAGAAATGGAGGATGCAAAATCTTAAATTTATTCTACAGAGCATGAAAACAGAGGAGCTGGTAAAGGTAACTGTGATGTTTCCCCAGACAATGTATTTTGGAGAAACTTACTACACATGTAAGGTGGATCTTCTGCCAAGTGATGGTCTATTCTATAAGACAAGAGTTCCACCTGGAATGTTGGTGTGGGCTGAGACAGATATCACTTCCCAAATCAAATCTCTACTTGCGGATGCAAACCGAAGTTTACATGTCCAACTCATATGTCGGTGTATTGGCATGCGTAATACAAGATCGCTGGCTGTTTCAGCCTCCCACATTCCTTTCTTACTCATCTACTTTAATCCACAATTCAATAATCATTCCACAGAGAAGATTTTAACTGCATTTTCAGAAAAAGCTGTGCCACATGTGTTGAGAAGGAAACCACGTCAAGTGGGGACTTTTGGCATCAAGCTTCCAAAAATTTCCAACCAAAGTGAACAGCTTAAGAGTCATTGCTCTCTACATCCATTCTGGGTTAGTTTTCATCAACTAGGATGGGATCACTGGATTATTGCACCACACAGGTACAATCCTGGCTACTGCAAGGGTGATTGCCCCAGACTCTTACATTCAGGGTATAATTCACCAAACCATGCCATTATTCAGAACTTTATTAATCAGGTGGTTGATGCAAATGTACCACGTCCTTCTTGTGTCCCTTACTCGTATGGGCCAATCAGTGTCCTTATGATTGAACCTGGAGGAAATATCCTTTATAAAGAATATGAAAATATGATTGCAGAATCATGCACCTGTCGGTAAAAGAACAGGGGCTGTCAGTTAAGAAAGCAAAAGAAAAGAAAGCACTTTATAAAGCTACATTATTAGCCTACTTGAAAATTCATGTGTAAATACGTGTGTGTGTGTTATTTAATGAGTCAAGGTTTATATGATGTGACTTATGAGCAGGTCTTTTTCTATGGTTGTGTAACTTTATTCTTCTCCCACCCCAAACTGAAAATAAAACTTCACTTTTGTAATTCTATGTATAGATTTTAGTGGTTTAAGATGTATAGAATTCCCTAAAATATATTTAGTATCTGCCATCACAAAATATAATCAGACTTAAAGGGGTTGGCTCATTTCAGCAAATGGAGAAAAGTTAATACAAGCCATTTACTAATGTACTGTTATCCATGTTGCTTCCTTTGCTGGCTGGATTAATTTTTCCAGCACATTTGCTTGTTTCCATGGTTATGACCACCCTGCAATCCATCAGTGGTGGTCGTTCTTGCACACTGTAACAAAAAGTGCCGGGATCGTGGGAGCACGACTAGGCTAGTGCTTTTTCCTATAGTGTGCAAGCATGGCCACTGCTGCTGGATAGCAGGGTGGTCGCAACCATGGATACAGACATTGTTTAATGTGATGGAAAAATTAAGCCAGCCATACTTTGAGAGAGCATTTGCATATGAATCAAGGTGCCCATCGGGGAGTGTATAACTGTTATAGGAGCCCATGCGTGCCTTCTGTTGTTACCCAAACCCTCCTCTTTACTTGCTCCCCATACCTTCACTTGCTCAATCCAGCCTGCCCCATCCACTGCGACGTCTCGATCCTCCTTTAACTCTGGCCGGCTCGGTGCATGCACACAAAGTATAATGAAGCCGATGCCCACTGCACAGCATTCAATGCACAAATGCTGACAGTTGATTTAGCAGAATGACATTACTTAACCAGCCGACTGGAGTTAAAGGAAGATTGTGATGTCAGAGTGGAGGGGGTGGGCTGGATTCATAAAGCCTGCAGCTTTGTGTGTTCTCTCTGAAGCTGCTCTCTTCCACCTTCTATCACTACTCTAGTTTGTGTGTATTTTCTTTTCACACTCTCATTTTTTACATTTTAAAGGCTGGTTTATATTGACCTACCATCAAGGCAATTAACAAGAAACAGTTTTGCTGGGAACGCTGGTTCCCAATAATTGCCTTGTGTGCCACTGATCACCCGATGAACAAGCAAACACTCATTCATCAGGTAATCGTATCTTTGCCTTGGCACATTAAAGGGAATCTTTCACATTGAACATGGTATCTGAGCATTAAGGTAGAGGAGATAAAAAAAGAAGGGGGGTTAATCTCTATTCTTCTACAAAAGAAGTTCGAGAATATCCAGCAGGGCGCCAAAGGAGGGACCTGTGAAAGTATCATAAAGGTGGAAATTGTGTATCGGAGGAAATTTGGTGTCGGAGGGATATTAGGCTGCCAGGGGAAAAAAAAAAAATAATAATAATCAGGGGGATCCCCTAATGGATGAGGTATAGACAGAATGGATAGAACAAAAGATATTTTTGTTTAACCACTTTAGGGGGACGCCACCATGCCTTGAATGAAAAGTGTATATAAAATATAACCCTTAGTGGGTTAGTGTCTTCAAGAAATTTTTTCCTTTTTACATATGTATTAAAATTACTGGCACATACGTT
Source organism: Bufo gargarizans (assembly GCF_014858855.1). Taxonomy (NCBI): domain Eukaryota; kingdom Metazoa; phylum Chordata; class Amphibia; order Anura; family Bufonidae; genus Bufo; species Bufo gargarizans. Next base: position 140,938,733 of record NC_058088.1, read on the forward strand.
AAAAGACTCAATTAGAGTCAATCGGATAATGTCATAACATAAATTCAAAGTAAAAGCAATTTTGACTCTCTTCACCCAGGAGGTATTGGATGGGATGAACTCAAAACACCCTCCGAATAACCTCCTGCGCCTGGGTAGCCTGTAATATCTCACGGAATTACAGCAGTCCAGTCGAGCTTCTTGTCAATCGTCTTTATTGAACCACAGGGTAGGGGTGAAGGTATCTTGCTCAACGCGTTTCAGGGTATAAGAAAAAACCCTTCATCAGGAGCATATGACATTATACATGTTTTGAGGGGTATAAATACATGAAATGTTTGAAAAAAGGCGCCACAAACGGGGGGGAGAAACGTCACTTCCGGTTTGCGCTCCAGCGTGGAACGCATCGGAAGTGACGTCCCCCTCACTCTACATAGGGATAATGTTCAATAAGGATCACAGAATAAAAGTTAATGGTTAGAGTATACATAGTTAGGGTTACAGTACAATATTCAAATGCCTTATAACTTGGAAAACCGATTGGTTTATTTGTGGTGAAGAGCGGAGTCCCGAGCGTCACTTCCGGTTTGCGCTCCATCCCGGAACGCACCGGAGGTGATGCCCCTTTTAAAGATGCAAGTTGTTGGGGCTAGAATAATTCAGAGCTGGATGGCTTGTACTTGCAGTATTTGTTAAAGTGGTGTTTCTTCATCTAAGGTAGCTGGGAGCTGGCGTCGTGAGGGATGCCGGAACATCGCTTCCGGTTTGCGCTCCAGCATGGAACGCACCGGAAGTGACGTCCTCCCTACTCAATACCAGACTATCCAGGCCAGGAGAAGACAAGGGGGTTCAGATTGTCTTTTACGCAATTATGTAGGGTATTTTACTTATATTTCAGGATCTTGTGGCTAGAAATATCTTTATTTGTATTTTTATACGTTCTACATTAGAAAAGCCGGGGTAACGAACACCACTTCCGGTTTGCGTTCCACCCTGGAACGCACAGGAGGTCCCATTTCTCTCTCAACTATATACAGTGCACTAAAAGAATATACTGCAAGTCCGTGGAGTGTTGTGGGGTAGATTACACTTTCAAGGAATGTACATAAAAAGTCTGGACCACGTGTATCATAAATATAAGGTATAAAACAGTTTTTTTTCTTCCTCCCTTCAAAAAGTTACCAAGGTCTGCAGATCTACTATTGATGGATATCCTGCAACTTACAAAGAAAAACAATAGGGTAGATCCGTATGTTTGTTCTGCCCTGTGATGCACAGGTTGTACTTACACGGCACTCCTCCAATATCGAGTGTATCACAGATTTCCTCTGCAATCTAGTTGGTTCTCCGCAGGGAAGGTGCATGTTCACACGCTGTTGCACAGGGTTCGACCACGGACTTGATTACAGCATACACCTGGTGAGTCTACTGGGGTTCCCAACTTCTTTAGGTTCAGAATTTTCTGTGGATACAAGTTGCTCCCACCCTAGTGAAGCTCCGATGACTATTTTTAAAAAGTTTATTAGTACATACTTACAAACATCCACTTAAAATGGCAATAAAATCCCAGCGTCTTTTCTCCTTGCCCGACCCAGGTTTCACTCCTTGAGCTTCGTCAGGGGCACACATCATCTTTCCCTCCCCCTTCTCTTTTAATTGGTAGGTTAGCGTTAATCGAGCACCTAATGTATTGCTCAAGACGCCTCCTCTGTTTTCTCTATCATTTAACCCTATACTTGTATCCATTAGTTCTCAATGGGGAAATACTGCAGTACTCTTAATCCTAATTCACATGGGGATAGTTGTATCATCCACTTCTATAATTATTTTTAAAGGTTATTTTAGAACAGCTTGGAGGTCAAAATCTACATACAAGCCCCCCAGTTGCAGTGTACTTAGTTCATATATCCACCTACTTTATTTTTTATTGATTTTATAAAAAAAACGACCTCCCCTCCAATGGTTTTGTACCAATTCTACCCCCATAAATTTTAATCCCTCTGGATTCTTTTGATGGTAATTTTTATAGTGCGCAGAGACGCCATGGCTTTCTAGCCCCTTCTTGATGTTCCTTATATGCTCCTGTACCTGGACCTTGAGGGGTCTGATAGTACGTCCTACGTACTGGAGGCCACATGGGCACTCCAGTACATAAACGACCCCTTTACTGTGGCATGTTATCTCTCCCACTACTTCCAGTTGCTTTCCTTTCACCACACTATTTACTGTTGTACTGCTTTGTATTCTCTCTGTTCTTTTTCTATTTTTGCAGGCAATACAGAATCCACACCAGTTAAAATTGTTTTTACTTTTTTTTACTTATCTCCTCCGGTCGAATAGCACTATGTACTAATTTGTTCTGTAACTTGGGTGCTCTTTTATAAATAACCAGTGGTTGTGCGGGAATTACAGGTCCAAGTACTGGATCATGTCTCAGAATGGGCCAGTTTTTTCTTATTGCGTTTTTTTAGTTCCCCAGAGAATTGTGTGAACTGGATTATAAAAGAGAAACCGAAATCTATTGTTTTCTTCTCTATTTTTGGGTTATTTGGGGTCTCCTCTCTTTGTTTTATTGTGTCTATTATACATCTTTCCAATTTTTCACTCTCATATCCTTTTTCTAGGAAGCGTTTTTATTATTTTGCTTTGTTCTTTAAACATAGCTGTGTCAGAGCAGTTGCGGTAGATTCTCTGGACCTGTCCCCTGGGTATATTTTGCAGCCAAGGGGCGTAATGGCAGCTGGTTAGATCTATGTACCCGTTAACATCGGTGGGCTTGAAAAAGGTCTTGGATTTAAAGTGTCCCTCTTCTATCTATATATTATCTCTATCTATATATATATATATATATTCTCTATATATAAGTTAGGTCCAGAAAATCCACCGAAACCGCACTGACCGTGCTAGTTCCATTCTTTATTTTCTAGACCCCCAATAAACGTCTCAATAAGGGCGACCATATAGAAATGAAAACCCATATAGATTTGTAAGAGAAGACCTAACAAAGAAACAAGAGAATATAGTGCAACAGACAAATAATAGAGAGGAACCATACGACAAAACGCAGGAAGGGGAAATGTTAGACAAACAGAATTTTCCGCACCAGGCAATCAAAGGCATACAGAGGGAAGAGCAGGTAAAACCACAAAAAGTCCAGGAAAGGTACGACAAAACCACACAAAATATCAATACACCACAAAAAAGATTTGTAGAGGAAAAAGAGGGGGAAAAAACACAATCTGCAAACAAAAAAAGCAAGGTGTGAATGATGGGATATTCAATCTCAGCAGGCACACCTTGTCAGAAACTGAAAAGGCAGTGCTGAGAAAAGGGCTCAAATTTGCACCATCTAAGAACCTTAATAAGTTCTACACCTTTGTTGATATACATAAATATATTAAAAAACTAAACATAGCCAAATTCTTTTTAGGGAAAGAACCAACTACTAACCCCAATAATGCGGAGCAGAAGAAAGAATACATACATACAGATCTAAAAGAAAAATCAAAATTTTATCCAAAAAACAAAAATAATGAATGCTTAGACGCTTTCAAGAGAAGTATCCTGAACGATTTGGAAAAAATAAAACCAAAAATTAAAGGAGGTAATCTGACTAAAAAAGAAAGAGATGCACTACCGAAGATCCACAAAAGTCTGACCAACCCCCCAGGTAGACCCATAGTATCAGGGATTAATTCCCTGACTAGTAGAATCACGGAGTACATACACAATTTTTTACAGAAGTATGTACCCCTGGCCCCGTCATTTCTGAAGGATAGTGGTTGTGTGGTGAAAATGATAAAAGATCTACAGGTGGTCAAGGAGAATATGTGGATGGCCACCATCGACGTATCCTCCCTGTATACAATCATACCAAAAAATATAGGACTACAAGCTATAAAAGACACCCTGGATGATGACCCCGACATGACAAAAACACAAGCAGACTTTATTGTACGTTGTGTAGAATTTTGCTTAGACTATAACTACTTTTGGTTTAAGGGACACTTTTACCTTCAGAAGTCGGAACGGCTCCAGTTTTGCGAATATTTTTATGACCAAGTGGGAAAAATATTATATTGACCCTAGGGTGAATAAATGCGAAAAAAGTGGGCCATTAAAAATCTGGAAAAGGTATATTGATGATTGCCTGGTGATATGGGAAGGAGAAAAAAATCAGCTAGAGACGTTTATTGGGGGTCTAGAAAAAAAAAGAATGGACCCTTAGCTTCACTAGCACTGTCAGTGTGGTTTCGGTGGATTTTCTGGACCTAAATATATATCTATATCTATATATATATATATATATATATATATATATATATATATATATATATATATATATATATATAATGAGGGACACTTTAAATCCAAGACCTTTTTCAAGCCCACCGATGTTAACGGGTACATAGATCTAACCAGCTGCCATTACGCAGGTCCACCGCAACTGCTCTGACACAGCTATGTTTAAAGAACAAAGCAAAATAATAAAAGAACGCTTCCTAGAAAAAGGATATGAGTGAAAAATTGGAAAGATGTATAATAGACACAATAAAACAAAGAGAGGAGACCCCAAATAACCCATAAATAGAGAAGAAAACAATAGATTTCTGTTTCTCTTTTATAACCCAGTTCACACAATGCTCTGGGGAACTAAAAAACGCAATAAAAAAAAAAACTGGCCCATTCTGAGACATGATCCAGTACTTGGACCTGTAATTCCCGCACAACCACTGGTCATTTATAAAAGAGCACCCAAGTTACAGAACAAATTAGTACATAGTGCCATTCGACCGGAGGAGATAAGTAAAACAAAAGGAAAAACAATTTTAACTGGTGTGGATTCTGTATTGCCTGCAAAAATAGAAAAAGAACAGAGAGAATACAAAGCAGTACAACAGTAAATAGTGTGGTGAAAGGAAAGCAACTGGAAGTAGTGGGAGAGATAACATGCCACAGTAAAGGGGTAGTTTATGTACTGGAGTGCCCATGTGGCCTCCAGTACGTAGGACATACTATCAGACCCCTCAAGGTCCGGGTACAGGAGCATATAAGGAACATCAAGAAGGGGCTAGAAAGCCATGGCGTCTCTGCGCACTATAAAAAATACCATCAAAAGAATCCAGAGGGATTAAAATTTTTGGGGGTAGAATTGGTACAAAACTATTGGACGGGAGGTAGTTTTTTAGATAAAATCAATAAAAAAGAAAGTAGGTGGATATATGAACTAAGTACACTGCAACCGGGGGGCTTGAATGTAGATTTTGATCTCCAAGCTGTTCTAAAATGACCTTTAAAAATAATTTTAGAAGTGGATGATACAACTATCCCCATGTGAATTAGGATTAAGAGTACTGCAGTATTTCCCCAAACTAATGGATACAAGTATAGGGTTAAATGATAGAGAAAACAGAGGAGGCGTCTTGAGCAATACATCAGGTGCTCGATTAACGCTAACCTACCAAATAAAAGAGAAGGGGAGGGAAAGATGTGTGCCCCTGACGAAGCTCAAGGAGCGAAACCTGGGTCGGGCAAGGAGAAAAGACGCTGGAATTTTTATGCGATTTTAAGTGGATGTTTGTAAGTATGTACTAATAAACTTTTTAAAAATAGTCAAAATTCTGAACCTAAAGAAGTTGGGAACCAACTAGATTGCAGAGGAAATCTGCGATACGCTCGATATTGAAGGAGTGCCGTGTAAGTACAACCTGTGCATCACAGGGCAGAACAAACATACGGATCTACCCTATTGTTTTTCTTTGTAAGTTGCAGGATATCAATCAGTAGGAGATCTGCAGACCGTGGTAACTTTTTCAAGGGAGGAAGAGAAAAAAAAACTGTTTTATACCTTATATTTATGATACGCGCGGTCCGGACTTTTTATGTACATATACAGTGCACTGCAGCTAGAAATATAATCATCTTGCAATAAAATGGTGTGTTTTTTTCTCAAAGAATGTTAGTAGGTATATATAAGGAACAGTGGAGGTTAGGAGTGGTAGTTACTTATCAAAGAGATATATAAAAATAGATATATTAAAAAGGTGTTTAGACCATTCATATAAAAATACTTTCACATAAAATGCTAAAAAGACTCAAAGTATATTAATAGATATAATGTGTGTTTATACATCCGACCCAAGTCAGCCACCGCACCCCTGGTCGGCCGTCGGGTGACCAACAGCCGACCAGGGGTGCAGTGGCTGACTTAGGTTGGATCTGCTTTGAAAAATATATACTGGATCTCTTCGTTAGAATAGTAAAAGAAATCAAAAGAATACCAATAAAAGATGAAATACGATTACTGGACACCGTTCTAATGAGCACCTGGCTAACCATATCTGAAGCACCAAAAGACTATATTAAAGAAAATACCCATGGAAATCAATGTGAGACCACAAATACATCTGCTTTGGGAAACATTAATGACTTTCTAAGAAACGAAATAGACTGGTTCTTTTTATTTATCTATGAACATTTAAAAATCATCCCACGTGGCCTGAGAACCCCCCTCAAACCAACTTTTGAAAATGACCCAGCGTTTATTAAAACCTGGCTATCAATTAACAGGTTATTGAACAAAAAGTTCACTAAACTTAATAAGACTACTAATAATAAAAAGGAAAACAATTTGTCAAGAATTAGGCATATCCCTAAAACCTCTCCTTGCAAACCAATCTTATGATCTTAACATGAATCATATTACAAATCTAGCAAGAATTTTTGAATACAATGAAGTGACCAAAAAATGCAGAAAACTCTTGAGGGATATAGGCGACTAAGAATCTGAGAAAATTAGATCATGGGAGAGAAAATATCCATACTAGGCAAAATATCATCAGCCCCCGGTTAAGAGTCCATTTCCGATCTACTCTCCCTGGTTAAAGAAAACACAACCACAAAATCAACCGCTGAAACACACTGGTCCTGGAAGGCTTTTTTACAATAGTAAATACCAAAAACAGTCCACATCTCTACCAGGAATACCACCAAAAACTCATGATTCGAATCTGCCGGTTTATAAATCTACTAAATCACCTACCACTCTACCCACTGTCAATGGTACTACACCACCTACAGCTCTACCCACCATCAATGATACAGGGCAAAAAATTAAAATGCCAAACCTAGAGACAGAATCTTCCAGAACACATCACCTGCCTATGTACAATACTGCCTAGAACGAGAACACCAGTTCCAAAACACCGCCCTCAGAACCAAAAAATCACACAATTTTTCAGTCCAATACCACTAACAAGAAAAAGACCCATAAAAGAACACGAGGGTGTAGAGGAGGAAAGTCTAAGAACACAAAAAAATAAAAAAACTCAACCTTACTCCTCCCTTCCAGACCCCACCAAATCCACAAGATTAACTCTTCCACCCTCAGAGGCATCAACATCTACTGAGGAACCCAACTTAATAGCCCAAAAGAAAGATATCTTCAACCTTTCGAAACACAATTTAACATCTGATGAAATACTTATTTTAAGTAAGGGTCTATCCTTTTGCCCTACCCAATATCCTGATCCGTTTGAACGGTTTGTTGACCTCAAGCGATACATACGTAAATTAACTTTAAAAAGACACTTCACAATTAAGAACTTGAACAAAGAAAATGGTTTAAGCCCCACCCCTGACATCCACACCACTCACAAATTCCACCCCCATAGAAGCATCTGAACCAACACCGATCCCATCTAATTTTAAACTGAAATCTTCTTTCTATCCTCTAGAAAGCAGGGGCCCACATTTAGAGAGCTTTTTCAATATGGTTCTCGATGATTTAAAAACCCTAACAGACACACAATCAAGTAAACCAACACTCAATTTAACTAAACGTGAAAACAAAGCTCTTAAACATCTGAAGCAAAATAAAAAGGTGGTAATAAAAAGTGCAGATAAGGGAGGGGGTGTAGTCATCATGGACCAAGATTATTATCTAGAAGAATCACTTAGAATCCTATCGGATACTGAGTATTACAGCATTATCAATGAGGATCCCACTCCAGCCTTCAAAAAAGAATTGCAGATATTGATTGATTCAGGATATAGCGCAGGAATTTTAAATAAAAATGAAAAATCCTTTGTTCTCAATACCCATTCGACAATAGCCCGGTTTTATTTTCTTCCAAAAATTCATAAATCCATCACACGTCCACCCGGCAGGCCAATCATCTCTGGCATCGGTTCCCTCGTCTCTAACCTCTCAGCATACATCGATTAAATACCTTCAGAAATATGTCCTCAAACTTCCCTCCTACCTCAGGGATTCCTCCCACCTGATTAATATCATTGATGAGATCGAATCGAAGTCCTACTATATTTGGGTAACACTTGAGATACCCTCACTATATAGCAATATCCAACACAATCTGGGCCTAGGGGCAGCACAACACTTCTTGAATAATGATATAGAAATGTCCAACACAAAAAGAGTTCATTTTAGACTCAATCTCTTTCATCCTAAAACACAACTATTTTATTTTTAATGAAAAATTTTACATACAGAAAAAAGGAACAGCTATGGGGACAAAATTTGCCCTATCATACGCCAATTTGTTTGTCGGACATTTTGAACAAAAAATAGGACTGATGTTAAACAAAAATATCGTAATATTCAAAAGATTCATAGATGAAATCATAATTATATGGGACAACACCACAGAAGAACTAGTGAAATTCATTGAGGAAATTAACCAGAACGACTGGGGCCTAAAATTCACCTCTGAATACCACCCAAAAGAGGCACATTTCCTAGACATTAATATCAAAATTATAGCAAATAAAATCCCTACCAGAACCCATTTCAAAAAGTAGATTCCAACAGTTATTTAGATTACTCAGCTATTTATCCCCAGGACTGTGACACTGACGAGGGGACATCCTCTGCGTCTGGAGGAAAGAAGGTTTGTACGCAAACATAGAAAAGGATTCTTTACGGTAAGAGCAGTGAGACTATGGAACTCTCTGCCTGAGGAGGTGGTGATGGTGAGTACAATAAAGGAATTCAAGAGGGGCCTGGATGTATTTCTGGAGTGTAATAATATTACAGGCTATAGCTACTAGAGAGGGGTCGTTGATCCAGGGAGTTATTCTGATTGCCTGATTGGAGTCGGGAAGGAATTTTTTATTCCCCTAAAGTGGGGGAAATTGGCTTCTACCTCACAGGTTTTTTTTTTTTGCCTTCCTCTGGATCAACTTGCAGGATAACAGGCCGAACTGGATGGACAAATGTCTTTTTTTGGCCTTATGTACTATGTTACTATGTTACTCAAGCTGTCATTACTCAAAGTGGAGAAACAATATACCCTATGGACAGATGAAACGAGTTAGGAGGAACTGTTCAGATACAAAAGTGATGGAAAAACAAATAAAAATCCTGAAAGACAGGTTCAAGGAAAAGGGATATCCAAAGAGATAATCACCTCTGCTAGACGAGCAACCTCTATTAGCCAAGATATCGCCCTACAACCTGCCCCAGTCAAAATCACCAAAGACGATGGGTATCAGTATAACCTCCTCACCCGGTACAACATCCATCACACCAACATCAGACAAACCCTTACTAAACATTGGGGCATCCTTCTCAAGGACCCCATTCTTAAAAAAATCCTACCGAAACATCCCTCAATCACATTTAGGAGAGCAAAAACCTTAAAAAATCTGATAGCCCCCTCTTGTCCAAAATTAACCATGAATTCCGAGGCTACCCTCATCGATCTTTCAGATAAGATGGGGATACGTAAATGTGCCTCAAAGAAATGTCTCTGCTGCCCAATGATTTCTCATGGAGTTAAAACAATAAACATCCCTAACCCTAAGATAACCCAAGGTGAGTCCCTCTGGACTATCAAACAGGAACTAAACTGCGGGTCTAAAAATTTAATCTACCTCCTCTACTGTCCATGTGGTTTAAAGTACATCGGAAGAAACTCCCAGACAGTCAGAGAGGGTGAATGAGCACCTCTCAAACATTAGATGCAGCATCCTCACCCATAGCGTCTTGCGACACTATACAGAGATACATAATAGCGATCCATCTAGCTTGAGAGTTTCACTGCTAGAACAGACATCTACCTATCAGCAACTCTGTCACAAAGAAATGCACTGGATATATAAACTTAACACCCTTTCTCCGTTTGGACTCAATGAGACCCTGGAATACTCAAACTACTAAAATCTCTTCCACTTCTTGTCCATTTTCTTCAGTAATACATAAATCCTTTTTTATTTTTTCTCCCTAAATTCCAAATAACCAATATGCCAAAATAGATCTTATCCAGTGCACCAACAACCACGCTCTTGAACACTCATATATACATACTTTTTTTTTTACTTTTTTACCCATATGTATTAGCATGTCGACTTTTAGACTCAAATATCCCAAAGATTTTTGATGTATAAACACACATTATATGTATTAATATACTTTAAGTCTTTTTAGCATTTTATGTGAAAGTATTTTTAGATGGTCTAAACACCTTTTTAATATATCTATTTTTATATATCTCTTTGATAAGTAACTACCACTCCTAACCTCCACTGTTCCTTATATATATACCTTCTAACATTCTTTTAGGAAAAACACACCATTTTATTGCAAAATGATTATATTTCTAGCTGCAGTGCACTGTATATAGTTGAGAGCAAAATGGGACCACCGATGCGTTCCACCGGAAGTGGTGTTCGTTACCCCGGCTTTTCTAATGAGAACGTATCAAAAATACAAATATAAAGATATTTCTGGCCACAAGATCCTGAAATATAAGTAAAATACCCTACATAATTACGTAAAAGACAATCTGAACCCCCTTGTCTACTAGCCTGGATAGTCTGGTATTGAGTAGAGAGGACATCACTTCCGGTTTGCGCTCCAGCATGGAACGCACCGGAAGCGACGTTCCGGCATCCCTCACGACGCCAGCTTCCAGCTACCTTAGATGAAGAAACACCACTTTAACAAATACTGCAAGTACAAGCCATCCGGCTCTGAATTATTCTAGCCCCAACAACTTGCATCTTTAAAAGGGGCGTCACCTCCGGTGCGTTCCAGGATGGAGCGCAAACCGGAAGTGACGCTCGGGACTCCGCTCTTCACCACAAATAAACCAATCGGTTTTCCAAATTATAAGGCATTTGAATATTGTACTATAACCCTAACTATGTATACTCTAACTATTAACTTTTATTCTGTGATCCTTATTGAACATTATCCCTATGTAGAGTGAGGGGGACGTCACTTCCGGTGCGTTCCACCCTGGAACACAAACTGGAAGTGGCGTTTCTCCCCCTGTTTTTGGCGCCTTTTTTCAAACATTTCATGTATTTATACCTGTGACAAACTGCCATTTACCACTGGGCATTGTAGAAAACTTATGGCTAGCCTCCTGCCCTACGACTATGGCCCCGGGACATATTACCCTTCAAGAACCATGTAACAGAACTATGCCGCATGTCTGGACTGTTAGTAGGACCAAACGCGGTCAGCAGTGTATACTAAAGATTCTGTGGAACTAAAATCTGATTCGCAAATACACGAACACCGCTGACCCTTACCTTCTTCCATACTGAACTTTCAGCTCCAGAGACTAAGTCCCGTTCGAAGATGGGACTTGGTCATTTTTCTGCATGAAATTGACCGCCCACACAGCCCAAATCTATGGAACTGTTTTGGGCAGGAAATTGTGCTTGTGGTCGGTCATAAAGGACTTCCACTTAATTTTTGATCCGCTAGAGGGATTTGTGTGGTTTTTGGAAGTGTTTGTTTGATGTATGCTGAGTTTAAATGTGTAATTTTTATGGAGATGGAATGTATGGTTTTGAAGTTACAGTGTATGTTTCAAAACTGTATTTTTACTGTCTGTGATGATTATGTTAATCCATAATTATATCACAGACAGAAGGGAGGATTTTGTGTGTGTGTGTGGTGATTCCTGTCCTGTTGTTCCCACATGTGTATTGGTGATTTCCCTTTGTCCTGAGAGATAATTGAATTGCGCTTCAGGTGTCTCCAGGACAGAGGAGGAAACCATGATGCATTGTGGGGATGTGTTGTGTCTGTGGGTGCTGCGTGTCTGTCCTGTGTCACAGTCTCCCGTCTGGTCCCCTAGGGGCGTGGTCACCAGATGGGGACCTGCATAAATACGGGCGGGTAGCCCTCAATAAAGTTCAGTTCTTCTTGATCCCTCAAAACGTAGCTTTGTCTCGTTATTGGAGGGAATTGCTGTATCACGCTGGGGATTGCTATGCTCTGCATATTCCCTGGAGCTTTAATCTCTTTCTTCGTGTCCCGGATACCCTCTCCTGGAGGAGAGATCTTTCCCACACTGTCCTGAATGCTGGAGGTTCATTCAGGGTGGAAGGAAGACGGCGCGGCTCCAGTTAAGCTACGGCGGTTGTGGAGTCTGCGGTGGTTGTGGTGTCCAGTGCGGTGCTTGTTGTCCTCGGCGCAAGCTAGGAAGCGTCCATTAACGGAAGGGGATCCGTTACAATACCCCTCATAACATGTATGATGTCATATGCTCCTGATGAAGGGGTTTTTCTTATACCCCGAAACGCGTTGAGAAAGATACCTTCACCCCTACCCTTTGCTTTAATAAGGACGATTGACAAGAAGCTCAACTGGACTGCTGTCATTCCGTGAGATCCTACAGGCTCCCCAGGCACAGGAGGTTATTCGGAGAGTGTTTTGAGTTTCTCATCCGATGCCTCCTGGGTGAAGTGAGTCAAAATTGCTTTTACTTTGAATTTATGTTATGACATTATCCGATTGACTCTAATTGAGTCTTTTAACGTATGTGCCAGTAATTTTAATGCATATGTAATAAGGAAATAAATTCTTGAAGACACTAACCCACTAAGGGTTATATTTTATATACACTTTTCATTCGAGAGATGGTGGCGCCCCCTAAAGGGGTAAAAAAAAATATTTGTTCTATCCCTTCTATCTGAGCATTAGGGCAGCATGTTATAGACCAAGAGGAGCTGAGCAGATTGATGTATAGTTTTGTGGGGAATTTTCCTTATAACTTGTATTTCATTTATTTCAATTCCTTTTTATTCTGGGCTTTGAAGTCAAGGAGCCAGTCCTATCCGTGATTCACAGCTATCTCTGTATACACAGTCACAGAGGAAAATCACTGATAAGACTGCCTCCTTGATTTCCCAGGATGAGCAGGAATTGTAATGAATGACATACAGGTTATGGTGAATCTTTTTCCCAAAAGACAAGGGGGCAGATTTACCACAGCCTGGTGGCATATACCTGCCTATGATAACCAGGCGTGCTGCCGGATGTTGCTTTATGACCTGGTATATGGCTGACTTAGATTTCAGTGTTGTTCTACACCAGAAAACTGGCTTGGTAGATAAATGCGGCCCTGTCCCTGCCCTTGCTTCGCCCCTTTTCAGGAAAGTGGCTAGAGCATCAGTAAAACAGCACTTGTGCACACATTTTTTAACAAGTGCTTTTGGAAAATGCAGTTTTTCCCTTCACCCATGACAGCATCATAGAGAGACGGATACGCTCCCACAGTTGGAAGCTTCAGAGCAATTAAAAAGGGTACACCCACTTCCACAGTGTCATCTCCTGTCCTCTGGTCAGAGGAGCCTGGAGCATGCAGCGTCCATGGCTGTGAAACAAGGGACACCTTACAATTAGGTTTGAGGTTCACTGAAGTTCGGGTTCGGTGTTCGGGTAATTTTTTTTTTACTTTCCGTTATAATGGAAAATAATAGCATTCTTAAGATAGAATGCTAAATAAAATGGCCATTGAGGGGTTAAAAATAAATAGAAAAACTCACCTCATTCACTTGATTGCGCAGCCGATAGCCTCATTTTTTTTCTTCTTTCTGCAAAGGGACCTGTGATGACTTCATTCAGCAGGACCTGAGATGATGTCACCACTCTAACCATGTGTTGAGCGCGGTGATGTAATCGCAGGTCTTGAAGAAAGAAGAGGATACCAGCTGTGCGATCAGGTGGATGAGGTGAGCTTTTTTTATTTTTAACCCCTTTTGACCATTTTATTTAGCATTTTGTCTTCAGAATGCTTTTCTGTTATAATGGAAAATATTAGTGAAGTTCGGGTCCCCTTTGACTTTAATGGGGTTTGGTGTTTGGGTCAAGTTCAGTTCCCAAATTTTACCGGGTTCGCTCAGCCCTACTTGGATCCTACAATGGATTGAACTTTGTTATACAGCAAATATTTGTGTTATGTGGTTGGTATGAATTTTCTTGCTGCCTTTTAGCATGACTGATACGTTTTGAATCTTTGATACTCTTTGGCTCTGATTGACTACCTCGTGGCTTTGTAACCTGGTTTACTGCCTCATGGCTTTGTAGCCTGGTTGTCTGCCTCTTGGCCTCAGGGCCTGGATGACTGACTTCAGGCCTTCCTGGCTGAACGCCTTTGCATCTATGCCTACTTATTTGAAAGCACTTGCGTCTATGCCTGTCTGGCTGGTTGCCCCTTTGGGTCCAGGCCTGCATGGCTAGTTGCCCCTTTGGGTCTAGGCCTAAAAAATGCTGGTTGCTTATGAGCCTGGGTCTGGCTGGCTGGCTGCCATTGAGCTTGGGGTCAGTCTTTGTGGCAGGGTGACTACTTTCTTGTGCCTCTATACTTGTGGAGCTGATTGCTTCTGTGTTATGCTCATGCAGCTGTATCTGGATAATTGTACTTGTGCTCTAAGTGGGTGTCTGTGACCAGCTGTGCTTGAGGTACCACCATGTCTCGTTGACTGTCTACCTTGGTGGCTATGCATGCATGGTGAACTAGTTCTGCAGCTATGCCTGACAGACAATTTGTAGTTTAATGGTCTGCAATAAGCATAGCACACCAACAAAGCCCTATAATGCTCCTGGTGGGGAGTGAGAAGATGGGCTGGTCGATATTGTCTGGACGGCCCACAGAAGGTTGGGTGTATCAGCAAAGCCCTATAAGCCTCCTGGTTGAGAGTGAAAATATGGGCTTAACCATACTGTTTGGATGGCCTACAGGGCATACAGCGCACCACCAAAGCCCTGTATGGCTTCTGGTTGGGAGTAAGAAGATGGGCTGGACTATTTAGTCTGGATGGCCTACAGGAGGAATGGCTCACCAGGAAAACCCTATACGTAAATACTTGTCGCCGATCTGAAACTTTCCAGGGAGGCCCTGGAGGGTCGGCGGTTGTCTGCTGGTGTCCTTCGTGTGGAAGTTTCCGGCGGTGTGGACCGTAGGAGATCTGCATCCGTTCAGAACGGATCCGTTTGCATTATCATTAACATAGCCAAGCCGGATCTGTCTTGAACACCATTGAAAGTCAATTGAGGACGGATCAGTTTTCTATTGTGCCAGATTGTATCATAGAAAACGGATCCGTCCCCATTGACTTACATTGTGTGTCAAAACTGATCAGTTTGGCTCAGTTTTGTCAGACGGACACCAAAACGCTGCAATCAGCGTTTTGGTGTCCGCCTCAAAGCGGAATGGAGACTGAACGGAGGCAATCTGATGAATTCCGAGCGGATCATTTTCTATTCAGAATGCTTTAGGGAAAAACTGATCTGTTTTGGACCGCTTGTGAGAGCCCATGACTTATCTCGCAAACGGAAAGCCAAAACACCAGTGTGACAGTAGCCTAAGATGTTTTGTTAAATCTATTATTTTTATAAGAACATGATAGAAACCTATATGAAAATTCTATTATAAGATTATGCTGGGCTTAAAGTATAATGTCTAGTTTTTAAGATTTCCTAGGCTTTAGGATGTTTGATCTAACTTTTATAGTTTGGACCTCTTGCTAGACTTTTTTGTTTTCTCTGCTTCCTTCTGGGTCTTCCTATCATAGATTACTTTTTTAAAGGGGTTCTGCACTTTGTTTAAACTGATCTATACTCTGGATAGATCATCAGCTTCTGATCGGCGGGGGTCCGACACCTGGGACCCCCGCCAATCAGCTGTTTGAGAAGGCAGAGCCGCTCCAGCAGCGCAGCGGCCTTCTCACTGTTTACTGCAGGCCCAGTGACGTCACGACTAGTATCACTGGCATGGGCCCGTCTAAGCTCCATTCCCTTGAATGGAGCTTAGCCCCACCCAGGCCAGAAGTCGTGACGTCACTCGGCCAGCGGTAAACAGTGAGAAGGATGCGGCGCTGCTGGAGCTGATCGGGTGTCGGACCCACGCCGATCAGATGCTGATGATCTATCCAGAGGATAGATCATCAGTTTAAACAAAGTGCAGAACCCCTAAGCATGGTCCTTCCCGAGGGATGTTTTATTTCTCTGCTATTCGGCCTCTCTATGACAGATAGAATGAAGTTTTAGGAATTCTATTTGTACGGCTCCTACTGATCTACTCCGGAATCAACACTGAGGGAGGAAGTGGGTGTTCCCTTTTTTAATTGCTCTGAGGCTTCCTGTCCAACTGTTGGGGCAGATCCATCTCTCTATGGTGCTGTTATGGGTTCTGGAAAATCGAATTACTGGTAAGTGTAATTATCATTTTCCATACAGCATTAAAATCTATTGGCTCCGTGGAGCCAAACTTCGTCTCTCCTGAGGTCACGGAGACTTCGGTAAATTACTACTGTATACATATCTGCATATTCATAAGCAATTTAAAAAAGAAATCTGAAGTGGGCTTTGGTACTGGCTGGTACGTCGGTACCAAAGCCCACTTTGGATTCCTATTTTAATGCTACAGAAACAGCATTAACATCAAAGTAATTGAACGAATAGACTTGCTTGAATGGGTCCACGATTGGCAAGATTCAGTCAACATCTCCAAAAAATTGAAAATGTTCTATTTTTTTGCAGTGTGGAGGCATGGACTGAATTCCCACGGATTGCGGACCCATTCAAGTGCATATGGAGCGCACATGGCCGATCTTTGTGGCCCGCAGCACGGGCCGGACATGTTTGTGTGCAATTAGCCGTTAAATCGTTTGCCAGCAGCAGATTGCACTGTGTAAACAGGAATTTGGTACCAGCAAACATTGATTCTCTATGGCAGGGATCAGCAACCTTTGTCACTCAAGCATCTGTGAAACTACAACTCCCAGCATGCACACTTACTTGGTTGTTCTTATAAGACTGCAAGCATGTGATAACCCTCATAAAACCGATCCATACCAAACCCATGTCATGTGCTCAAATAATAATGCAAACCATATTTGCTGGAGGGTGGCCAGCTGCAGCTTTTATTTGTTAACATTGTCACGGCTTTAAAATAGGATCATTAATTCTGTAAACTCAACCTCAGCTGAAAATCGCTATGCCAGTTGCCAACTCGGCAAGCAAGTCTGCCTTAGCAGTGCCTTCATACACCACCAGGATTTCAATATCACCATCTGTGACTTGTATGCAATAAACTGGACAAACATATGAACTGTAAGAAATACAAAATTGTCAATAAGTGTAGGCAATGCTAGTTGCCGTATTTGTATGAGGGGAGGCTCCCTGTCGGCCTATTTATAGTCGGGAAGAGGGAGCGCTCCCTCTCCACGACGGCTAGTTCGGTGTTGTAGCCTCCTCGCATGCGCACCTTTGACTTCTGGTATCCCGGCGGCGCTCTGAACGGCAGCTTCGGCGTCTCTCCTCCATCCTCAGCAGCGATCAGCTGAGCCACACACGCTCATCGCGTAGGTTCATTCAGGGGTAAGTATGGTGCACTTGCACCAGTGGAGCACGGCGCAGATCATAGGTCCTCTCAGGTGAGGCTGCGGGAGCATCCTCACTTCAATGAGGTACATGGTGCAGGGACAGAGGTGTGCTGGTCTCTGCAAGCGGCTTTTTTCTAGGCAGCAGAACGCACAGGGGCTTCAATTAATCACTGCACATTGGTTTAATATGGGAGCCAATGTTGCCAAGCTCCCTCATAGTTGTCTCTGCTACTTTTATCGATTTGTTTTAAATGTCCTTAAACTGAGGGTCTACAGAGGTAATATCATATCATACATGTATTACCTTCATAATACAGTCAATACGGCACGTTCTGAATTAAGTCTCACCATGTCACAATTGAGTCCAGTGTACGGTCTCCGGTTAAGTCGGACTAATTTCATAGACTACGTTCGGCCTAAATTTTCATCAAGGTAATGGGTACTCCTAGGTAACTATACGTAATACCCTCTAAGACGCTTAAACATCTGAATGTTATTTATTTTTTCAGCAGCAACTCTTCACGCATTATCTCTAGTAAAAAACAAACAAAAAAAAAAAAAAAAAAAGAATTGTCTTAGTCCTGCAACAACCCACAGGCTAGTTAAGTCCCTTCGTGTTTTAGTTTTTTCTCCATGTCATAAGTCAGACTCGCTATATGTTCTGCCATCACCTTAGGCACTCTACTAAGTTGTCACGTCTTCAGACTTGCTATAAGTCCTGTCACGACCTCAAGCACCGTTCTTAGTTTGTCACGTCATTCAGACCCGTTCAACTCCTTAAAAAAAAATTTAAAAAAAGGGGGGGAATATATAATATATACTATCTGGTTTCAGACAGGTGGTAGCACCTCTAGGTCTTATTCTGTCATTAGTGGGGGGTAAATAGGTTTTTAACTTAAGATTCTAGGGCTGGGCGCATCGTTCCTACGGGCAACAGGTGGGCATCAGATGGCACAGGGGGGTAGGTCACATGGGTAGACACGCTAAGCTATCCTTTGGTGGTTAGTTTTCACATGTAGTCAGATTAGGTCCATTCCAGGGCTTGTGCACGGTGCAATCACTTGGGTGCAGGTCACCAGTTGTAGTAATAACATATTGTATCATTTTAGATGGACATGTCACAGGATATGGATGACCAGGGATCTGCATCATCAATTGTGAGAGCGGATCTACGATCAGAGAGGGATGGTACCCCATCCATGAGATCTTGGACTGTGCTAAAAATAACCGCCAAACTCCTTTGGAGAGGAATTCCGTTCCCGGCGTAAGCCAGGAAGGCTGAATTATTCCACCTTCTCCAGTCAGAACCTGGCCCCAGTCAAGAAGCGGTATCCATGTCCACAATCCAAACCTCACTTTCGCAGCTGCATGCCACTTTAAATAATATGGCCTCATCCATGTCTGTATTCCAGACCCAATTAGAGGCCATTGAAAATAGGGCTTCCACTTCTAGTGCTATCAGGCAGAGACCATTAATTCCATCTGTTTCTGAATCCACGTCCACAGTATTACCAGCCAGTTTCCCTGACATTGCTCCATCACATTTTATTCCCGCCAACATTAGGCAAGACATCTTAGATGGTAAGGATGTGAATCTGGCGTCTTTACTCATAGCTTCTCATGAGGTCCCAGATAATAAAACTATTGCCTGTGGCCAGGTGTCGGTAATACAAACCGGATTCCAAAAAAGTTGGGACACTATACAAATCGTGAATAAAAACTGAATGCAATGATGTGGAGATGGCAAATGTCAATATTTTATTTGTAATAGAGTGTAGATGACAGATCAAATGTTTAATCCAAGTAAATGTATCATTTTAAAGGAAAAATACGTTGATTTCAAAATTTCACTGTCAACAAATCCCCAAAAAGTTGGGACAAGTAGCAATAAGAGGCTGGAAAAAGTAAATTTGAGCATAACGAAGAGCTTGAAGACCAATTAACACTAATTGGGTCAATTGGTAACATGATTGGGTATAAAAAGAGCTTCTCAGAGTGGCAGTGTCTCTCAAAAGCCAAGATGGGTAGAGGATCACCAATTCCCACAATGTTGTGCAGAAAGATAGTGGAGCAATATCAGAAAGGTGTTACCCAGCGAAAAATTGCAAAGACTTTGCATCTATCATCATCAACTGTACATAACATGATCCGAAGATTCAGAGAACCTGGAACAATCTCTGTGCATAAGGGTCAAGGCCGTAAATCCATACTGGATGCCCGTGATCTCCGGGCCCTTAAACAACACTGCACCACAAACGGGAATGCTACTGTAAAGGAAATCACAGAATGGGCTCAGGAATACTTCCAGAAACCATTGTCAGTGAACACAATACACCGTGCCATCCGCCGTTGCCAGCTGAAACTCTACAGTGCAAAGAAGAATCCATTTCTAATCAAGATCCACAAGCTCAGGCGTTTTCACTGGGCCAGGGATCATTTAAAATGGAGTGTGGCAAAATGGAAGACTGTTCTGTGGTCAGAAGAGTCACGATTCGAAGTTCTTTTTGGAAATCTGGGACGCCATGTCATCCGGACCAAAGAGGACAAGGACAACCCAAGTTGTTATCAACGCTCAGTTCAGAAGCCTGCATCTCTGATGGTATGGGGTTGCATGAGTGCGTGTGGCATGGGCAGCTTGCATGTCTGGAAAGGCACCATCAATGCAGAAAAATATATTCAGGTTCTAGAACAACATATGCTCCCATCCAGACGTCATCTTTCAGGGAAGACCCTGCATTTTTCAACAAGATAATGCCAGACCACATTCTGCATCAATCACAACATCATGGTTGCGTAGGAGAAGGATCCGGGTACTGAAATGGCCAGTCTGCAGTCCAGATCTTTACCCTATAGTGAACATTTAGCGCATCATAAAGAGGAAGGTGCAACAAAGAAGGCCCAAGACGATTGAACAGTTAGAGGCCTGTATTAGACAAGAATGGGAGAGCATTCCTATTTCTAAACTTGAGAAACTGGTCTCCTCTGTCCCCAGACGTCTGTTGAGTGTTGTAAGAAGAAGGGGAGATGCCACACAGTGGTGAAAATGGCCTTGTCCCAACTTTTTGGGGATTTGTTGACACCATGAAATTCTGATTCAACATATTTTTCCCTTAAAATGGTACATTTTCTCAGTTTAAACTTTTGTTCCGTGATTTATGTTCTATTCTGAATAAAATATTAGAAGTTGGCACCTCCCCATCATTGCATTCAGTATTTATTCACGATTTGTATAGTGTCCCAACTTTTTTAGAATCCGGTTTGTACTAAAGTCCAGGGATGTCAGGTTAAATCGCAAGCTCAGCATCAGAGTTCGTATTAGCCTTTAGTTTACATCGAGACGTAGTTTGCTCCGCTTCCCCTAGCCGTCGGGAAGAATTAGATCTATAGCTGTACAAAGTGGTTGACCTAGGGCATAAAAACAGAGGTACAGGTTTTTACGATTACCATCGTTCATTTTCGGCAAAAGCTGCAGCCTTGCTGTCACAATTTCAACATACTGTCGTTTGGACTGTGATTGATACAGAATTGTTTTGTAGGCATTTTGCCGGTTTAAAAGCACCTGCGGTTCCTACTCACATTCCGCAGAGTGGTGTTCTTCTAATAATCCATTAGCGCACAGTATTCCCTCTAAGAATCCACCTGAGAATCCCTCTTCAAGACAAATGGCAGAGGTCGATAAGTTAGGCAGGCTGATAAAATTATTTAGGGAAGACCCAGATATGCAATAATTTCAACGCCGCAGGATGTTTTTATAGTCAATGCAGATTGTTGCATCTCTGCGCAATCTGTTTTAGAGCCCACCCCAAGGTAACATGCCCCCAGAAAGGTCACAGCTCTGCGTGACTAGGCGTGGTAGATGTCGAAACTCTTGCCACTTACTTGATTGAGCATCCTGACCAAAAATGGGTCAACTTCTAATCATTGGATTTACCGAGGGTTTCCACAGTGGTCTAATCACTTTACCCCAAACATCTCATAAATGTAGGAATTTACAGTCAGCTATCGGGGACCCAGAATCAGTTTCCAGGCTCATAGATATAGAATTGGAGAAGGGCTTCTTGATCGGGCCAGTAAACTTACCCCCATTCGAAAAATGGAGGATTAATCCAATTGGTGTCGTGTCGAGTACATTTTCAAATATAAAACGCTTGATATACGACTTGTCTGCACCACATTCTTCGCATACATCTAACCTTTAATTCTTTGATTCCTTCTGAAGAATATTCTATGAAATATTCCTCAATTGATGAAGCAATAAAAGTCATCCTGTTATCAGGGAAGCATGCTTAGCTATCAAAAGCAGATATAACTGACGCCTTCAAACTGCTTCCCATACATCCCCCAACTATGGCAATGGCATGGCATCAATTGGGACGGGTCATACTATTTTGCTAATTAACTTTCAGCTCCAAGTCCAGCCGATGGCTGTTTGAGCAATTCGCCAAATCCTTGCACTGGATTCTGGAACACAAATTCAATAAGTATCACATTATACACTACTTAGATGATTTATTGTGTTAATCTTAACTGATAATGCAGCTCTGGTAGATTTACTTAATAAAGGTAGATCAGCTTCTCCTGAGATTATGTCATTCGTGAGACGTTTCATTTGGATAGCATTACAAAACCATTTTCATTTTGAATGCGCGCACATTCCCGGCAGAACAAATATGTCCGCAGACGTATTATCTAGGCTTAATTTTCAGTTTTTCTTTTAGATCTCGCCAGGAGCAGACACAACGCCACCTCACAGGTCATTAGTCATGGATTAAGGGTACATCTGGAAACCGCTAGGTCCCTGATGAACGAGTCGCTGTCCAAAAACACGTTAAGAAGTTGCGAGACAGCATGGGCACATTTAATAGGTTTCAATTAACATTCCCACAGTCGGACCTAGACCATATCTCATACCTACTAACATTTGTCGCATTTTGCCACTCAGACCTAAAATTATCCCATGGTACTATTAAGTTATATTTAGCTGGCATCCAACACCAATGGCATATCCTTTTATCCTGACAGGTCTTCTCTATTCCTAGCACACCCAATCAAGGCCATTTTAAAAGGTATACAAAAGACTACGGTTTCACCAAGGGTAACTAGGAAGCCATTTTCAGGTGACATGTTTAAATCTCTCTCCGACATGTTACTTAAGAATCCATTCGGCCGTAGGATGAGCTTGTTGATTAGGACTGCTATTTATCTGTGCTTCTACGGATTCCTCAGGCCGGGAGAGTTCACGTGTCCGGCTTCCTCCAAATCTTTTATGCAAAAACAACAAATCAAATGGCATGGCTCCTATTACTGTTTAACTCTTTTTCGTACTAAAACCTCACGGCCAGGGGAAACGGTGCAGGTTAAATATTTTCCATCAGGCAACAGATGGTGTCCGGTTGCGGTAATTAATGCGTGGTTGGATGCTATCAAATCGGCTTCTGACGATACTCATTTGTTAGCTCACAAATCTAAGCCCCTCAACTTACATCTGTTCTTGAAATACATACGTATACTCCTACCCAAATTGGGCTTCAACTCGCTTAGTATTTCCAGTTACTTCTTCAGAATAGGGTCAGCTTCTGCAGCCTCCCAGAATAACATCCCGGTGCATATCATCAAGAAGCTGGGTCGATGGAAATCCTTCTGTTACACACGTTACATTCTTAATCCTCGTAAACAAATGTCTGTGGCCTTTCAGAAATGATTATTGTAATTTATTATTAAATATAGCATCTTTTCGTTTGCCATCGTACTCTTCTTTTTGGCCCCTTTAGGCTACCTTTCAAACAGCCGTTTCACCACACCTCTACTGCTTTTAGTTAGGTACTCGTACATTCTGATAGTCGACCCGAATACAAGTGGAGGCAACGCTAGCTGCCGTATTTGTATGAGGGGAGGCTCCCTGTCAGCCTATTTATAGGCAGGAAGGGGAGCACTCCCTCTCCACGACGGCTAGTTCGATGTTGTACCCTCCCTCCCACACCTTAGAATCTTCTCCACCATCACAGGACAGCCCCTTTTAGGCTACCTTTCAAACAGCAGTTTCGCCACACCTCTACTGCTTTTAGTTAGGTACTCGTACATTCTGATAGTCGACCCGAATACAAATGTGAAAAAAACTTTACACCTTAAGAGAAGGGGGAGGGTGGGAGGGACACTCTTCCTATAGGATCCTGGGGGAAGAGAAAGAGGAGAAGGTAAGCAGGGTGAAATAGCCCCCCACCTTAGCAACAATGGGAGGGTTTTAGGCGTAGTCTCCTATTGGGCAACATCACAAGGCTTAAACCAAATATCCGAAAACAAGTTAGGGAGCGCTGGGAATCAAAAGAACCATGCTATACCCCAGGGTCTTAAAGGAACATTCCTCTCATGACTGGTATCTCATCCTTTTAGCACTTAGCCCATAAACATACCCCCTGCAGTCCCTATGCACCCTCCCTATACTGTTGGGATTTGCATCCCCACCTATCCCTTGGTTGAACTTGATGGACCTATGTCTTTTTCCATTATGCCCCATGACAGCACCTGTGAGAGATCCTCCCCCCTCCGGACAGGAAACAGGAACTTCCCAGATCTTTAAATTGGTCCCTTGCCTTCCACTGCTCAGTTGTTTCCTGTCCAGGGACAGGAGGATTTCTTTCCAGGTCTATTTTTCGGCTGCAGGACCTCTAGGGTTAAAAGGGAATTCTTCCCTGCCTGCCGGCGAAGTTGCGGCGTGAGGGGGGAGGTACGTCTTTTCCTCTCATTGAGGCTGGCTGGGCGTGCGCGTCGCACCGGAAGTGACGCATGCGTTCCACCGGCCGGAAAAGGGGAGGAGCTTGAACATGGCGGGCACTGCACGGCCCGTTTGAAAAAGGGAACGCCAGCCAGCGTGGAGGGAGCAGCAGCAGGCAGATACTGACCAAACGCCAGGCGGAACCTACAGCCCTCCATTGGCCCCCCTTGCAGCAGCATTATCATGCAAGAAGAAGGGGAAGTACAACAGCGCACCGACAGACAGGAGCAGCTTTCAGAATCCAGCATGGTACTCCTGGGGGTAAGAGGGGTTAACCCCCACCATCTCCCTTTGGGGAGTTATTATTGTGGTCAGGTTAGACTGATTAGGCTGTTTTATTAAATGCAGGTTAAAGAAGCCCCAAGAAAAGCTTCACACAAAACGAGAGCTAAGGAGTGTGGAATTTGCAAGCGGAAGTTGGATCCGTCTTACCCCAAAACATGTTGTCAACCATGTCTGGATAAGTTAGTGGCAGAGGAGTCGCCATCTTTATTGCAAAGTATCCAGGATTTAGTTGAAAACGAAGTCCGTTCTTCTGCGGAGGAGCTTAAAAAATCCCTGCCTAGCTAATTCAGACATAAGAGGGTCCAGGCGAAAGTGGAGGATACTATGGACTCTGGGTCTGAGGAGGGAGCTATTGCAGACTCAGATTCCTCCTCTGAGGATTTTACAGGGAAGCCGTTATTTAGAGCGGAAGATACGGATCTACTGTTGAAGGCGGTTAGATCCACGATGGAGCTTGAGGAAGAAAAGGAGTCCAGGTCCAGATCAGAGCTAATGTTTGAGAGCCTAAAGCCTAAAAAGTCTAGGGTGTTCCCCATTCAGGACTGTATCAAGGACCTGATTAAACGTGAATGGAAGAAGCCCGATAGAAAATTCTTTATCCCTAGAGCGGTCAAGAGAAAGTACCCCTTTGACGATCAGGAAGTGTCAGTTTGGCAGGAGGTACCGAGGGTAGACGCTCCCGTAGCTAAGATAAATAAGAAGTCAGCTCTCCCGTTTTGAGGATTTAGGGTCCCTTAAAGATTCCATGGACAAAAGGGCTGATGCATACTTAAGGAGGAATTGGGAAGCTTCCACTTCTGCCTTTAAACCGAATATAGTGACTACCTCGGTGGCAAGGTCATTAAAGCTCTGGAGGAATTAGAGTCTCATATAGAAAACAAGACTCCTAGGGATAAGCTGCTGGAGGCTATACCAACTATGTCCAGTGCAGTGGACGTGATCTCTGATGCCTCCGCTGACGCATTGAGGCTTTCTGCTAGGGCGGCTGCACTGTCCAATTCAGCCAGAAGGGCGTTATGGTTGCAGGGGTGGAAGGGCGATGTAGCTTCAAAATCTAAGCTTTGTGCCCTCCCTTGCCAAGGAGATTTTTTGTTTTGGGTCAGCCTTAGATGATATTTTAGATAAGGCATCTGATAAGAAAAAAGGATTTCCAGCACCGTCCTTTCCTAAACAGGGGAAGCCATTTCGGAGTAATGAAAGAAGGAAAGGGTTTGGGAATCAAAAGAAAAGGAGGGAGTGGAGATCTGATAAATCAAAAAGTGTGCTGTTTAAATCCAGACCTCAAACATCAAGTTCCACTCAACAATGACGCTAGACCCCAAGTAGGCGGTCGTCTTTCTTTATTTTTTCCGGCCTGGCGAAATATTACCGCAAGCGCCTGGGTAAAGGATATTATAAAGGAAGGCCATCGCCTAGACTTCAAGAGACTACCACCCAGGACATTCAAAATTACTTCATTAAACCAAAATTCTCCAAAACAGGCGGCACTTTCGGAGGAAATAAACAACCTCCTGGAAAAGGCCGTTCTTGTTCCAGTCAATTGGGACGAGAGGTCGCTATCCCTGGATCACAATATTGTGGTCCCAGGGTCAGTAATCCGGTCCCTAGCTTGGTGGCCAAGAACCTCGAACCTTAGTCAGGGGGTAGAGTGGGTGAGACACGACCCCTTAATAATAACCACCGACGCAAGTCCTTGGGGATGGGGGATCCATTCAGTTTTGGTTTTTTTCCAAGGTCCTTGGTCAAGTACCCAGAGTGCTCAGTCCCAAAATGCCAGGGAGTTGAGAGCAGTCCTGTGCGCACTAAAGGAAAGTCTCCCATCTTTGTCTCAAAAACATGTCAGGATCCTATCAGACAACGCCTCGTGGTAGCTTATATAAACAAACAAGGGGGAACAAGATCCTATCAACTAATGCAGCTGGCATCCAGGATTTTCTTGTTAATACAGGGGAAATCTCTTTCTCTCTCAGCGGTTCATTTGAAAGGCTCAGAGAATTACCAGGCGGACTTTCTCAGCAGACACAGATTCAGTCAGGCGAATTGGTGTCTGAATCAGGAAGTGTTTCACCAAATACAGGCCCTATGGGGATCCCCTACGATAGATCTATTCGCCTCGGTGGAAAACAAAGTGCGAAAAGTTCTTTTCTCTCAGCAGGGAGGATCAGTCGATGGGCATGGATGCACTTTCACAGACATGGGGGAAGTGCCTAGTCTATGCTTTCCCTCCCATCAGCCTATTGCCCAGAGTTATCCAGAAGATCAGGGGGGAACAGGCAACAGTGATACTAATAGCACCATTCTGGCCAAGAAGAGTCTGGTTTGCTTGGTTGAGGAGACTATCAATAGCCGATCCCTGGGTGCTTCCAGAGAGACAGGACCTATTATTATATCAGGGCCCTCTACATCATCCGGAAGTCAAGAACCTCCACCTGACAGCTTGGATTTTGAGAGGACATTCTCTAGAGGCCTATCAGAACAAGTCATTGGGACTCTCCTAGCTAGTAGGAAAAAAGTCACCTCCGAAATCTATCTGAGGGTATGGAAAGCCTTCCTTCGGTTTGAAGGTCCAGGCTTAGACTTGAGCTCACCCAACATCCCGTTAATTTTAGACTTTTTACAGGAAGGCCTTAACAAAAGGCTCAAACCCAGCACTCTCAAAGTACAGGTCTCGGCACTGAGTGTCCTGTTTGACTTTCGATTGGCTACTCATCCTTGGGTCAAAAGGTTCATTAGGGGATCCTCTAGACGATGTCCTATAGTTAAATCTAAGTCAGCCCCATGGGACCTTAACCTGGTTCTTTCTGCTCTAACCAAGGCTCCGTTTGAGCCTCTGGGGGACATCCCCTTAAAGATGCTGTCCTATAAGACCATATTTTTAGTGGCCATTACATCTGCCAGACGAGTAGGAGAACTATCTGCTTTGTCCTCTTCCCCACCATATACTCAGATTCTGGAGGATAGAATTGTTTTCAAACTGGTTCTCCCTTCCTTTTGTCAGGACCCAAAGAATGAAGGAGAAAGATCTTTTCATACTTTAGATGTTAGAAGGTGTGTCTGTGCATATTTAGAGTCTACGAAG
Source organism: Bufo gargarizans (assembly GCF_014858855.1). NCBI lineage: Eukaryota > Metazoa > Chordata > Amphibia > Anura > Bufonidae > Bufo > Bufo gargarizans. The sequence goes on from NC_058088.1 coordinate 140,966,494, forward strand.
GGCTTTAGAAAAACTCTGCAACTCTTTGTTAAGTTTCAGGGTCAGAAGAGGGGCTCGAAAGTTACAAGCCGTACCTTAGCCAGATGGATCAAGAGAGCGATAGGGCTGGCATATTCACTATCAGATTGTCAGGTCCCTTCAGATTTTTCAGCCCATTCCACCAGGGCAGTAGCCTCTTCCTGGGCAGAAAAAGGGTGCGCTACCATCGAACAAATCTGTAAGGCTGCAACGTGGAGTTCCCCCTCTACGTTTTACAAGAACTATAGGTTGGACCTTTCTTCTGTACAGGATACGTCTTTTGGGAGAAAGGTACTGCAGGCTGTAGTCCCTCCCTAATAGTTATCTAGTCTAGTCTCTCACAGGTGCTGTTATGGGGCATAATGGAAATACTTCAATTACTCTTACCGGTAATATGTTTTCCATGAGCCCATGACAGCACCTACATAATTCCCTCCCTTAAAAAAAATAATATAATAATATGTATTGTAAGGGATCGCCTCTTATTTGGGGGTCATTCTCACAGATACGACTTTAGGACACCAGGTTTCAGGTCCAAACCGTGCATTTATTGTGCACACTCCAACCAATACAGGTTATCATGAAGTCGCAGCTTCACCTAACACATGTGACATCCACATAAAATAATAAACACTTGCCCGGCTAGGCTCTAACTAACACAGAGTTTCCTGACTCGCCTAAGTCCTTGTTCACACCCTGTGAACACGTGCGGCTTTCTCAGCCAATGTCCCACAGCCTCCTGGCTGTACAGAGCACAGTACGCCCACTGCCTCCAATCCAGTGTCTCAGCCCTCCTGGCTTGGACCACACAGAGCCTACAGGCCTCTGTCCACAGGCAACACACTCCCCCCTTGCTGACACCCTGGGAGGTGCTTTGTGCCAGCCTCATTACTTCCAGCTGGTCTCACCTGTGGTGGAATAGGGGTGTGAACCGAACTATCCACCCCTTCCTTGCCTCAAACCTGTGTGAGACCTGTCACGGTCTCACAGTATATATAAAAAAATTATGAAAGGGGAAAAAAAAAAGAGAAATCTATTCTTTAGTATTGTGCCAAAGAGGAGGTATGACTGGCATATATTTGGCGCAGAGTTTTTTTCTGGTATGCTTTCTCGCTTGTGTTTTTAGTTTTCACTATATATAGGTGCATTGCTGGTCCCAGGAATCTTGTCAAATACTGAGCAGTGGAAGGCAAAGGAACAATTTAAAGATCTGGGAAGTTCCTGTTTCCTGTCCGGAGGGGGGAGAATCTCTCACAGGTGCTGTCATGGGCTCATGGAAAACATATTACCGGTAAGAGTAATTTAAGTATTTTCCACCGTATTAACTATGTAACCACTCTCGTAGAAGTGAAAGGAGAAGTTGTAGTTTTAGAACAGCTGGAGTCCTGGAGGTTACTGATCCCTGCTATAGGAACATGGGTGATTGAAGTAATAATTGCTTGTTCCCATACAGGGGAAATGATTGCTGTATGTAAATGCCACCATTACCTCTACTCAACGATCAGGCAATGCATCGGCTTGTGAAAAGTCAACTCTGAAGTATTTTCAGAGCTTTTAAACATGTATAAATAATTATAATTCCCAAGTGTTCTGGATTAAGTGTAACTGTCCAAGATTAAATGCTCAGTCTGTTTTGCTATCTCAGTTCCCTGCTGTCCACTTGCAGAATCGATGCTGTTAGCTGTAAGCATCACTGATTGCTGCCTACTGCTGAACAAGCAACTAGGGGAAAAATAAATGGAGGTGTTTTCTTGTTGCCTTGATTTACGCTGTATAGGGAGAACATGAGGCAGATGCTCCACTTGTAATATTTGCCTGCACTACATTTATAACATTTTAAGGGAGTTTGACACCCATTTTGACGTGTTGACAGTGAAGGATAAGGGCTAGGGAGAGCAGGAAAAACAGGCAGTGGCTGGGTTTGGGGTGGTCCCAATGCCAAGTTGGGTCCTTTGGCATCGTCAAGGTGCTCCACCTGTTGCTGCTCTCCGGAAGTGATATTAAGGCATGGTGCACCCCAATGGGAAATAAGTCCAGAATGTTGGGGACTGCAGTTTAAAGTGTGTTCCTCATGTACATTTGTTTATCTGAACTAGAACTTTCTAGTGAGAGGGCTGGATAAGCACAGCCTGCCAGAGATACAGCTGCCCAGATACCACAGCCAGCGGAATTAGACCTAAGTATCCAGAAGATAATCTAGTGACCCAGCCTGAGGCTTTTCATATCAGGGGCCCTATCGTAAGGGTGACAAAACTGACCCTAGTTTGTTTGTGTTTTGTTTTGGGCCTAATTCGCAACCTTTCCGCCTCTTGAAAAAAACAGGAATCCCCTTCCAGCAAAATGGTGCCTCACCTCCCCTTTCTCATGCCAACATTTGCCTGAGATGGGCCTGCAACATTTGAGGACCTGTACCTAAGGAATAGACTCACACACCCGAGTTTCATAACCAGTTATCCTGTGAGATTACTACTCCAGAGAGACTACAAGAACACCATGAACCCTGAAATTCTACAGCAGGCATCCTCAAACTGCGGCCCTTCAGCTGTTGCAAAACTACAACTCCCAGCATGCCCGAACAGCCTACAGGTATCAGCTTACAGCAGGGCATTGTATGAGTTGTAGTTTAACAGCTGGAGGGCCGCAGTTTAAGGATGCCTGTTCTACAGCATGATATAGTCATCAGAGTGACCAACGAGCCACAGCTTAACAGACCATGCTGTAGGTGAGGGACCACAGTTAAGACACCCATCACCTAAAAAGAACATCAAGGCCAGACCAACTCAAAGCCTGCATACAGTGGACACATCTATCTACCAGTGCCAGTTTATAGCTGTTAGCCTGAAGTTCAAACTGCCACTTATCCAGCCAAAATACCTTTTTATCCGGGGATAGAAATGTCACTATGTCTAAACTACTGCTGGATGTGTTACAAGTTGTCTTTTAATCTTTTACTTCTGGCCTAAGTCTTTAAATCATCTTTCCACTGCATCAATCCCAGGGAAGCAATGGCCTGATGGGAGTACACAGTGACCCATATAATCAGGGCTACTACTACTCCCATCCTCTGCACTAGTTTCTCAGGGGCACACTCCACACACAGACCAGCATATATCAGAGAGCCGATTAGTTCATTAGTCAAGCAGCTGCACACACTGCAAAAGAGTAGGGAATTAACCTTTTCAGCGCTGCAGGTGAGGATCAATGAATAGACTCTAATGCACACACATGCCAACCCAGGATAGCAGGATGGGGCTAGGCATGGAACAACACCATGACACCTGAGTCTGGATGGTGGACAAAGAAACTGTGGGAGCTGTTCATGGTTGTCAGTGGATGAAAGGATCCTCTCTACTTGTAGGCTGTCTGGGCTTTCCAGAGCTTGTTCACCATTTGTGCGTGCCCTCATGTAACCACTGCTCCTAACAGCTAGGTCAGAACAGCGTAGATAAAAGGAAATCATTGAAACAACCATCCTCCTTTTCTCAGTCCAATGATGCACCCCCTTTCAAAGTCTGTCACCAGGGAAAAGTGTCCTTGAGTGTGTTGTAGAGGAATGTAGACAAAGATCTTTCACCAAGAGGTACGCTACCCAAAAGTAGCCTCTGACAGCCTTTTTTTTATAGGGCAGTGGTGGGAGCACTTTTATGATCTCTTGTGGCAACATCCAATGTCTAATCAGACCACACCTGTAATCAGTCACTTATCTGCTTGAGCCAAAACTGCATGCTAAGTTTTCAATCTGACATTTCTATCAGGGTGCCTTATTTATTTTGTCAATGAGTGTCTATAGTGATGGAGGTCCAGAATTTTAAGGCTGTATTACACCAATAGCCAATATCTGTCCAATCAGACCAATAGTTGGTGTGAATAACAAAAGATGTGTGTGTGTGTGTGTGTGTGTGTGTGTAATAGGCCATCTGACCAATGATTGGTCAGAAAATCTGTCAGATAATCTGTTGGTGTAATACAGCCCTTAGAAAGATCATATTACTATGCAGTGCTAGGGTCAACTTATGATTATTACTGTTTTCACACTTAAACTCCAGAAGGTTAGGCCTGGAGATTTAATGGAATTGGCCTATCGCATGTCAGCCCCGAGATGTTCCATGTTGGGTGCATTCTCACTACAGAGCAAATGTTCCAAGTGCCTAGGCAAGGGGGGAGTACTTTAGCAATGGGGCAGCACATGTACAGCAGGCAGCACATCTTAATGCGGAATGTACCGTGGAAACAGGATATAGGAGTGTTTTGTTTACTGCACATGGAGGATGGTGAAGAAGGCTACCGACTAGAGCTGAGCGAACCAATCGAGTTTTGGTCAGGTTCGCCAAATTTTTGAAAAGTTTGCAAACTGAATTGATTCTGACTGAACCAAAGTTGCTCTAATTTGCCCTGAAAATTGGTATAGAATACCATTTAGTCTCCTAGGAAAACAGCAATAGTAAATGATGTCTGAGACTGACATACATAGCTATGGGTAAACTCGCGTTTCACAGCGTTAATATACATTGTGTTTCAAAACACACTGCATCAGCATATGTGTTTATGCTTCTTTATAATCGAAAGCTTCCAAAAATTAGCCTTTATCGGGGGAAGATTAAACACACAGTGTTATAGGATTTCTTTTTTTAAAAGTGGCTTAGGCCAAGTGTCCACAAATTATGCCTTGACAGTGTCTTAATGCCTGCCCATACGACACGCACTAGTGTTGCTTGTCAGAAGAAACAGTGGCTTGGGAATGAGCCTAAAAAAAATTCTCCCTTTTAAATGGGAGCAGTAGCAGTGTGGATCTGGAAATTGTAGGGTAATAAGAGGCAATTGGCAGAAGAAGCAGCATAACATGTGCAATGAGCAGGACCGTGGTACAAATGGCCAACTATGCAGTGGGTCAGGATATGTGTATTGAGTTTGTTCGTGAGGCCAATTGCAGCTTGCGCAGGTACTGTAGCAGGGCCCTTTAAGATGTTATAACTCACGTACCAGGTGAGGAATGCTAGAGGGGGATAATGTCTCTGTGTAGTAGATATGGTAGTGTCAACTGTGTCTCCTACCTTGGTACGGCTGGACTCCTGGATCCTGTCTCACTTGCAATAAATTGAGTGTTGTTAATAGGAGTAACTGAGGAATTTTGGTAGCAGTAAATGAGATCTAGACTTGGCATATAATGCAACTTGACTTTACTTGATGGCAACAGAAATCCATATGAGTTACAGCAGTAGTCCTTAGGTCCCAGCAGGTATTGGCAATGTATGGCAGGGATTAATATCTGTTCTGTTTCTATACTATGTGCCCGGAGAATCTGGCAGGTATTTATCTTCTGCTCTGTCTGTCTTCTGCTTAGTATGGGCCTGACTAGCTGAGGAGGAATTTGGCTTCTCCTGGACTCTGGATAAGTACTCAAAGGACTGCTTGCAGTGATTGATTCTTCCTGGAGATCTGTAGTTCTGGAAGAGTTGCTTGGTTGTCCACAGTCGAGGCTGAAGGGCTCAGACTGGGAGGATGGATCCTTGGCCTCAGCCGAGGCTGGATCCTAGGTTGGGATCCCTGTAACTGGGAGCTCCTAACACAGCCTTCCCCCAGCAGGGGTGGCTGGTACACTAACTTAACTTCCTTCTCCTCCTCATTAGACAGGAGATGGGAACCACAGAGGAGGGGGAGCTAAAACTGGAATGAACTATTCCAGTCTAGCAATACTAAACTGGCTATGGTCCTGCTAAATACATTGCTGTCACCTGCTGGTGCACATTGAAATTACAGCATAATATCAAACAGGCCTGGAAAATACATATACAGTGAAATGCAATGTTAGATTACAGAAGATGACAATAAAGATACACCTGACAGGTTGTAGCAGGGAAACAGAGCTTAGTAACATACTCTGGGATGTTACACATGGAACATACAAGGCAGTAGGTTGGCTGGGCAGTGGTAGCAGTGGCAGTACAGGAATACCAGTGAGGAGCAGCAGATGAGGCAGCGCTAGCAGCCATCAACATATGGTACATTTTGGCAGGCAGCAGCATAATGAATGCATCTTGCAGAAGATGATGGTCGGCAGGCTGTTGCAGTGGCATGAAGGAGGTAGAAGAAGCCGTTCAGAAGATGATGGTCGGCAGGCTGCAGCAGTGGCACGATGGCAGCGGTGGCATGAAGGAGGCAGCAGCAGCTGTACAGAACATGATGGTCAGCAGGTCGTAGCAGTGGCATGATGGTGGCGGTGGCATGATGAAGGCACCAACAGCAGCCATACAGAACATGATGGTTGGCAGGCCACAACAGCGGTATGATAGCAGCAGTGGCAAGATAGAGCACCGGCAGTCGTTTTACTCACCGGAAGATTCTATGGAGATTCCACGATGTTACAGGCACATCTCCAATAACAATCCCGATACCGACCAGCAAAGTTTTTTTCCTCCTCTCATTTAGGAGAAACAGAACATGGTGCAATACCCAGGGTGTTTAATATTCAGTAAGGTTTATTGTACTTACAAACATCGATGGGTAAAAAGCGTGTGTAGATGCCCGACCCAGGTTTCGCCTTTGCTTCATCTGGGGCGTTACAAACTAATCAGCCAAAGCTGTGTTCTTATACCTCCCAACTCTTATGTCAGATCCTGTTTCCCAAATTCCGATTCGCATATAATCGTATACATTCGATAAACATTCGATTATTTAAAATCGCATTATAAAATCGACCCTTTTAAAACATACAATAAAATCGTATGAAGATTTTTTATTTTTTTTTATATGAAAATTTTCACACATAAAATCGCCAACACATTGCTACATTGTTGAAAAGGTACATGTGAGTTGGACATGAGCCACACATATAATCTAGGTGCCATACTTCATTATATTTTCTACACATTTCATACAATAGAAGCAATTATGATAACCCCAATGCCTACTTATATAAAAAAAACACCTATGGCATGGAAACTGTAAATATGCTAAGGACTACCTAATAAATACCCCACGCTAATACCTCTATTAACCCACCCTGTACCTGAACCACCAATTTTCCTACATATACTAAATAAGGAGCAGCTGATGGACACTTGAAGATATCGAAACTGGTGATCACGTTCAATACATGCTAACTGCCTTCATGTCCCATTCTATATTTAAGCCTTTAGGTTGCAGGGTATTCAGTTCGTATATACATTTTGCCTCGATTTTATTGATCTGTTGTACCGCATCCCCACCTCTCCAATTTTTCTGCACATGTTCAACTCCAACAAATCTTAAACCGGCAGGATTCTTCTGGTGGACTCTTTTAAAGTGTGCAGATACACTGTGTGACTCAAGACCCCGTTTTATATTGCCTATATGTTCACCAATCCTAGTTTTTAATTTTCTTAAGGTTCTACCAACATATTGTAGCCCGCAGGGGCACTCTAAAACATAGATTACCCCTGCGGACTCGCAAGATAATTGTCCTCTCATGCGCAATTTCTTTTGATTGGAGCAGGAGGATATAGTATTCTGAGTACTACACTTTTTATCCATCATGGATCTATTTTTGCAACCGAAACAAAAACCACACCACACAAAGTTATTTTTGGTGTACATTTTTGGTCTTTGCTTTTAGACATCCTCTTACTATTTTGCTCCGTACAGTGGGTGCCCTCTTAAAAAAAAAAAAAAGTGGTTTGTTTGGGATCAGAGGACCAATGACCTAGTCATTCTTCAATATTCTCCAGTTCTTCCTGATTGCCTGCTTGATCTCAGGACAAGAAGCTGAATACAGTTTTAAATGCCCACTTGAATCTATCAGTGGTTTTTGCTCTAGCTGTTTTTATTCCACCTTGGTTTTCACCAATTACCCTTCTTTGATCTTGTAGTACCTCCTCATTATAACCCTTTTCTTTGAACCTATTTACAATGATCTCACTCTGTGTCTCATAGTCTGCCTGGTGGGAGCAATTTCTTTTTATACGTTGGAGCTGACTCTTGGGGACCCCCTGTAGACATGGGCTATAATGACAACTAGTGGCATCGATATAGCCATTCCTATCTGTAGGCTTGAAGAAGGTTTTAGTTGTAAGTCGTTGATTGATGATGGATATTTCCAAATCAAGGAAATTAACCCTAACTTTACTACTCTCCTCCGTAAATTTGATGTTCCATTGATTGTTGTTGATATACTGAATAAACGCCCTTAGAGAAGACTCATCACCCTTCCAGATACACAGGCAATCATCGATGTATCTTCTCCAAAGAATCAACATACCTTCTGCTCCTATTTTCTGTATGATTGGGGTAATAAAAATTTTTTCCCAGTAGGACATAAAAAGATTGGCGAAACTGGGTGCGAATTTCGCACCCATCCCCACTCCAGACGTCTAAGTAAAATGAGTCACTGTACCAGAAGTAATTATGGGTTAAACAATATTCGATGCAGTTTAAAATTCTTTGTTCGATTGTCGTGCATTGATCTTGATCCATGAAATATCGTACTGCCTCCAAACCCTTATCGTTGGGAATTATGGTGTAGAGTGATGAAACATCTGCTGTCGTCAGATGAACATCCTCTGTCACCTTATCAACCTCATTCAAGATCTGCAGACATGACCTGTGTCTTTGGGGTAATTGGTGAAAACCAAGGTGGAATAAAAACAGCTAGAGAGAAAAACACTGATGGATTCAAGTGGGCATTTAAAACTGTGTATTCAGCTTCTTGTCCTGAGATCAAGCAGGCAATCGGGAAGAACTGGAGAATATTGAAGAATGACGAGGTCATTGGTCCTCTGATCCCAAACAAACCACCTTTTTATTTTTAAGAGGGCACTCACTGTACGGAACAAAATAGTAAGAGGATGTCTAAAAGCAAAGACCAAAAATGTACACCAAAAATAACCTTTGTGTGGTGTGGTTTTTGTTTGGGTTGCAAAAATAGATCCATGATGGATAAAAAGTGTAGTACTCAGAATACTATATCCTCCTGCTCCAATCAAAAGGAATTGCGCATGAGAGGACAATTATCTTGTGAGTCCGCAGGGGTATGTTTTAGAGTGCCCCTGCGGGCTACAATATGTTGGTAGAACCTTAAGAAAATTAAAAACTAGGATTGGTGAACATATAGGCAATACAAAACGGGGTCTTGAGTCACACCGTGTATCTGCACACTTTAAAAGAGTCCACCAGAAGAATCCTGCCGGTTTAAGATTTGTTGGAGTTGAACATGTGCCAAAAAATTGGAGAGGTGGGGATGCGGTACAACAGATCAATAAAATCGAGGCAAAATGTATATACGAACTGAATACCCTGCAACCTAAAGGCTTAAATATAGAATGGGACATAAAGGCAGTTAGCATGTATTGAACGTGATCACCAGTTTAGATATCTTCAAGTGTCCATTAGCTGCTCCTTATTTAGTATATGTAGGAAAATTGGTGGTTCAGGTACAGGGTGGGTTAATAGAGGTTTTAGCGTGGGGTATTTATTAGGTAGTCCTTAGCATATTAACAGTTTCCATGCCATAGGTGTTTTTTTTTTTATATAAGTAGGAATTGGGGTTATCATAATGCCTTCTATTGTATGAAATTTGTAGAAAATATAATGAAGTATGGCACCTAGATTATATGTGTGGCTCATGTCCAACTCAGAGCGCACACACTGGCACTTGCTTTAATGTGTTGAAGTCATGTACAGTTTCAACAATGTAGCAATGTGTTGGCGATTTTATGTGTGAAAATTTTCATATAAAAAAAAAAAAACTTCATTAATTTTATTGTATGTTTTTTAAAAGGGTCGATTTTATAATGTGATTTTAAATAATCGAATGTATACGATTTAAATAATCGAATGTATACGATTTATATGTAAATCGGAATTTGGGAAACAGGATCTGACATAAGAGTTGGGAGGTATAAGAACACAGCTTTGGCTGATTAGTTTGTAACGCCCCAGATGAAGCAAAGGCGAAACCCGGGTCGGGCATCTACACACGCTTTTTACCTATCGATGTTTGTAAGTACAATAAACCTTACTGAATATAAAACACCCTGGGTATTGCACTATGTTCTGTTTCTCCTGAAGGAGAGGAGGAAAAAAACTTTGCTGGTCGGTATCAGGATTGTTATTGGAGATGTGCCTGTAACATCGTGGAATCTCCATAGAATCTTCCTGTGAGTGAAACGCCTTCCGGTGGAAACCTAGAGCGGACCCATACATATGTACTTTGGCTGATTTTCTGGAGAAGGGACTTAATCCAATTTCTGGGACTGCTGCTTCACCTCTTCCTGATATCACACAGAAATTTTCTTTGTGCAAGATAGAGCACCGTCAGCAAGGCCAGATCTATTAATCGTTCTCAGCCAGAAGAGTGTGAAAATCCTCCTGAATCAAGGCTTTGACAAAAATGATGTTTTGGACACTGGTGAAAAAAAAAAACCCTTTAAAATAAGACTGGAGGCTAGCAAGGTAGAAGATAACATGCTGTGCCAGTTCGGGCCACTGTTCCAGTCTGCCTGCCTAGAAATCCATGGGGTCAGGGAACAGGGTATGCACCAGAGTTTAGGTAGGCCTGAACCTGGTCACAGAGGGGAGAGCTCTCTGCTTGCTGACTAGCCTAAGCCTGGCATGGCATATGGAAAAACTGTTGCATAATGTTGAGGAGACTGAACTGGCTGCTGTTTTTTCTGCTGCTTGTGGGAGGGGAAGGCCATAGTGGTGTAGGGTGGCCTATAATATCCCTTAAGGTGTTGTGCACGTGAAGGTGCTCCTACCCCCAGGCATTGCCCTCGGAAAGCAGAAAGATAGGGGGAGTAATTGAGGGATTTGAAGAAAGAACTGAGTCCAGACCTTGTGGTGATGTTAAGTTTTACTTTTTGTAAACGTTCCTCCAACTGGTTTATGGGTTATGTCTTGGTTCCCAGCAGTCTTTGGCATTAATTGTGGCAGGCAAACTCCTCCTCTGCTACGTCTGTTGCTCTCTGGCTCTGCTGTGCTAACAGGGTAGATGCAGAACTTGGCTAACTCTGGGTGCTGCAATTTCTCTCTGGTAGTCAGACTCTAGCTTTGTCCAGGGAAAACTTTTCTCCTCCTGGCTTCCGCGGCTTCCAGCTGTGGCCTCCACATCCAGCAGAGATGAAGGTGCTCCAGCTGGCCTAGACATGGCTCGTCCAACGGCTCCTAGCAGGGGGTAAGCTAGACTGACTCTAACTTGAACTCCCCCCCCCCCCCCTGCAGCAAGTGGGACACGCCCACCACCCCAGAGGGGTGGTCAGTATGGAATGAAAGGCTCCATTCTATGTATCTGTAGCTCTGCCATTTATGCTGCCACCTACTGGTGAACCAGACATATAACACTTGAACAGTTACATAACAAGATTATGAATGCACATCATAAAGGACCAGGAAATAATTACACAGATGACATGACACTAGCCCATTAGAGATAGTAGCGAGGTGCAAAGGTGGTCATGCCAGTCTAGGGCGTTACACCTCTATTTCAGACACACTGGTGGCAGGCATTTGCTTGTCATAAGCTGTGTACACAGTGTTTCCAACTAATAACGTCACTTGGCCTCCCTTCCTTTGGCAGGAAACCATTCCCCAGTTTTGATAACGAGGGTCTAAAAGCATGGCTATCCAATAATCATCAGATTACTTGATATCACTCACCAATCTGCTTGTCACTGCGTAAGCAACTGTAATGTCAAATATTCAATGATGTTCCCAGCCAAACTGAGGGTTGAATGGGAAAATAAAAACTGGGTTTTTGATACAGCAGAGGCAGCCGGAGTTTGGGCTAGAGAAAAGATAAGGAGCTGAGGGGTATTGGGCTGGAGAATGGCTGTGAGGGGGTGAAGTGCAGTTTTTTAAGTTTTTTTTTTTTTTTTTTTTTTTTTTTTTTTTTCTCTCTGGGGGCCTTCCAAGTACATTCTTGAGATGGGCAGATATATAAATAGCCTTCTATGAGAATTATATATTGGAATATTAGTGGTTTGAGTAGGGGTGTAAAGAGTGGCAGTTTTTGACACAATACATAGATTTTTACCTGTGATGGTTAGTTTGTTTACAAAAAACGCATCTGACAGGTGAAACGATAAATGGACTGGCCAGATCGTGGATACAGCACTCCTTTCACTCAGTCTACTCATCATATGCCAGAGGGGTGAGTGTATTAATACACCGGGATGTGGATATTAAAATAGGGGAACTAGACATAGATGGGGAGGGGCGATATGTTTTGATTGACTGTCTCTTGGAAGGGAGACCATGGGTAATTGCAAATGTCTATATACCGCCACCGTTCAAGATGGAGGTTTTATTAAAAATTCTCTTTTTTTTTACTTAAGGTAGGGGATAAACCACTTGTAGTTATGGGTGATTTCAATAACGTTATGGAGAGCAAAATGGATAGATGTAGAGTGGGAAACGTTCAAAATGTTAGCACGGGATAAAAATGAAAAAATATCACAGACGAATTGGGTTGGATAGATATTTGGAGGGTAATGCACCCGAAATTGAAAAAGTATTCATGTTTTTTCAAAGATCCTAAAAGTTTATCACAAATTGATGTAGTTTTCACTAATGATAGGGGATCGTCCAAAATTGAAAAGGTCAAATATGGGCAGCTTGGAATTTCGGATCATAACCCAATCATCACAAACATAAAAACAAACAAAAATAGTAGAGGGATGCACATAAATTTTGGGTGGATAAATAAAATGGGTATACATGAAAAGGTTTTGAAAGAGATAACAGAGTTTTTTGATTGGAATGAAGGTTCAGCAGCAACCAATATAGTATGGGAGGCCGCAAAGGCATATATTAGAGGGATTTTCACAAAATACACAGCAGGGTATAAAATAGGGCTAAGGGAAAAAATACTGGATATGGAACAAGAGGCGGAAAGATATGAAATTAAGTATACTGGAAACCCTACAGAGAAAAATTATAAGGAATAGATAGAGGTAGTATCCAAACTGGAAGGTGAGCGGCTTCTACTGGCCCAACAACAGAGAAAACTATGTGAGGGATAATTATGTTTTTGCACATATACCGGGTAAAAAGTTGGCGGCCTTGGTGGGGACCCAGATAAAAAAAAATAAAACTATATTGACTGTTTAGCAGATAAATTAGTCCATAAAACCACTGAACAAGCGGCTAAATTAGAACTGCTTAAAGAATATTTTCAAGACATGTATAGTAGTAAGACAAATAAGAACTCAATACAATTACAATGCTTTCTGGAGGTTACTACTATCTCTACGCTAACAAAAGAGCAAAGTGAAAAATTGGAGGCCCCCCTAAATGCCCTGGAAGTGGATAAAATACTGTCTAGCATCACTAAAAATAAGGCCCCAGGAATAGACGGCAACCCGTTCAAAGTGTATGCTCAATATAAAAAAATACTAATCCCCAAATTGCTGGAGATGTGGGAGGACTCGAAGGTAAGGAAGCTGCCAGACTCATTGAGAGAAGCCCTAATTACATTGATTTTTAAACCGGGGAAAGACCCAACCCTTCTGGACTCATACCATCCCATCTCACTAATTAATACCGACCATAACATTTTGGCCAGGATCTTGGCAGCTAGACTTAGAAGTGCCGTCTCGGGACTTGTTCATGAGGATCAGATGGGATTTATGTCAGGCAAAACTACAACCGATAATGTTATGCGCTATTTTGTGAACACCCAGCTTGAACCCACGAATTGTGGTGAACGACTAATTGTTACCATAGTCGCCTCAAAGGCATTTGACACTGTAGATGTCACAACCAGACAGCTGAGAAGCTCTGACAGAGGCCTTTCAGAACCTCCTCCTTGACTTCCTTTGTTGTGGTATTCAGTTGCTCATCCCGTTAGCCTCTCTCAGCTGTCATGTCTTGGACTAATTGCTTCCCTTTAAATTCCTCCTCAGAATGCTTTTCTGGGCGGCTTATACTTCTTCCTGGAGTGTGTGTGCATGCTGGTCTTGTTCTCCTGTCTGCTACAAAAGCTAAGTGTTGAACATTTATCTGTTATTTTCTGCTTGCTGGATCCCAGGTGACCCTGACTCCCTCCGTATCTTGTGTAGGGAGCCGGTGGTCGTGTCCCCTCACTATTGTAGGGTGCTCAGGGGTTATATAGTCAAGGTACGTGGATATGCAAACCTCCACCATTCGGATCTTTGCATAGGCTGAGCAGCCAGGGAAAGTGCCAGGTCTTCTGCAGGGGTCTCCCCTTTGTTCCTTAGTTTTTGGATCCAGCGAGTCATTTATGCATGTTGCTTTGCCTTGTTTCCTGTACATCGTCCGTGACATTATAAGCCGCCAAAACCGTCTCAAGCATGGATCCGGTTTCACTTTTGGCTGAACGCTTCCAGGGTCTTTCATTGAAGGTAGCTGATCTCCGTAAGACTTTTTCTCAGCTTCAAGTGACTGGTTCAGCTTGCGTTCATGGAGTTTGTTCTGAGCCTAAGATCTCGCTTCCGGATACATTCTCCGGGGGTAGTGAGAATTTTGTGCGTTTTAGAGAGGCTTGCAAACTCCATTTTTGCCTTCTTCCCCATTCCTCTGGTGATGAGGAACGGAGGGTGGGGATCATTATATCGCTGCTCAGAGGTAGTGCTCAGTCCTGGGCCTTTTCGCTGCCGGAGGGGGCACGGCCTCTCCGTTCAGTGGATGAATTCTTTTTAGCCCTGATGATCCGGATCGTATTGCTCTGGCTGAGTCTAGACTACGTCTATTATGCCAGGGTAAACAATCCGCAGAAATATACTGCTCAGAATTTCGGAGATGGGCAGTTGATACTGGTTGGAATGATGCTGCACTCCGAAGTCAATTTTGCCATGGTCTTTCAGAGGGATTGAAAGATGCATTTGCCTTTCATGAGAGGCCTATTTCTTTGGACTCTGCTATGTCTCAGGCCGTTCGTATTGACAGGCGTCTTAGAGAGAGAGGAGTGATGTCCCCTTCCTGTCATACTCAGTCCCAGGACAGTGCAGCGGTCCCATTCTGTGTGCAGGGGTCTGTCGCCGTCAGCCCCTTCTGAGCAGGAGCCCATGCAGCTGGGGTTGATTGCTTCTGACAATAGAAGATTCAGCTCCCATGGGAGGGTTTGTTTTTGTTGTGGAGGTATAAATCATTTGGCAAATATTTGTCCCTCTAGGAGATTCAGGCAGTTTTCTGGGAGTAATAAAGAAACAAACAGGAAAAAATCTTTTAAAAATGTTCCGTCTGTTACTATTGGCAGGGTTGAGGCGGAAATTGAAGGTTTTCCATTTGCTTGTAGTTCCCGTTTTTTGTCCTGCCGGCTAGGGTGGCGCTAGAGAGCAGGAACATTTTTTGTGGATAGTGGAGCAGCGGTCAATCTCATTGATTAATCAATTTGCGATAACTCATGGTTTCCAGGTCGGCACTTTGGGAAAGGATATTCCTGTTTTTGCTATCGATTCCGCTCCACTTTCTCAGAAATCATTAAAGGGCATAGTTCACAATATTTGTTTAATTGTGAGTCATGCTCATGTTGAGGATGTGTCATGTTTCGTCCTTAGCGGTTTGCCTACCCCTCTGGTGTTGGGGCTGCCCTGGCCCACTAAGCATAACCCCACCATTGATTGGCAAGCGAGGCAAATAAATGGTTGGAGTGACTTTTGCAGAGAGAATTGCCTCATGACATCTGTTTCTGAGGTTGCTACTAAGACTGTACCATCTTTTCTCTCTGAATTTTCGGATGTCTTCTCTGAGAGTGGAGTTCAGGAATTGCCCTATTAATCTCATCCCAGACGCCAAGCTGCCTAAATCTCGTTTATACAATCTTTCCCAACCTGAGAGGATCGCTATGCGTGCTTATATCTCTGAGAGTCTGAGAAAAGGACACATACGACCCTCGAAGTCACCTGTTGCCGCTGGTTTTTTCTTTGTTAAGAAAAAAGATAGTTCTTTAAGACCTTGTCTGGATTTCAGGGAGCTGAACAGTATCACAATTCGTGACCCTTATCCGCTTCCTCTGATCCCGGACCTGTTTAACCAGGTTGTTGGGGCTAAAGTCTTTTACAAATTAGATCTAAGAGGGGCATACAACCTGGTCAGGGTCAGAGAAGGGGATGAATGGAAGACGGCCTTCAATACTCCTGAGGGCCATTTTGAAAATTTGGTTATGCCTTTTGGTTTGATGAATGCCCCAGCCGTTTTTCAGCATTTCGTGAACAGCATTTTTTATCATTTGATGGGAAAATTTGTATTGGTGTATTTGGATGACATTTTGATTTTTTTCTCCCGATTTCAAAACTCATAAGGAACATTTACATCAGGTCTTGCTCATCCTGCGGGAGAATAAATTATATGCGAAACTGGAGAAATGTGTGTTTGCGGTTCCAGAAATTCAATTTCTGGGGTTTCTTCTCTCCGCTTCTGGTTTTCGCATGGACCCCGAGAAGGTCCGTGCTGTGCTTGAGTGGGAGCTTCCTGAGAATCAGAAGGCGCTGATGCGTTTTTTGGGCTTTGCCAATTATTACAGGAAGTTCATTTTGAATTATTCTTCTATTGTTAAACCACTCACTGATATGACCAGAAAGGGGGTAGATTTTTTTTCTTGGTCAGTAGAGGCGCGTAAGGCTTTTTCTGATATCAAGGAGAGTTTTGCTTCCGCTCCCATCTTGGTGCAACCTGATGTTTCTTTACCCTTCATAGTTGAGGTTGATGCTTCTGAGGTGGGTGTGGGGGCGGTCTTGTCTCAGGGTTCCTCTCCTGCCAATTGGCGACCGTGTGCCTTTTTCTCAAGAAAACTCTCCTCCGCAGAGAGAAATTACGATGTGGGAGATAGGGAATTGTTGGCCATCAAGTTGGCTTTTGAGGAATGGCGCCATTGGCTAGAGGGAGCCAGACACCCTATTACCGTATTTACTGACCATAAAAACCTGGCCTACTTGGAGTCAGCCAAGCGTCTGAACCCGAGACACGCCAGATGGTCTTTGTTCTTTTCTAGGTTTAATTTTGTTGTCACGTTCCGCCCTGGAGTTAAGAATGTGAAGGCAGATGCCCTGTCACGTTGTTTTCCGGGAGGCGGGAATTTTGAAGACCCGGGTCCCATTTTGGCTGAAGGTGTGGTGGTCTCTGCTCTTTTTCCTGAATTGGAGGCAGAGGTGCAGGCAGCCCATTCAGAGGCTCCTGATCTTTGTCCTCTTGGGAGGTTGTTTGTGCCTCTCGCTTTAAGACACAAGATTTTTAAAGAACACCACGATACGGTCCTTGCTGGGCACCCGGGGGTAAGAGCCACACTGGATCTCATCGCTCGGAGATTCTGGTGGCCTGCGCTTCGTAAGTCGGTTGAGGGTTTTGTGGCAGCCTGCGAGACTTGCGCTCGTGCCAAAGTCCCTCATTCACGGCCATCAGGTCCTCTCCTTCTCTTACCCATTCCTTCCAGTCCTTGGACACATCTGTCTATGGACTTCATAATGGACCTGCCTCGTTCCTCGGGGAAGACACTGATTCTGGTGGTGGTGGACCGTTTTAGCAAAATGGTGCATTTCATCCCTTTTCCTGGTTTGCCCAATGCTAAGACGCTGGCGCAGACATTTATTGATCACATTGTCAAATTGCACGGTATTCCTTCAGACATAGTCTCTGATAGGGGCGCACAGTTTGTTTCCAGGTTCTGGAAGGCTTTCTGTTCTCGCTTGGGGGTTCGGTTGTCATTCTCTTCTGCTTTCCACCCGCAGTCGAATGGCCAAACAGAGCGCGTCAATCAGAATCTGGAGACATATCTGCGCTGTTTTGTGGCAGGGAATCAAGAGGATTGGTGTTCTTTTTTGTCCCTTGCTGAGTTTGCTTTAAATAACCGTCGTCAGGAGTCCTCTGATAAGTCACCATTTTTTGGTGCATATGGGTTTCATCCGCAGTTTGGGACTTTCTCGGGAGAGGGGTCTTCTGGTTTACCTGATGAGGACAGATTCTCCTCGTCTTTGTCATCTATTTGGCAAAAGATTCAGGATAATCTAAAGAGCATGAGTGAGAGATATAAGCGTGTGGCAGATAAGAGACGTGTGCTTGGTCCGGACCTGAATGTTGGTGATCTGGTGTGGTTGTCTACCAAGAATATCAAATTGAAGGTTCCCTCCTGGAAGTTGGGTCCTAGGTTTATTGGGCCTTACAAAATCCTGTCTGTCATCAATCCTGTTGCATACCGTCTTGATCTTCCTCAGACTTGGAAGATCCATAATGTTTTTCATAAGTCCTTATTGAAACCTTATGTTCAACCCATTGTACCCTCGCCTTTGCCTCCTCCTCTGATTATGGTTGATGGAAATCTTGAATTTCAGGTCTCTAGGATTGTTGATTCTCGTCTTGTCCGCGGTTCTCTTCAGTACCTTGTTCATTGGGAGGGGTATGGTCCTGAGGAGAGGATGTGGGTCCCAGTGACGGACATTAAGGCCTCTCGTCTCATCAGGGCTTTCCATAGGTCCCATCCTGAGAAGGTGGGTTCTGAGTGTCCGGAGTCCACTCGTAGAGGGAGGGGTACTGTCACAACCAGACAGCTGAGAAGCTCTAACAGAGGCCTTTCAGAACCTCCTCCTTGACTTCCTTTGTTGTGGTATTCAGTTGCTCATCTCGTTAGCCTCTCTCAGCTGTCATGTCTTGGACTAATTGCTTCCCTTTAAATTCCTCCTCAGAATGCTTTTCTGGGCGGCTTATACTTTTTCCTGGAGTGTGTGTGCATGCTGGTCTTGTTCTCCTGTCTGCTACAAAAGCTAAGTGTTGAACATTTATCTGTTATTTTCTGTTTGCTGGATCCCAGGTGACCCTGACTCCCTCCGTATCTTGTGTAGGGAGCCGGTGGTCGTGTCCCCTCACTATTGTAGGGTGCTCAGGGGTTATATAGTCAAGGTACGTGGATATGCAAACCTCCACCATTCGGATCTTTGCATAGGCTGAGCAGCCGGGGAAAGTGCCAGGTCTTCTGCAGGGGTCTCCCCTTTGTTCCTTAGTTTTTGGATCCAGCGAGTCATTTATGCATGTTGCTTTGCCTTGTTTCCTGTACACCGTCCGTGACAGTAGAATGGCCCTTTCTGTTTAAAACATTGAAGAAAATGGGCTTTGGAGATGGCTTTATATCATGGGTAAGGCTGTTGTATACTGAAATTTCAGCAAAAGTTATACTAAATGGGGAGTATTCTGATAATGTTGGTATTGGTAGGGGGGTTAGACAGGGGTGCCCCCTTTCCCCCCCCCCTGCTTTTTGCTATAGCTGTTGGCGGATATGATTAGGCAAGATGAAGAAATCATGGGTTTGTAAAAATGAATTTGGATGTTAAAAAACAATAAATATAAAATTATAGTTATGCATTGACTACTCTAAATCCTGTAATTTCATCATATATCCTGTTACAATAATCTGTGTCTTCTTGAACATTATAATATTGTGAAAATAAATAAAAACTATTGAAACTGCGTAAGCAACTGAGTCTACAGGTTGCCATTCTGAAGTCGGCCCTTAATGAGATGACTGGGTGTTGTGGTCGTTGTCACAGTCATCACTATCCTCTTGCTTTTAAAAATCCAATTTATCTTCCTTCTCCAATGGTAGCACCCCCCCCCCCTCCCCCGGAACTTTCTCATTGTGAGTACCCAACAGCAACAGGGTAGACAGCAAGATGTTAGCTGTTTTTTTCCTCCTCCTTCATCGCCTCTCTTTAACCCCTTCAAGACCAAACCAGTTTTCCCCATAAGGACCAAGCCACATTTTGCAAATCCAAAATGTTTAACCTTGTGGTAATAACTCTGGAATGCTTTTACTTATCCAAGTGATTCTGAGATTTTTCTTATTACATATTGTACTTCATGTTAGTGGTAAATTTGAGTCAATATGCTTCACCTTTATTCATAAATTTGAAAATGTACAGAAAATTTGAAAAAATTCACAATTTTTGAAATGTGAATGCCTCTGCTTTTAAAGCAGACTGTAATAACTCATAAAATAGTTGTTACTGTACATTTCCAAGATGTCTACATTTAGGTTTGCATCATTTTTATGTCAGGCATATTTATATCTGCACATTAAGGTCTGACAATATTAGAACCAAAATGGAGATTCACATTACCTTCAAGAGGCCAAACTCTCTGTTGGAATAAGCAAAAAAAAAAAAAGGTCAGGATAAGTTTAACTGGTACGGAAAATCACTGGCATGCAATGTATATTGTTTTAAAAGTTATGGCCAACAGATGTGGTATCTTAAAGAATATAATGGGTCTCACGTAAACTATCTTAAGTACCGGGGTCAAGAGAGGTTATTGCTTAAGACACTGCATGCGGTATGCAGCGTTATTACATATAATCACCAGTATAAAGTATATTCACGTGTGATTATGTGATTACATATAATTTAGTATATTTTAACCAATGATATATATAATGTTTGTATATTCATATCTAGTTATTGATAATGTATCATTGTATCTATCTATATATATATATATATATATATAATATGTATTATGCTACACATGTATCAATGAGAGTATATTCTGTAAAAGCATATAAGCTGGTTTTCTACTAAGAGGATATTCTTTTAGAGAAGAGCTTAGTTATCTTAGATGGCAATTAATTAATCAGTCATTTGGATGGCTAAGATACACAAACTGGGTAAAACTTTCTAAGGACCATTATACTCTTATCTTTGCCCCATAAATTCAGGGATTAGGGAAACTTCTATTACCGCCAGTCAGTCTGAGCAAAGTGTCAGAAAGAGTCCCTCCTAATTGATTTAAGGTGGAAAAGGTTTAAGTGGTGTAATGAAGCCATATGTATGTTAATTCTTAAAATATTTAAAATTGTTATATGATGCAACAGTGCCATCAAGTGGTAGATGGGCAGAAGTTTCTAAGGAATGCCAATTAAGTGACATCATCCCCATGATTAACATACGTCACACCCACCTTATCTGATTGTAAATTCCTAATCTAGAAGGGGATGAGTTCTTAGATAACATGGGGTATAAAGTATGCATGTAAGAGGTTAGACAGGACTTCAACTAAAAAAAAAAACTATAGCTAAAACTTCTGCAACTAAAGGACTTCAACAACTAAAATACAACTACAACACAAGAAAATCTTTCTACAAAGAAACATTGGCCATAAGAAGGATTTATCACAAAGAAACTTGGATTAATTTTTGTATACTGGAAAAAAAATTGGGAGAACTGATCACATCCGAAACTCTGTTCATCCTTGACCCAGTAATGTATACTTACTGATTGTGGTATTAAAAACATATTCCTCTCGGCATATAGTCAAGAGTTCCCATATTGTGGGAACATATAGTGTTAAACACCTCCCTAATGCTAATTATCCTCTTAGCAAAGATGCATATTGCTAATGGGAGATTAGACATTTGTCTGAGTAGAGGGAAAACTCAGGGAAATTATATTTCCATGGTCTGATTGCCGAGTGGGGTATAATATCATATTAATATATATATATATATCTTTGGTCATAAGGACACAGTGGATCAGTTATTCTTCCTGTATTAATCCGTATTTATCCTTTTTATCTTCAATTTTGATATTGTCCTTGTATTAATTTGTATGCCATTTTTTTTTTACTATATTTGTAATAAATTATATTTTATATAATTAATTGCACCCTGTTTCATTATCTGCACAAATTAACTTTAGATCTCATCAATAAAAGAACTGGCGTTTATATGTCCGCCAATTAAATTTTTCATATTTCATAAAAATTTAAAATAATAATTTTTATGATTTCATATGTTATATGAAATAAATACCCAACATATTTTGGATGCACTCCTGAGATTGAGATATTTCTATAACCAATTTGTGCAATTAGTGAAAATATTCCTTAATCCTTATTGGCAAGTCAAATTATTGTTGTTATTGATTATTGATCAGAATCATGAGTGTAACAGGCAGCGACCCAGGAAAGATGATCTCTGTTTATCAAGTATGTTTATTCCCATTTGAAGTTAGATAAAAATATAGATGAATGGACTAATGAGCTGAAGGCTGGAAGTTAGGTGGCATGGTTGATAGATACCTGACATATATAGATTTGGCAAATGATAATAGCAAGAGGGACCAACACCTCTTATGTGCATTGCCACCTGTTTTGTATGCATTGTTGGCAGTCAGTACTCTTTCTAAAGTTAGGGATGATTCTATAATGGGTACAAAAATATATGTATCCAAGATGGAATCAGAACTAAAATCTGCAGAAGCGAAGATCAAAGACTTAGAGTACAGCCTACATGATGCATACCAAAAGGCAAAAAGTGATTGAGGATTTATATCTCCAGCATTCCAAAATTAAACAGACAAATGGATCAGCCCATAATATAGTCAATACTGAAAGGGATCCATCTAACACTGAGATCTCCTGACCCTCCATTTCTTACTCCTCAATATCCAGACATGTCATCACATGCTCTTAAAACAGACCCCATTCAAGACACTCAGCAACCTGAAAGTGTTGGCATGATTACACAGGATGCATTAACCCAATTGAGTCGGGCATTCCTAACTGTAACCGCCTTACTAGGTGCCGATAACACGGAAGCCCCTAGAAGTGTCTCTCCTCATATTCCCCTGGATAGACATGTTAGGGTTAAATCACCTGTGCAATATGAGTTTCATGAAAGTTGCCACAGGATCACAGGCGACCAACATATGCTGAGGTGGTTTCTAGGAAGAAAAATTCCCAATATTCAAACAAGGATCAGAGCTCCTCCAGCATAATTAGGTTTTTAAATACTACAGTATCCAAATTTTCCAAGAAAGGTTCTTCTCAGATAGCCAATCACTTAGCACTGTATGAGTCCACTATGGATTCTTTAAAATTGTACTCTGATGCTGACCGGATCAGATTCCTTCCATGGGCATTTGATGATAAATATCGTCATTACTTTACATCCTTTAAGGAGAGAGAAGTACAAGATTGGCCAAGTGTTTTGCATGAGGTTAAATTGGAATTCGGACCATACTGAACCACTACTGCTGCAAAACGGGACATATATAACCTTATATGTACACCCAATCAGAGTCCCCGTGAATTTCTCTCTATCCTCAAAAATGCCTATGGGTTGGCATATAGATCCCCAAATTGGGAATCTGAAGAATTAAAACAGTTATTCTATGACACTATGCCAACCCAGATCAAACTTAACTTAGCCAGAGATCTTGATATTGATACTCCCTTAGATAGGTTGGTGACGGCTGCCACCACGCTGTCAAATATCAGTGAGTGCCATGCAACAGGTAAGAAAAGGTTTAAAAAATCCACAGAGCAAAATGTAGCTGAAGTGAAGATAAACCCTAGCTTGGGATTTGAAAGCCAGCCACCAAGGTTCCCTCAGTCTACAGGACCTGCTCAACAAGCCCAGCAACAATAGGTAGGACCGCCGAAAAAGAGCAAACTCCAAAATAATAACTGATCAGAGGGGAATAATTCAGGTAATAGGAAGTCTAACTACTGTCCCTATTACAATAGGGGTCCCCGGGGATATAGGCCCTATAACAATAGGGGTTACCAGGGTTATAGGCGTTGGGATAATAGGCCCAGACAACAGTGGGAAGATAGGCAGGAATCCTCAAAATCACACAGGTGTAGGTCACCTACCAATAACCAGGGTGCCCAGCAAAGCCAAAATGTGCCCAAACCAAACAGGTTTGATCAGCTGGTAGAGAAAGTGGCCCAGCTGAGTGACATGGTAAGTAAGTTGTCCCAGTTCTCCCCAGAAAAACTGCCTAAATCTTTTTTAGGGGCAACTGCCGGTCCCAGCAATTTAACATCATAAAGCAGATTGGGCCGGTTCAGAACCTAGGCCACTGTAAGGATATTAAGTTGATTGTGGTAGAATCTGATGTGATTCCAAATTCTATATTTCCTTGCAGCACCCCTGACCCTGAAATTAGGGCCAGGGGGGAAATGTCTAATATGTCATTTGTCTTGCAGTCTAATAATGTCAATTCATATGACCAGATGTCTGTTCCAGTGTGTAATCCCATCGTTCTAGCATCTAGCCGTGAGCCAGCTGTGATTTGTGGTGTCACACAGCTTGTCCCATGAGGGGGGGGGGGGGGGGGCGGCGGCTAACGCTGCTCCTCCAGCTTGTCCTGGGAGACTCAGGAATGCAGAGGTCACGGAGCTGCAAAGAGGTCAACCTCTCAGACAGCAGATGGGTAAACCTCCTAACGTTCTCTGTGATTTGTTGCAGGTGGATGGCTGATACTTTGTGGAGATATAACTCCAAAATGAACTTATCGGACCAATCAAAGAATTAATAGACACTGGATCCCAAGCCACCATTTTATCTAGCACTTATTTCCAACAGGTTTTGGATTTAACATCAAAGAAGCCACGATTAAGGTCATTTGATGACTCTTTGATAAGTGTGGGTGGAGATGCCTTACAGGTAAAAGGAACATCCTGGTTAACATTTAGGATTGGCAAGAAGACAATTGGACATCCCACATTGATTGTGGATCATCCATATGATCGGATGATCATGTGAATCGATTTATTTAAAAGATTGAGTCCCATAGTTGATTTCATTAATGAAGCAGTATGGACTCAGCTGAAGGCACCCATTGCCTATGAATACTCTTGCAACACACAAGCACAATGCAGTTTTCATGTGATTGAAGAGAAACCTAACTCTATTGAAGTGCATTTAAGGAACAATCAAATACCGGAGGTCACGATCCTGAAGAATGGTAAGCCCGAGGAAGAAGTCAATGGTGCCGCTCACATCATTACCATCCAGAGAAACAAAATCAAAAAGGTAACTCTGGATGATGATATATTAACCATTTCTCTTGAAAGGGGGAATCACGAAGTCGTGGCCCTGACCAGGCACATTCAATCGATGGTACAGATTGAAAAGGTCAATGATAATTTATTGATTCCCGTACAGGTAAACAATATAGCCCGGATGAAATATGCCAGGTTGGATTTGAAATCTGAAGCAAGTTACATAAGCCTAGGACTCTTAAAACAAGTCACCAATCCTAAAATGATTAAAAGTTCCTCTCCAAAGGACCAATGGGTTCATGATCTGGATGGAGATTCCCAAAGTCACAATGTGGTTGCAAGATGTGTTTTGTCTATCTCCATAGGAAGTAAAAGTATGGAGCACGTTTTCATCGTGATAAATAAACCACGGTATCAAATGTATATAGGTAATGACCTTCTGCACAGATTTGCCGTACAGATTGACCTGGTGAATAACACCTTATGGTCCAGATTGCCGGGAAACCCAGAGGAGTTCCAGGATATAGAACAAGCCTTACGATGGGGACAACAGATGCCCTATGCCGTAAGTATCACGGTTGCTGAGGAAGTTGAAATTCCTGAAGGATGCAAACCATTTATTCTCCCCATTAAAGTAAAGAAGGGACAGAAGCTGAAGAACGCAAACGCGTTGATCTTTTTATCCAACAGAATGCAGCAACTCGGCCTAAAGGTAAAACCTACTCCCCTGATAAATATCCATCAGGATCCGTTACATATAGTAATTCATAACATGGTTCCCCATAGCATATCCCTACAAAAGGACACCGTAATTGGTTTAGCTATGGATTCGGAATACTACACATTTGGATTCCAAAATGATGTTATTGGAATAATTCCTGATGAATACCTGACAGAGGAACAAACAGTGGAACAACATTTTTCCTCAACCCCTGAGGGTTTATTTAACATCCATTCTGTTTATCCTTTCAGCTCTGAAGAAGGTACATGCCACATCGAAAAGTCATCATTGGTTTTCAACCATGAGATCGACGAAAAAGAGTATGAATCATACCAGCAAGGAAAGGATAAGGTACACTACACCCAGAACAATTTAACTAGTGAGCTTGAAGAAGCTTACGAGTTAAGTCAGCCAGAGATTTTCCCAGAATTTCAGGAGCGGGTGGAAGAACAAGTCTCCATGGCTGACTCATGATCCGACGAGTCGAAGCGTCAACTGCTAAAGAAGCTCTTGACAGAGTTCCAGGAGATGTTCGCCAAGGATTCTTATGACTGTGGGGGAAACAGACCTACACGTTACAAGAATCCAGACAGATCCTGATGCACCCCCTGTTTTTGTCAAAAAATACCAACTTCCGCTGGCGACTTACGAGTCACTATCGGAAATCGTCAAAAACTTGGAGGAGGGGGATATCATCCATCCAGTACACAGTTCATTCAATCATCCGATACTTGGAGTCCTAAAACCTAACAGTCAATTTCGTCTCTGCTCGGACCTAAGACAGTTGAACAAATGTGTTTATATGTCCGGATGGCCCGTGCCATATATTGACCAATGTTTGGCACAAATACAAGGATCCAAAATCTTCACTGCCCTTGACTGTGCACAAGGATATTGGACGATTAAGGTGGATGAAAGGGGTCAGTACAAACTGGCCTTTACATTTGGCAAACAGTCGGGTCGACTGCCCTTCGGGTACATAAATGCAGGCCATGAGTTTTCAGTGTTCATGCATAAGGCAATGCCTGATGCCACTGAACAAGGTACCTTATCTTATGTGGATGACATCCTGATCAAAAGTACAACTTTTGAGGAACATATTCAGGAGTTGAGGCATGTACTAACCCAGCTGAGGGAAGCAGGTGTAAAACTTTCTTTGCAGAAGGCTCAATGGTGCAGGACTAAGGTTAATTTCCTAGGTCATGAAGTCACTGTGGATGGAATTAATCCACAGAAAAAGAAGGTGGAAGCAGTGACCAAGACAAAATCTCCTACAAATCTCAAGGAGTTGAGATCATTCCTGGGCATAATAAGCTACTCAGATGTAAGTTCATAGATAATTATGCCGAAATTACAAAACCTTTTTTACAGTTGCTAAAGAAAGGAGTAAAATGGGAATGGAGTGAGCGTCATGAGCAAGCTGTAACCGAGCTCAAGGCCAAACTTATCCAGGCTCCATGCCTTGCTTATCCAGAAGGGGGAAAACCTTTGTTCGTGGAAACAGGTTTCACTGATAAAAGCATAAGTGCAGTTCTTTTCCAAAAACAGGAAAACCAAAACAAGATCATCGCCTATGCCAGCAAGTCATTGTCACCGGTTGAGGTAAAATTCTATGATTGTGAGAAAGCATTATTGTCAACTGTGTGGGCTTTGCAATATTTTAGGAGTTTTATCCAAGGCGAAAGGATCATTGTGGAGACCGCACACCAGCCGCTGCAATACTTGCAGAGTGATCGTATAAAAGATGGAAACTTTTCAAACAGCAGGATAACCGCCTGGACAATCTCCTTAATGGGATGGCCAATGGAGATCAAGTACAAACAAAATAACAAAAACCCAGTTGCTGAAGGATTAGCAGAACTCCATGACTGTACCAATACGGAACGTAAAGGTGAGGGGAGATGTCGCGAACATAAAATTTTCCATTCGCGGACGGCAAACGCAAATTTCTGCAAATGTTCGTGAACCGGGCGAACCGCCATTGACTTCAATAGGCAGGCGAATTTTAAAACCCACAGGGACTCTTTCTAGCCACAGTAGTGATGGAAAAGTTGTTTCAAGGGGACTAATACCTGGACTGTGGCATGCCAGAGGGGGATCCATGTCAAAACTCCCATGGAAAATTACATAGTTGACGCAGAGTTGGATTTTAATCCATAAAGGGCATAAATCGCCTAACAATCCTAAATGTTTTTGAACAACGTGGTTTAAAACATCCAGTGTGTGTATACGATCAGGTATGATGTTGTATCGATCAGGTAGTGTAAGGGTTACGCCCGCTTCACAGACATTGACAGACCAAACTCCCCTTTTAATGCACCGCAAACCACCTCAAACAGTCTATTTGCCCAACAGCAAACTTCCCATTTGCACAAGGTCGGATACCAAGCTAGCCATGTCCCGTTGATGTCATTGAAGGTTTTTTTCCTCCACCCAGCCATGTACAACACCAAGGGTCCCCGAAAGGGGAATTGAATTGATTTTTCGAACGGGGAGATGGTTAAAAAAACACTGGCTCCCTCCCCTTTGTTTGAATCCACGGTCACTGCGACTGCGCCGTGCAATTTACTGTCACACCCGATATGAGTGGTATTTTCTGTAGTACTATTCTCATCAGTTTAATCCCCGTTACGTCCCGGGGACGTGTGTCGAATTGATTAATCATTGTCGAATTAACGACATCCTGAAATAATTTTGTTCTGAGCTCTGTACTTGCTTTGTATTGGAATTGATTGGGATTTTTTAAATTGTCTGCATTATTTCTAATTAAAAAAAATCATAATAAAGTCTCTTAATAGTTTATTTTATGTATTACAAAACCATACAACTTAAAAAAAAGAAAATAAAAATAATGTCGATCGCTTTTAGTCTGATCATAATGAAGCAACGGCCTTATCTGGGGTGTGGCAACATTGCCAACTGTCACCACCAGATCTTTGAGAAGTTCTGATAGACGCTCTTCAGTACCTCCTGCATGATCTTCTTTTGTTTTGCTTTTGTTTTGACATCTCTCCTCCCTCTCCCAGCTGTCATCTATTAGCAGTGATTGCCTCCCTATATATCTCCTCCCCATACTACCTCACCTTGCGGTTTATACAACTTCCTGGAGTGTGCTCATGCTGCAAACTGCAACTGATGCTTCTACAGATAAGTCTGTTCATTTATTTGTGTTTTCCTGTTGCTTTGATCCTAGGTGACCCTGACTCCCTCCGTATTAAGTGTAGGCAGCCGGTGGTCATGTCCCCTCACTATTATAGTGTGTTCAGGTGTTATACAGTCATGGCACGAGGGCATGCAATTTTCTATCATAGAGAACTTTGCATGGGCTGAGAAGACGGGGAGAGTATCAGGGCTTAAATAGGGGTCACCCTTTTGTTAGTTTCGGATCAAGCCAGTCGGATCCTTATTTGTAACTTCTTGTTTTCTGTTACACCATCCGTGACACCAACACACTCATAGAGGTGATGATCGCTTCATTGTGATACGCAAGCCCCTTCACCACAACAAGGTACCGATCACAAAGTGGAATTGACACATGTATGTGCCTTTCTTTGTTTTGATTTTGCAGCCACAGTGCAGCACTAGAGGCCAGAAAAATTAGGCATGTACACATGCCTGAAAAATTTGGTATTGTTGCAGCTGCTGCTGTAGCAGCGGCCGGAAGAATTTGTTTTCCAGGCAGAAAGGACATTGCGGCTTCAACCCTAGTTGGTGGCGGAGAATTCACGAAAGTCATCCGGTATGCTGACATTAAATACAGCAGCGTGGGGACCATTTTGAGGCCAAGGCATGTCATTAGGCCTTTTGTTAGTCAAACGTATCCCCCACTGTCAGTCCATTCGGGATCCATGCCTCATTCATCCTAATGAAGGTGAGGTAATCAACACTTTTTTGACCGAGGCGACTTCTTTTGTCAGTGACAATGCCTCCTGCTGCACTGAAGGTCCTTTCTGACAGGACACTTGAAGCGGGGCAGGCCAGAAGTTCTATCACAAACTGGGATAGTTCAGGCCACAGGTCAAGCCTGCACACCCAGTAGTCAAGGGGTTCATCGCTCCTCAGAGTGTCGATATCTGCAGTTAAAGCGAGGTAGTCTGCTACCTGTCGGTCGAGTCGTTCTCTAAGGCTGGATCCCGAAGGGCTGTGGCGATGTGTAGGACTGAAAAAGCTCTGCATGTCCACCATCAACAACACATCTGTAAAGCGTCCTGTCCTTGCCGCCATGGTCGTGGTAGGAGGAAGATTACTTTCACCTCTTCCCCTGTTAGATTCCAGTTGTGCTGTGACATCCCCCTTATAAGCTGTGTAAAGAATATTTTTTAGTTTGGTTTTGAACTGCTGCATCCTTTCTGACGTCCTGTAATTTGGTAACATTTCCGCCACTTTCTGCTTATACCGGGGGTCTAGTAGCGTGGCCACCCAGTACAGGTCGTTCTCCTTCATCCTTTTTATACGAGGGTCCCTCAACAGACATGACAGCATGAAAGACCCCATTTGCACAAGGTTGGATGCCGAGCTACTCATTTCCCGTTCCTCGTCCTCACTGATGTCATTGACGGTCTGTTCTCCCTACCCCCCCCCCCAGCCATGTACAACACAACGGGTCCCAGATAGATGACAACAACTAGCACCCTGGGATGCCTGCTGTGGTTGGTCTTCCTCCTCCTCAAAGCCAGATTCCTCCTCTGACTCCTCTTCCTCATACTCCTCTTCCAGCGTTGCCGCAGGTCCGGCAAGCGATGATGACAAGGCTGTTTCTGGTGGTGATGGTGACCACAACTCTTCCTCTTCACGCTCATCTACAGCCTGATCCAGCACTCTTCGCAGGGCACGCTCCAGGAAGAAAACAAATGGGATGAGGTCGCTGATGGTCCCTTCGGTGCGACTGACTAGGTTTGTCACCTCCTCAAAAGGACTCATGAGACTACAGGCATTGCGCATCAGCGTCCAGTAACGTGGCAAAAAAATTTCCATCCTAGCACCCTGGTCATACAAATACTCGTTGACGACTTTTTCATATTAGAGCAGGCGGTCGAACATTAGGAGTGTTGAATTCCAACGTGTCGGGCTGTCGCAAATCAAGCACCTCACTGGCATGTTTCGCCGCTGAATGTCTGCAAAGTGCGCCATGGCCGTATAGGAACGCCTGAAATGGCCACACACCTTCCTGGCCTGCTTGAGGACATCCTGTAAGCCTGGGTACTTAGACACAAAGCGTTGTACGATGAGATTCAAAACATGTGCCATGCACGGCACATGTGACAACTTGCCCAAATTCAATGCCGCCAACAAATTGCTTCAATTGTCACACACCACTTTGCCAATCTCCAGTTGGTGCGGGGTCAGCCACTGATCCACCTGTGCATTCAGGGCGGACAGGAGTGCTGGTCCGGTGTGGCTCTCTGCTTTCAGGCAAGTCAACCCTGAGACAGCGTGACATTGTCGTATCCGGGATGTGGAATAGCCCCTGGGGAAATGGTGGGATTCAGTTGATGTGCAGCCAGACGCCGCAGCAGAAGAGGACTCAGCCAAGGAGGTTATGCAAGAGGATGGAGTAGGAGGAGTAGAGGAGGTGGCAGTAGGCCTGCCTGCAAGTCGTGGCGGTGTCACCAACTTCGCTGCAGAGCCACGCATTCCATGCTTGTCAGCAGGTTGACCCAATGCGCAGTGTAGGTGATATACCTGCCCTGACCGTGCTTTGCAGACCAGGTATCGGTGGTCAGATGCACCCTTGCCCCAACACTGTATGCCAGACATGCCATGACTTCCTTTTCAATCACTAGAGTAGAGGTTTGGGATTGCCTTATTTGAAAATTTGTCCGGGTACCTTCCACTGTAGTGTCCCAATAGCAACAAATTTTTTGAAGGCCTCAGATTCCACCTGCTTGTATGGTAAAAGCTGGCAGGCTAAGAGTTCCGTCAAGCCAGCTGTCAGACGCGGGGCAAGGAGGTGACTCTGACATTGGCTTCTTACGCTCAAACATTTCCTTTACAGACACCTGACTGTGGGCAGATGAGATGGAACTGCTGAAGGTGAGAGGCGGAGTGGCGGGTGGTTGAGAGGGGGCAAGGAGGACAGCAGTGGTTGACATGGCTGAAGATGCTGGTCCAGGAGGAGGATGGTGGCTTTAAGTTTGTGTGCTGCTTCTACTCGTCATCATGTGTTGATCCCATAGGCGTTTGTGATGTGCGATCATGTGCCTTCGCAAAGCAGTTGTACCTAGGTGGGTGTTGATTTCCCACGTCTCAGTTTCTTTTGGCACAGGTTGCAAATGGCATCGCTGTTGTCAGAGGCAGACACACAAAAAAAATGCCACACTGCTGAGCTTAGCAATGACTGCATTCTGGTGGTGGCAACAGCATGCATTGATTTGCGTGCTGTCTGGCTGACCCCGGGTGGCGATACATGCTGTCTGACTGTGTGCCACTAGCTCCTTGCGACTACCTCCCCCTGCTTCCAACTCGTCTCCTCCTTCTCTTGGTCTCCCCTTCTGAACTTTCCCCCTCTTCTTCTCTTCGAGCAGGCACCCACGTGGCATCCACGGACACATCGTCATCATCAACCACTTCACTTGTATCTGACACCTCAGCAAAGAAAGCAGCAGCGGGTACAACATAATCATCATCATCACACTGTACGTCCATGTGTGTAATGCTGCCTGACTGAGACATATCCCTGTTATCTACATCCCCTGGCAATAATGGTTGCGCATCACTAATTTCATACAACTGATGTGTAAATAACTCCTCTGAGGGATCAAGTGAAGCGGCTGTGGTGGTGGTGGTGGCGGCGGCGGGCGGGAGAGTGGTAACTTGAGAGCAGGTGACCAAAGCTGAGCTGGAGGAGGATGGTGCGTCAAGGTTCTTAGTGGAAGCTGTTGAAGATTGGGTGTCCTGTGTAAGCCAGTCAACTATTTTCTCCGAATTTTTTGGATTCAGGGTACGTGGCCACTGAACACTGGGCATTATTCCGGGGCCAGTGGAAATCACAGCACCACGACGGCCCCTGCGGGCTGGCCTGCCTCTGCCTGACATTTTTTAGATAAGTGGTACTATGCGTGCAAGGTACTGTGCCACCCTATATAAGTTGTGGGCATAGTACAGTCTGTGTGGGCCTGACACACACGGGCTTGCAATTTGCAAATGTGATTATATCACAGAAAAATTTTAAATATAATTTTTTTTTATCTACAAGGTATTTGAGTGAATGACACCCTGTAACGGTATGAGTGGGAGGCCTAGCCACTAGCCAGTGGCCACAATACAGTCTGTGTGGGCCTGACACACATGGGCTTGCAAA
Source organism: Bufo gargarizans (assembly GCF_014858855.1). Classification (NCBI taxonomy): domain Eukaryota; kingdom Metazoa; phylum Chordata; class Amphibia; order Anura; family Bufonidae; genus Bufo; species Bufo gargarizans. The sequence continues at coordinate 140,999,232 of NC_058088.1, forward strand.
TGTGATTAGGTCACAGAAAAATATTAAATAGAATATTTTTTTATCTGCAAGGTATTTTCTGTCACACCCTGTATGAATGGTGTGCACATGCTGTCTGTGACTGAGCCTGCAACCTCTCACACACGGGCAGCCAGGCAACTGCATATATATATGTAGTTAAGGCTGCCGTGCAACCTGTATTTGTGGGAGGGGCATAGGCCCCGTCCCATGGCTACATATTCCACGGAGTACAAGGGACGGGACGTGCAGCCAGGTACCTGGTACTTCCGGTCACGTCTGGTTCCTGCACGTCCCGCTCCCTTAAGCCTTGATCCGGGTAAGTATTGGATCGGCTTTGCCTTGTCTCGGTTGCCCAGGTAAGCAAGGTATCCGATGCCAGTCGGCTGGTCGGATCCTTACCACGGTGCGGGGGGCGGCGTACGGCTGCTCTAAGTCCTCGCCTCACAACGGGGTCGGCGCAGACACGCGGGGAGTTGGGGCCGGAGCTCCGCTCACCTCCTTGTTTTCAGGCCAGGCGGCGCAGGCAAGTCACGGGCGGGCGTGTGTTCCGGGGGCTCGCACTGTATTGGTAACCCCGCCGCCGGCCGGGGGTCTGCGGTCGCATTTGCAGAGGCGCATGTTCACCAGCACGTGCACATTACTAGGCACGTGGCTGGTTTTCATGGGAGCTGTCACCCATTTACCCTGTTCCCAATTGCCACAAATGTATATTATTGTTTATAGGTGCTTTACATTACAGAACACAAACCTCTTTTAAATTCCAAGGGTAATGATATTATGTCTGGGATTTTCGCTTACTTACGTGAACATTCGCCCCAAACGTATCCCACTGTCTACCTATATACCACATAGATCTGCTATTTTAGTTCCCATTTAAGGTAATGTTCCATTTAAGGTAATGTTTGTGCAGTTGAGACAAGTTTTACCAAATTCGGTGTACTTCTAAAGCACCACATAAAGTTGAATTGGCGTATCAGATAAATGCGACACACGTCGGGCGAACCTAGACATTAATTCATTGTGGCACATTTCTCATTCTGATCATATATGAGCATCTACTGTACTTTTTACCTGCGGCTTTACAGTGCCTGTCTGTGATTGTCATATATGAATACCTCAAGCTTCTAGATATTTTCTACTTTCCCTGCTCAAGAGCTGTTGTGGGCTCTCCGTTCTGGAGCAGCAGTGCCTGCGTTCTGTGGGAAAGCTGGGTTGGGGCCTGTAACAAAAAAATAAAAAATCTATACATTTACATTGTTGTCATGCATCATCATATTGCAGTGTCTGCTTCTGGTCGGTTATCTGACGCTCCACGCCATTCCAAGGATTCCTTACTTGCAGTAGGTGGTACGTCCTGATTTCTTTACGGGTATAGTATGTGTCACGGGGGTTTGGCCGCAGGCACGTTCACACGTCTCCCATATGTGATGTCCGCCGCACCAGTGGCATGTGGTCCCTCTTGGCACATCCAGGTTGTCATACCCGTCTCTCTCGTTGCTAGTCTGCTTGAAACGTTCAGGCGCTATTCTGTCAGCCACCCCGGTGACACATGATTCTGCCTGGAACGTCCAGGTTGTCACTTTGTCTATTGTGGTACGTCTGCTTGAAGCGTTCAGGCATTGTTGCGTCCGCCACTCCGGTGGCATGTAGTCCTGCCTGGAACTCCAGGTTGTCATTTTGTTTATTGTGGTACGTCTGCTTGAAGCGTTCAGGCAATGTTACGTCCGCCACTCCGTGGCACAGTGTCCTGCCTGGATCTCCAGGGGGTCTTTTCATCTCATGTGGTATGTCCGCTTGAAGCATTCAAGCATTATTATGTTGGTCACTCCGGTGACAGGTGGTCCTACCTGGAACGTCCAGGTTGCCATACTCGTCTCCTGTTGCACGTCTGCTTGAAACGTTCAGGCAAAGTATGTCTGCCACGCCGGTGGCACGTGGTCCTGCCTGGAACGTGCAGGTTGTCATATTCATCTCCTGTTGCACGTCTGCTTGAAACGTTCGGGCAAATGTTACGTCCGCCACCCCGGTGGCACGTGGTCCTGCCTGCTACGTCCAGGTTGTCTTACTCGTCTCTTGTATCACGTCTGTCTGAAGCGTTCAGACAATGTCGCGTCAGCCGCCCCGGTGGCATGGTGTCCTGTCTAAGTACGTCCAAGGGGTCTTTTTCACCAATCTTGGCACACATCCGCCCTTGGCAGCATGCATGACCTAGCAGCACACCCGGGGGGCACGTCATCCTGGTTTGTTGGCTCTTCAGTCCTCATTATTGTTGCCTAAAACGTTTAGGCCATGTTTTTCTTTTACCCTTAGGGGCAGGTTGAACGGCCTGACGCAACCAGGTTGGTAATATTCATAGTGCATTTAGATTTTCATACTTGTTCTTTGTTTATACGGAAGCACGTTTGGGGTCTCGGTGCCTTCGGTTTCCCATAAACAAGGCCTCCACCTCGGTCGGTGGTACGGGCCTCCAGTACGGTATCGTTACCATTTTCATCAAATTCCATAACCAGGTGAGTATCAATTCAGGTCCGTCAGGCCGTCCATAATCTACGGGCGGTCTTACTGGTAGGGGCCAAAGGGGGGGGGGCGGCGCTATCGGGATGTCCAAGGCACGTCTGGTGTCCGCACGAGTAACAAAGGTTTTGTCCTCAGGTGATATCCAGGGCGTAGAGTTATTGCAGCGCGGTCAACATGTCCCAGGCCTCAGACATTGACGACGCCTCGTCCATCTCCGGGTCCGTGGTTTCCGGTCTGGCTGGTCATGGATCCCAGAGGAACTGGACAATTCCGAAACTGGTGGCCGAATTGAATAGAAGGGGCATAAGTCACCCGGCTTCGGCCAGGAAGGCCGAACTTTATAGGCTGCTGGTATCTAGCCCGGTTCCATCCAGCGAGCAGCTGGCAGTACCTACTATCCAGTCATCACTGGCTCAGTTGAATGCCACTATGGGGAGTCTGGCTGCCTCGGTAGCGGACATCCAGCACAGGGTCATGGAGCTGGAGTCCAGGGCCTCCACCTCTTCGCAGTCAGTGGCGCCCGTGACTGCGGTGTCATGGCCGTTGGCGGGTTCCCCAGGTATGTCTTCTACTCCGCCGGCCATTGTCCCAGCTCATTTTGTGGCGGAGAATATTAGGAGGGATATACTGGCAGGCAAAGAAGTCAACCTGGCATCTATCCTCATAGCATCACACGATGCAAGTGAGCACAGAACCATTGATTGCGGGGAGATGTCAGTGGTAATGAGGTCAAAGGATGCCCGGTTGAATCGCAAGCTGTCCATACCGGAATTTGTTCTCGCATTCAGCTTGTTCAGAGACGTCATCTGCTCGGCACAGCCTAATAGGAGGGAGGAGCTGGACGCCTATTTGTACTAGGTCACTGATTTTGGTCACAAGTATGGGGGGTTCGCGTTCTATGACTATCACCGGTCCGTTGCGGCTAAAGCCGCAGCCTCCCTAGCACAGTTCCAATTTATGACTAATTGGGCTGTGCTGGATATGAAGCTTTTCTGCAGGCATTTTGCTGGTCTCCGAGCCCCCACTTGTGGCGCATGCCAGTCCATTTTCCATGCCACGGAATGGTGCCCCAACGAGGCGTCTGCCCATCCGGACAGAGCCCTTCCGGGAACGTCGGGTGTCCCCAGGGGCCCGGCTCTCATGGACAAGTTTGGCAGGCCTATTGTGTATCTGGGCAAGAGCCAGATATGCAATAATTTCAACTTCGGTCACTGCATGTTCAGTGGGTGCAGGGCCCTTTACGTGTGCACGGTCTGCTTTCGGGCACATCCCAGGTCCACCTGTCCTAAAAAATCTGCCAAGCAGGCACGACTGACCGACGTCAACGTGGATCTCCTGGAGGCGCTCCTGGAAGGTCATGACGACCGGCAGTTCGTGCAACACTTGATCACTGGCCTGTCACTAGGGTTCCACACGGGATTGGTGGCCCTGCCACATTCGAATTGGGAGTGTGAGAACCTCCTCTCTGCCAGACAGGATCCTGAGGTGGTGCAAGCGGCATTATCCTTGGAATTGGATAAAGGCTTCATCATCGGCCCTTTTGACTCGATCCCCTTTGAGGTTTGGAGGGTCAACCCGATTGGAGTGGTGGCTAAGAAAGGCTCAAATAAAAAAAGGCTGATCTACGATCTCTCGGCTCCTCATTCCTCGCACATCCCTAGTATTAACTCTCTCATACCATCAGAAGAGTTCAGCATGACGTACTCCTCTATCGATGAGGCCATTCAGTTCGTTCTCGAGGCAGGCAGGGGGGCCTGGTTGTCTAAAACTGATATTGCTGATGCCTTTAAATTGCTCCCGATCCTCCCGCAACTGTGGCAATATTATGGCATCAAATGGGCAGGCAGATACTACTTTGCAAATCGTCTAACGTTTGGCTCAAAAAGCAGCCCATGGCTGTTTGACCGTCTGGCCCAGGCCCTGCACTGGATTCTGGTCGAACATGGGCAGGCTCCTATGTGTATCCACTACCTGGATGATTTCCTGCTGGTGGAGCACCCCTCCCGTCAGCCCTCCGGTTTATCCTCCCTGCTGGAGTTGTTTTCGGCGCTTCAGGTTCCTGTCGCCACGGGGAAGACGGTCGGTCCTTCCTCAACGATCACCTTCTTGGGGGTCATTATGGATTCTGTTAAGTTGGAAGCAAGGCTCCCCGAAGAGAAGTTACAGCAGATCCGGTTAGCCATCCAGGAGGCTGCCAAATCCTTCTTCCTGACCAAGACAAGCCTCCAATCCTTGCTGGGCCGGCTGAACTTCGCCATGAGGGTCATGCCCCAAGGGCGCACCTTTGTGTCTCGGCTCTTGCTGCTTCTGCCATCGGCCCCGGAACAGGACAGTGTCGTTCGTTTGGACCAACAGGCCATGGCAGACCTGTCCATGTGGAGCATGCTCATGTCCTCATGGAATGGCGTGAGGTTGTTCATTCCCCCCCGGGACCCGTCCTCTCCCACGGTCTATTCTGACGCAGCCGCATCCAAGGACTTTGCAGCCATATTTGGCAACCACTGGCTTGCCGGTGCCTGGCCGTCCCAGATTATGCTGGACGGGCAGGCCCTTCGGTCTTCTCCCCTGTTGGCGTTATATCCAGTGGTGGCAGCGGCCCATGTATGGGGCCACGTTTGGTCAAACTCAAGGGTATTATTCATTACCGATAGTCAGGACTTGGTCGATATCATCCGCAATGGCAGAGCCAAATCCCCTAAAATCATAGCTCTTATGCGTAGGCTGGTTTGGTTGTCCATGGTACATAATTTTTGCATTGAGTGCTCCCACATTCAGGGTTCCAAGAATATGCCACTCGCAGACGCAACGGGGGCAGGCGTTCCGGCATACACCGACCTGGTGTGGGACTAACATCATTGATCAGCGAAGCAAAGGACCTGTTGCACCAGAGCCTGTCTAAAAATACAGTCCGGAACTATCGTACGGGCTGGAATCTGTTTAGGAAATTTGCCGAGTCATCCACAGGGCGACGTGGATGACGTGTCATTCATTATGGCCTTCATCGCGCATTGCCATGCCAACCTCGGACTCGCTCACAATACCATCCGCCTGTATTTCATAGCAAGCAATTATAGGTTAAAATATTCTTGTTGCCTTTTGATGAGGTTGTTACTGGTCCAATGAAGTCAATTTGGATGTCTGACCATGGCATGCACATCCCACTTTTCATCAGCGGTGCCCGATGAGTGGGTCCTTGTGGCTGAAATTGAGGGCAGATTAGACATCCCTGAGAATATGTTCGCACATCTTGTAACATATGTGGCCAGTAAGCGTAGTCACGTAGTAACTCGTACGTTATTTTCTCACCTCTGTGACCGGCTGTTGGGGCATCATGTGCATGTTGCAACATCAGACCTCGGTACGCTGCAGGTACTACCCATTGCATGATAAAAACCTCGAAGAACAGTATCATGCAATGGGTAGTACCTGCAGCGTACCGAGGTCTGATGTTGCAACATGCACATGATGCCCCAACAGCCGGTCATAGAGGTGAGAAAATAACGTACGAGTTACTACGTGACTACGCTTACTGGCCACATATGTTACAAGATGTGCGAACATATTCTCAGGGATGTCTAATCTGCCCTCAATTTCAGCCACAAGGACCCACTCATCGGGCACCGCTGATGAAAAGTGGGATGTGCATGCCATGGTCAGACATCCAAATTGACTTCATTGGACCAGTAACAACCTCATCAAAAGGCAACAAGTATATGTTACCCTAACTTGTCTGTTCACCAAATGGGTGGAATGTTTGCCGTGCAAAACATGCAGTTCAAGCGTGTGTGCATCTCTGCTGATTAACCACGTATTTTCTAGATTTGGTCTTCCAGATTTGTTGTATAACATGGGTATGGCACAGATGATTTAGGGGTTACCCATGTTGCCGACATACTCGGACTACGTTCACTCCAATTTCTAAGTATGCATGATGACCCGGTGAGGTGTTCATTAACCCTCGCCTGTCTGCCTCTATAGATTTTATCTTTTGCTTGGCCTAATGTTCTCCCTCCGCCGTTCTCTGTTAGTTCGCGCCTGCCCTATGCCTGCCGCTGTACTTTGTGGGGACACTGTGCATGATGTTGGGCCTGCTGTTGCCATGGCAGCGACGCCACTAATGTAGGCGTGCCTGGCCTGGTGACGCGGGCCCTGCATCGTGGGCGGTTCTCGGCGACGCCCCTGGTTTGGTCATGTGGCCGCCTCCCTGGTCGCGTGTCTTTGACGTCACGTTTCCATGGTGATGGCTCCTGGCTTCTGCCTGGATGGTGTCGCTTCTGTGACGCGGCTGACAGTTTGGGCATGCGCGTTTCGACAGTGAGGACGCGGATCTTGGCGCCCCTGCACAGGTGCTACGGTGTGAGTTGTTTTTAACTCTAGTTGTTATAATTGCACTTTTTATAGATACACAGGTGACTTTGAGTGTGTTGATGAAAATCTAGACCAATAATTAATTCACAGTTGAGACCGGTATCAGAATTGTTGGATCTGCACACACTGTAATGTATCATGATATGTAAATCATCACATTATATGTAATCATGTTAGACAGATTCACTGTAGATTGCACTATGCACTTTATTATATTTTGTATGGACTTATCATGTTGTATATTGAATAATTGTCACTATAATTGCTTGCTATGAATTGTGGGTATATATACCCTTGTATGACACCTTGTGATATGCTTGAGAAAGACCGCATTGAGACGGTTGAAACGTTGCAGAGGGAATAAAAGATCCACCATTTTCACTTTACCTGGAGTGCTGCCTCATCCTTTTGATGTATGTATGTATGTGTGTATATATGTATATATATATATATATATATATATATATATATATATATATATATATATATATATAGTAGGGATTTCCCAAATGGTAGCCTTCAGATAAATACACAGTAGCCTTTTAGTGGTGGAAATCAAAGTAATAAATGTCTTTTATTGTTGGCACACCACAATTCAACAGGCGGTAGTGATCAGCTTACTTCAGCTGACACTTAAAGAAAAACAGTTCAATCTTGAATCTGAAAAATCACATAGCAAGTTTTAGGGCACAGTACCGTACTCCCCACGGAGTGGATGGGAACCTTGCTTTGTCCTTTGTCTCTCGGCAGAGACCCACTGGTTTTCACTCGGCTCCAAAACACACAGCTACACAGAGCTCCACCATCAGCCAGGTAATCACACCACTGACCCTGCTGGCTGACTTTTTGTAAGCCCGTCAAAACCCGGCCTGGACCATGGGGAACAGCCAACCCTCCCTGCACTTTGGCTGCTCCCAGTAAGAGCCGGCCCGGATTAGCTTTTCACAGCTATGCTAACTATCAAAGTGTCCATCAGCAACTGCTGCGGACATTTACACTACTGGCTCCTACTTCACCGAGGCCAGGAACCTCGGTGACACATATCTTCCATCTATGATGGTCCCTTGTGCCTTTCTACAATATATATATATATATATATATATATATATATATATATACATATATATATATATACATGTATTTCATAAAAACGCATCAGTCTCTTAGTTGGGAACATATTGCATTCTTCTCAGGCTGTATCCGAGGGACGGTCAGGCAGGGAGAGGGGATCCAAGTGCTGATTAACAGCCAGACTTGTATCCCATGTCTCCACCCGACAGCCCCCTATCTCTAACTCCTCAGCCTGTGTATTTACAGGGCCGGCCTTTGGGGTGTGCGGGCTGTGCGGCCGCACAGGGCGCCATAGCAACAGGGGCGGCGGGCAGCCGACAGCTCGCAGTGTAATATGTTTGTGTTCTCACTTGGGGCGGGCCCCCAGCCCCCTTCCCTGTTTGACCTGATTCCCCCTCCCCTGTGTCAGTGGCGGATCCAGGGGGGGCACAGGGAGGCGGCGGCTGGGCACAGGGAGATGAGCTCTTCCATTGTGAAAGCGCTCATCTCCAGTCATCTGTATCGCCGTCCTCAGGACAGCGATACAGATGCCTGCCTGTGCTGCGGTAGGGGAGGGAGAGGCGTGTCCCTTTCCCTTCCTCTGATAGGCTGCCGGCCTAGTGCCTGCAGCCTATCAGAGGCTGGCGCAGGCGGCGCAATGACATCATCGCGCCGCCTGAGCCATACAGCGTGGGACACAGGCCAGAAGAGGCCTGCATCGCATCACTGACATGGAGGTAAGTATGTGTTTTTTTTTAATTATTTTTATTATGTACAATACTTTTACTGGCGGGGGCTGTTATTACTGGCAAAGGGGGGGCTGTTTGTTATTACTGGCAAAGGGGGGGCTGTTATTACTGGCAAAGGGGGGGCTGTTATTACTGGCAAAGGGGGCTGTTATTACTGGCGGGGGCTGTTATTACTGGCAAAGGGGGGGCTGTTTGTTATTACTGGCAAAGGGGGGGCTGTTATTACTGGCAAAGGGGGGGCTGTTATTACTGGCAAAGGGGGCTGTTATTACTGGCGGGGGCTGTTATTACTGGCACAGAGGGGCTGTTATTACTGGGGGCTGTTATTACTGACACAGAGGGGCTCTTATTACTGGGGGCTGTTATTACTGGCACAGAGGGGCTCTTATTACTGGGGGCTGTTATTACTGGCACAGAGGGGCTGTTATTACTGGGGGGCTGTTATTACTGACACAGAGGGGCTCTTATTACTGGGGGCTGTTATTACTGGCACAGAGGGGCTCTTATTACTGGGGGCTGTTATTACTGGCACAGAGGGCCTGTTAATACTGGGGGCTGTTAATACTGGGGGCTGTTATTACTGGGGGCTGTTATTACTGGGGCTGTTATTACTGGCACAGGGGGGCTGTTATTACTGGGGGCTGCTATTACTGGCACAGGGGGCTGATATTACTGGCATAGGGGGCTATTATTACTGGCACAGGGGGGGGCTGTTAATACTGGCACATGATTGGGGGCACTATAGGGGCATCTACTGAGGCCACAAAGAAGGGGTATTTTATATGGGGGGCTCTGTACAGTACCATTTTATACTGGGACACATGGTGGGTACTATGGGGAAGAGGAGTACTATGGGGTCATCTACGGGGGCACTAAGAAGGGGTATTTTATACTTGCAAATTATGGGGGACACTGAGGGCATCTACTGGAGCATTTTATACTGGTACATTATGGGGGGCACTAGGAGGAAGGAGGGTGTGGAGCACTATGGGGTCATTTACTAGGGGCACTATATAGGGGTATTTTATACTGGCACATTATGGGGGCACTATGAGGACATTAGCTCAAATGGGGGCATTACAAGGGGGTATTTTTTGCACTGTCACATTATAAGGAGAATTATTACTACTGGGGGGGCATTATGGTGGGCTTTATTACTCCCCCATGGTATGACCCCCTAGTAGCAGCACCAGCCTCTCCCTGCTCTGCTATCCCTCTGCCCCTTCTCCAAATACTTATTATGAAATCTTTCTCATTAGGATAAAACACCTCATCAGCTCCACCGAGCCCCCGCCCAAAGTGTGGAAGTGGTGTCCGAGATCCCCAAGGGCCAAGCCAAGTAACTGTAAGTTTTCATGTGAAATATGTTTGTTATACCACAAGGTTAGCTCGCACAGGGCACCTGAACACCTAAGGCCAGCCCTGTGTGTATAGGAACCCGAATAACTCCATTTCAGCATTTAAACCTTTGGGGGCTAACATGTCGAACTCGAAAATCCTCCAGGACTCCTGTCTAGACATATGATTAATAAGATTTCCACCTCTTTTTGAATAGTGCACCTTCTCAATGGCTGTAAAGCGAAGGGAGTTTGGATCACAATTGTGGAAAATCTTAAAGTGTTTAGAAAGTGAGTGTAACTCATCCCCCTTCAGGATCTTCAACACGTGTTCCCTCACTCTCTTTTTCAAGGGCCTTTTGGTTCTGCCAACATATTGTTTGCGGCATGCGGATTCTAGGAGATAGATAACATTCTGAGAATCACATGTTTGGGTATCCTTAATATCAAGCTCAAACTCATTATGGGAGAATTAAATTTTTTTTTTTTTTTTTTTTTTTTTTTTTTTAGGGAATGAGGTATTTTTGCAGTTTAAACACCTCCCACGCCTAAAAGACCCTTTAGGTGTCATCCACAAGGAGCCCCTCGGAATCTTCTGTTGTTTAGTAGTAGGGGCTATTTTCAACGCTAAATTGTTGCCTTTCCATTCCCCTTACTTTCTTCATAGCCTCCATAACCACTGTAGACGGATATTCCCTTTCTAGAAATTGGTCCCTTAATACTAAGGCCTCCACTTCAAATTGGTCTCCATAAGTGCAGTTACGTCTCAACCTCTTAAATTGACTAACAGGTATATGTCAACCATCTCGGCAGGTGACACCTCGAGAACCTGATATAGCTGTTCCTGGCGACCGCTTTGAAGTGGGTACTACAGATGATCCGGGGCCCCTCTACTTTAAGATTAATATCCAAAAATGTAGCCTCTCTATATCTTATATCTGGAGTAAACTTCAAGTTCCTATCGTTCTGATTGATGTCCATTAAAAACTTTTTTATGTGATCTGACTCCTAGAATGCGCATGCCGCAAACAATATGTTGGCAGAACCAAAAGGCCCTTGAAAAATAGAGTGACGGAACACGTGTTGAAGATCCTGAAGGGGGATGAGTTACACTCACATTCAAAGCGGTGTTAACCAGAAACTTGCTGGACTGTTACATTGTTTAACATAGTACATTTTCCGGACTATTATTGGAACATTCAACCGACTCTCAGGAACTTTTCTGTTACATCTATAGAAAGACTGAGCCTTAGGATTAACCTCCACAGTCATCTTGCACGGTTGCTTAACATTGCAATCATTTGAACACGTATTATATACTGCACTTATTTATTAACACTACTCCTATGTTTTATCACTTAATTTTGATTTTTGTATATATTTAATGCACTGGTCACATTTTTCACAGTTTACCTGATTATGTGGAGTTACCAATTGGTTGCAGCCATTGCTCCAGTGAATTAAATATACTTAGCACTACAGTTTGTATATAACCAGATCCCACGGTTGCCATATCTATGTGTATTAGGTCTCTATCCCCACTTATTAGTAATACCAGTGGACCCATTTATAGCATATTTTATCAAGTATATTTTATTAATTTTATTAATTTTATCTATGGATTGCGTTTTAACAGGGTTTTGATCTGTTTTGAGTTCTATTTGCATTGTTACAAATAAACTACTGTCACATTGCATACTTTGTGATCCAGATATTAGAGTGCCCATCCTTTCAATTATTACTGCTTTATTTCTGGTGATCGGGGTACGACATCGGGGCGGAGCACCTTACCAGCTGGAATCAGGGGTGAGCCGACCTTTACTATATTTATACATTGATTCTAGTAGCTGTCATTGCCGCTGAGGAAGGAGCTTGATCCCCGAAACGCGTACGGTTCATGATAGCACAGGACTCTACTATGGAATATTGAGGTGCCAATATCATCAGGCATTTCACCCCTCGGACCCACCAGTGAACGACATCCGATACAAAGATCAACATACGGTCCGGACTTTAGGACCCAGCGTATAACCAGCTTTCCACTAAGCAGTGTGTATCACGTGAGACGCAGCCAGGTCACGTGAGACGCCGCGTTTGAGACCTGTTAAACGCTCGGGACGCCGGGTGAAGCTAGGCGGCTGCTGCTGGACGAGTCCACGGGAACGGAAGAGGGGTAAAGTACTCTGCCCTATGGGGCTTATTTGAAGATATTACACCAGTGATTCCTATTGCATGAGGACGCCTGAACGGGTGATCCAGTGCGGACAATCATAAGTGACTCGCACACCATCTGGCGATTATATTTAGTGTGGACATTTACAAGTGACGCCGACCCTGCGATTATATATGGTCACAGGGCTGACTAAGTACTACTACATGGACATATGTATATGTTTTATATCATTATCTTACATTATATGTATGTAGATTTTATGAGTTTTATGCCAATACAATAGTTTTATGCAAATAAATTAGGAGTATTGAAATCCTGCCTTGGATGTTGTCAGATGCCCTCTAACCACTTTATTCTATTGGATTTAGGTCTGGAGACTGTCTAGGCCATTCCAGAACCTTGATATGCTTCCTACGGAGCCACTCCTTGGTTATCCTGGCTGTGTGATTCGGGTCGTTGTCATGTTGGAAGACCCAGCCACGACCATCTTCAATGCTCTGACTGAGGGAAGGAGGTTGTTGCTCAAAATCTCACAATAAATGGCCCATTCATCTTCTCCTTAATACAATGCAGTCGTCTTGTCCCCTTTGCAGAAAAGCACCCCCAAAGCATGATATTACCACGCCATGCTTCACAGTAGGGATGGTGTTCTTGGGATGCAACTCATCCTACTTTTTCCTCTAAACACGACGAGTGAAGTTTAGACTAAAAAGTTCTACTTTGGTCTTATCTGACCACATGACTTTCTCCCATGCCTCCTCTGGATCATTAAGATGGTCATTGGCAAACTTCAGATGGGCCTGGACATGTGATGACTTGAGCAGGGGAACCTTCCATGCAATGCATTTGAAACCATGATAGTGTAGTATTCTACCGACAATGACCTTTGAAACTGTGGTCCCAGCTCTCTACATGTCATTGACCAGCTCCTCCCTTGTAGTTCTGGGCTGATTCCTCACCTTGCTTATGATCTGTCCGAGGGAGACTGACAGTCGTCTTTAGCCTCTTCCATTTTCTAACAATTGCTCCAACAGTTGATCTATTTTCACCGAGCTGCTTGGCAATTGCCCCGTAGCCCTTTCCAGCCTTGTGGAGGTTCACAGTTTTGTCTCTGTTTTTTGTGACAGCTCTTTGGTCTTGCACATGGTAGTAGTTGGCGTCTGACTGTGGGGTGGACAGATGTCTTTAAAGAGGACCTTTCACCAGAATTAAACTTCTAAAGTAATTATACAGGCATGTAGACCGGCGCCCAGGGACCCCCCTGCACTTACTGTTATACCTGGGCGCCGCTCCGTTCTCCCGTAATTGCCTCCGGTATCTTACTAGTTAGGTTCCACCCAGGGGAACCTGCCGTCGGCTCATTCTCCCAGGCTGTAGCGCTGGCCAATCACAGCGCTCAGCTCATAGCCTGAGAGAGAAAAAAGCCTCTCAGGCTATGAGCTGAGCGCTGTGATTGGCCAGCGCTGCAGCATGGGAGAAGGAGGCGCCGGCAGGTTCCCCTGGGTGGAGCCTTACTGTAAAGATACCGGAGGCAATTACGGGAGAACGGAGCGGCGCCCAGGTATAACAGTAAGTGCAGGGGGGTCCCTGGGCGCCGCTCTACATGCCTGTATAATTACTTTAGAAGTTTAATTCTGGTGAAATGTCCTCTTTAAAGAGCTCAGACAGGTGCTACTAAGTTAGATTAATGAGTGGAGTAGAGGTGGACTTTTTAAAGGCACAGTAACAGGTCTTTGAGAGCCAGAATTCTTGCTGTTTCCTCAGGTGTTCAAATACGTATATTCAGCAGCGCAAGACAAATAAATTATTAAAAAATTATACAATGTGATGTCCTCGTGGTAATAGAAACATACATAGAATGTGTCGGCAGATAAGAACCATTTGGCCCATCTAGTCGGCCCAATATACTGAATACTATGGATAGCCCCTGGCCCTATCTTATATGAAGGATGGCCTTATGCCTATCCCATGCATGCTTAAACTCCTTCACTGTATTTGCAGCTACCACTTCTGCAGGAAGACAATTCCATGCATCCACTACTCTCTCAGTAAAGTAATACTTCCTGATATTACACAAGTAATGGTCTTACAGGAGGGGCAGTCAGAGCCTCCCTGGTATACTGCTCAAAAATGCAAATAATAGAACTCAAGGGGCAGTAGACTAAAGAAAACTTTGCTTTTAATAAACAGGAGATAAAATAGCCCCTACTAGACAAACAACGAATAAGACGTGCCCTGTGGGCAACTATACACACAGAACACAAAAATGTCACTAGTGGAAAAAACAGGTAAGGGGGTCAGAAAAGGGCGGCGGGATTGATATTAAAGCCCACTAACCCTAGTACCTCCCTGCTTGTCCTGTGACTCCCTACAAGGTATCCAAAGGACGGGGTCCAAAAATGCCCCGCAAGGGGTGGCCCAGACAGGAACTCTGATCCTAGGTGGGAAACCCTGATGAGGCCCTATTCGATTGATGACTGAAAAAAGGCAGAGTTCACACTTTGAGATACTACAAAACGTACAATAATGAACACAGAGAAAAAAGGGGGTGGGGGGTATAACACCACCTAGACGTCAGAGGAGGTCAGGGTGGGTGCATACTTAAAGGGAACCTGTCACCTGGATTTTGGGTATAGAGCTGAGGACATGGGTTGCTAGATGGCCGCTAGCACATCCACAATACCCAGTCCCCATAGCTCTGTGTGCTTTTATTGTGTAAATAAACCGATTTGATACATATGCAAATTACCCTGAGATGAGTCCTGTCCCTGACTCATCTCACGTACAGGACTCATCTCAGGTTAATTTGCATATGTATCAAATCAGTTTATTTACACAATAAAAGCACACAGAGCTATGGGGACTGGGTATTGCGGATGTGCTAGCGGCCATCTAGCAACCCATGTCCTCAGCTCTATACACAAAATCCTGGTGACAGGTTCCCTTTAAGTGTCCCGATGCGTTTCTTTGGTTAGAGCCCCAGGATTCTTCAGGGGACACGGGGCTACGTGTTCGTATTAGTCAAACCATGACTAAGCCTGTGGACGAAAACATGTATGTCTAATAATACGTCACTAGAACAATAGTCAGATAGAAAGGAAAGAAGGGAAACCCCCCCATCGCCTATTGTGAGGTTGAGGAGAGGTGTCAAACTTACTTATTTGTGATTGCGGTCAGGGGTGGCTGTAAGCACACTGTATAGCACGACCCAGTGTGGTGGTGTCTGCTAAGATGATGACCGCCATTGGTCAGGCGAAATACGCCGCATTATAAGGCTAGAGGGCCAGGTGAAGCGCATCTTCCAGAGTCAATGGACTTCCGGTGCATGCGCACCTTGATGACGCTTCTACAGGGCGTCCGAGGCCGCGGTCACGTGAACGGAAGTTACGTTTCCGCGCCTACACCATCTGTCCCAGTCCCATGCGTTCCATGGGGCTATGTGTGGAACGCACGGCCGACGCCAAGTTCAGACGTCATCTGGCCGCGCCGCACTAGACGTGCGTACATTAGAGATGCGGTCACATGATCGAGGCCGAGCCTCGGCTGCATCGGCGCAGTGATTCTTCTTAATGGCCAGACTGCAGTACATATCCATAGTGGTACAGTCGGCCATTATACAGAAAGGCAAAGTATCCTGCCTCAGCCTCTCCTACGCTTAGCAGGGTACTGCATTAGATACTTAAGAATGGATTATTCCCCATTTTGCCATATATGGGAAACTCACATCCATCACAAGTATTAAGGTGGAGGAAGAGAACGGACAGAGGGGGAGATACAATTCTCGCTGGTCTGTACAAGACCCAAAACCTCCCTGAATCTCCTCCACCTCCTCACACGGAAATGGCAATATGTGCCAAACATCACGCGTATATGACCAGAAAAAATGAGGTTTAGAAGTGGGGACAAAAGGCCACAAGGCCCGCACGGAGAAGTGGGGCAGTCAAAGAAAACAGCTGAAGTTCAAATGTTCATTAAGCCCGTTGGGGACAACTGTATTCAGTGTGAATGTCCACCAACATTCCCTTTGTAGGATGGATCTGTTCCAGTCCCCCCCACGGGTCGGTTTGGGAACATGTTCAATCCCCATGAAGCTGATCGATGCTGTACGTCCCTCAAGGACCGTCTGTACATGACGCGCAATGAGGGTGTCCCTATTATTGCGAATATCGCCTTGATGCTCCCCCATGAACATGTTCCCAAACCGACCCGTGGGGGGGACTGGAACAGATCCATCCTACAAAGGGAATGTTGGTGGACATTCACACTGAATACAGTTGTCCCCAACGGGCTTAATGAACATTTGAACTTCAGCTGTTTTCTTTGACTGTCCCACTTCTCTGTGCGGGCCTTGTGGCCTTTTGTCCCCACTTCTAAACCTCATTTTTTCTGGTCATATACGCGTGATGTTTGGCACATACGGTCATTTTTGTGTGAGGAGGTGGAGGAGATTCAGGGAGGTTTTGGGTCTTGTACGGACCAGCGAGAATTGTGTCTCCCCCTCTGTCCGTTCTCTTCCTCCACCTTAATACTTGTGATGGATGTGAGTTTCCCATATATGGCAAAATGGGGAATAATCCATTCTTAAGTATCTAATGCAGTACCCTGCTAAGCGTAGGAGAGGCTGAGGCAGGATACTTTGCCTTTCTGTATAATGGCCGACTGTACCACTATGGATATGTAGTGCAGTCTGGCCATTAAGAATAATCACTGCGCCGGTGCGGCCGAGGCTCGGCCTCGATCATGTGACCGCATCTCTAATGTGCGCACGTCTAGTGCGGCGCGGCCGGATGACGTCTGAACTTGGCGTCGGCCGTGCGTTCCACACATAGCCCCATGGAACGCATGGGACTGGGACAAATGGCGCAGGCGCGGAAACGCAACTTCCGTTCACGTGACCGCGGCCTCGGACGCCCTGTAGAAGCGTCATCAAGGGGCGCATGCACCGGAAGTCCATTGACTCTGGAAGATGCGCTTCACCTGGCCCTCTAGCCTTATAATGCGGCGTATTTCGTCTGACCAATGGCGGTCATCATCTTAGCAGACACCACCACACTGGGTCGTGCTATACAGTGTGCTTACAGCCACCCCTGACCGCAGCCACAAATAAGTAAGTTTGACACCTCTCCTCGACCTCACACTAGGCGATGGGGGGGTTTCCCTTCTTTCCTTTCTATCTGACTATTGTTCTAGTGACGTATTATTAGACATACATGTTTTCGTCCACAGGCTTAGTCATGGTTTGACTAATACGAACACGTAGCCCCGTGTCCCCTGAAGAATCCTGGGGCTCTAACCGAAGAAACGCGTCAGGACACTTAAGTATGCACCCACCCTGACCTCCTCTGACGTCTAGGTGGTGTTATACCCCCCCCCCTTTTTCCCTGTGTTCATTATTGTACGTTTTGTAGTATCTCAAAGTGCGAACTCTGCCTTTTTTCAGCCATCAATCGAATAGGGCCTCATCAGGGTTTCCTACCTAGGATCAGAGTTCCTGTCTGGGCCACCCCTTGCGGGGCATTTTTGGACCCCGTCCTTTGGAAACCTTGTAGGGAGTCACAGGACAAGCAGGGAGGTACTAGGGTTAGTGGGCTTTAATATCAATCCCGCCGCCCTTTTCTGACCCCCTTACATGTTTTTTCCACTAGTGACATTTTTGTGTTCTGTGTGTATAGTTGCCCACAGGGCACGTCTTATTCGTTGTTTGTCTAGTAGGGGCTATTTTATCTCCTGTTTATTAAAAGCAAAGTTTTATTTAGTCTACTGCCCCTTGAGTTCTATTACTTCCTGATATTACTTTTAAACCTTTGCCCCTCTAATTTAAAACTATGTCCTCTTCTAGCAGTTTTTCTTATTTTAAATATTCTCTTCTCTTTTACCTTGTTGATTCCCTTTATGCATTTAAAAGTTTATATCATATCCCATCTGTCTCGTCTTTCTTCCAAATGCACCTACAATGTGAATTTCGGACCCCTCCATAATTTCAAAATGGGAGAACTTGTAAAAACGCAAGCTGTTCAAATACTTTTGTTCCTCACTGTGTGTGTGTATATATATATATATATATATATATATATATATATATATATATATATATATATATACACATATATGCCTACCTTGCACTTCCCTTTAGAATGCCCCTGTTGTCGAGAACAAAACAATGAAGTTTGAGGATCGCAGCCATGAGGAGTAATGTCTAGGTACCTAAAGGCCGGATTATACTTCAGTCCTTCTTGAACTGTTACCATCAATGAGTTGGGGTGGAGGAGGCAAATCATCCCTACACTTCCCTCAAACTACACACATACTACACACACATATATTGTGCCTCATTGTTGATACAGTGGGATGCAAAAGTTTGGGCAACTTTGTTAATCGTCATGATTTTCCTGTATAAATCGTTGGTTGTTACGATAAAAAATGTCAGTTAAATATATCATATAGGAGACACACACAGTGATATTTGAGAAGTGAAATAAAGTTTATTGGATTTACAGAAAGTGTGCTATAATTGTTTAAAAAAAAAATTAGGCAGGTGCATAAATGCCTATACAGCCTCTAAACGCTTCCTGTAGGTTCCAATGAGAGTCTGGATTCTGGTTGAAGGTATTTTGGACCATTCCTCTTTACAAAACATCTTTAGTTCATTCAGGTTTGATGGCTTCCGAGCATGGACAGCTCTCTTTAAGTCACACCACATATTTTCAATTATATTCAGGTCTGGGGACTGAGATGGCCATTCCAGAATGTTGTACTTGTTCCTCTGCATAAATGCTTTAGTGGATTTTGAGCAGTGTTTAGGGTCGTTGTCTTGTTGAAAGATCCAGCCCCGTCGCAGCTTCAGCTTTGTCACTGATTCCTGGACATTGGTCTCCAGAATCTGCTGATACTGAGTGGAACCTATGCGTCCCTCAACTTTGACAAGATTCCCAGTCCCTGCACTGGCCACACAGCCCCACAGCATGATGGAACCACCACCGTATTTTACTGTAGGTAGCAGGTGTTTTTCTTGGAATGCTGTTTTTTTTCCTCCATGCATAACGCCCCAAATAACTAAATTTTAGTTTCATCAGTCCACAGCACCTTATTCCAAAATGAAGCTGGCTTGTCCAAATGTGCTTTAGCCCACCTCAAGCGGAACTTTTTGTGCTGTGGGCGGAGAAAAGGCTTCCTCTGCATCACTCTCGCATACAGCATCTCCTTGTGTAAAGTGCGCCGAATGGTTGAACGATGCACAGTGACTCCATCTGTAGCAAGATGATGTTGTAGGTCTTTGGTCCGAGATTTTTCTTGGTCTGCCACTTCGAGCCTTCACTTGAACTGAGCCTGTGGTCTTCCATTTCCTCAATATGTTCCTAACTGTGGAAACAGACATCTGGAATCTCTGAGACAGCTTTCTGTATCCTTCCCCTAAACCATGATGGTGAACAATCTTTGTTTTCAGGTCATTTGAGAGCTGTTTTTAGACCCCCATGTTGCTACTCTTCAGAGAAAATTAAAAGAGGAGGGAAACTTACAATTGACCCCCTTAAATACTATTTCTCATAATTGGATTCACCTGTGTATGTAGGTCAGGGGTCACTTAGCTTACCAAGCCAATTTGAGTTCCAATAATTAGTTCTAAAGGTTTTGGAATCAATAAAATGACAACAGTGCCCAAATGTATGCACCTGCCTAATTTTGTTTAAACAATTATAGCACACTTTCTGTAAATCCAATAAACTTCATTTCACTTCTCAAATATCACTGTGTGTGTCTCCTATATGATATACTTAACTGACATTTCTGTATGGCAAAAACCAACGATTTATACAGGAAAATCATGACGATTTACAAGGTTGCCCAAACTTTCGCATCCCACTGTATATACACACATACACACACACACAGTTGCAAGAAAAATTATGTGAACCCTTTGGAATGATATGGATTTCTGTACAAATTGGTCATAAAATAAACAATCCCAGTCTGCTTAAACTAATAAGACACAGAGAATTAAATGTTACCATGTTTTTATTGAACACACCATGTAAACATTCACAGTGCAGGTTGAAAAAGTATGTGAACCCTTGGATTTAATAACTGGTTGAACCTTCTTTGGCAGCAATAACCTCAACCAAACGTTTCCTGTAGTTGCAGATCAGACGTGCACAACGGTCAGGAGTAATTCTTGATCATTCTTCTTTACAGAACAGTTTCAGTTCAGCAATATTCTTGGGATGTCTGGTGTGAATCGCTTTCTTGAGGCCATGCCACAGCATCTCAATTGGGTTGAGGTCAGGTCTCAAAGCATGGGCCACTCCAGAAGGCGTATTTTCTTCTGTTTAAGCCATTCTGTTGTTGATTTACTTCTATGCTTTGGGTCGTTGTATGTTGTAACACCCATCTTCTGTTCAGCTTCAGCTTCAGCTGGTGGACAGATGACCTTAAGTTCTCCTGCAAAATGTCTTGATAAACTTGGGAATTCATTTTTCCTTCAATGATAGCAATCCGCTCAGGCCTTGACACAGCAAAGCAGCCACAAACCATGATGGGGGCCACCACCATACTTCACAGTTAGGATGAGGTTTTGATGTTGGTGTGCTGTGCCTCTTTGTCACGAGGGTGTCAAGACCCACGCCTGACTCCGTTATACCCAGGGTCAGGAAGTCGCAGCGGTTGGCTGCGCGCTGTATGTAAGATAGGGCTGTTTCCTTATGGTAGCTTTCTGGGTTTGCTTTGCAACCCTTTTTGGCTCACTCAGGGATCCGTAGCTCCTTCTCCTCAGCTGTTCCTTGTCCAGCACTCCCAACCTCCTTATATTCCCCTCTCACACTTCTCTGGTTGCCAGATACAGAGCTTCCTGCCTGGACTTCTATACTGACCCACTGGAGCGGTGTTGCTGCGTTCTCTGGTTGTTGGTCCAGAACGTACTAGCGGACTAGCGATCCCACCGGCCCGTTCACTATCTAGGGCTCATTTTAGGGAAAGCCAGGGTTTAGGCACATGATCGCCGCATGGGTGAGGAACCCGTCTAGGGACGTCAGGGCAGTCAGGTGCCAGCCGCAAGGTGAGTCAGGGGTCACCACCTTTCCCTCTCCCTTGGGCAGGGCCTTCCCTTTTCCCTCCCTGTGCGTGACGCCGGTCATTACACTCTTTTTCTCCACACATAGTTTTGTGTGTTTCTTCCAAACAACTCAACTTTGGTTTAATTTGTCCAAAGGCAATTTTGCCAGTAGTGCTGTGGAACATCCAGGTGCTGTTCTGCAAACTGTAAATGTGCAGCAATGTTTTTTTGGACACCAGTGGCTTCCTCTGTGGTATCCTCCCATGAAATCTATTCTTGTTTAGTGTTTTACATATCGTAGATTCGCAAACGGGGATGTTAGCATATGCCAGAGACTTTTGTAAGTCTTTATCTGACACTCTAGGATTCTTCTTCACCTCATTGAGCAGTCTGCGCTGTGCTCTTGCAGTCATCTTTACAGGACGGCCACTTCTAGGGAGAGTAGCAGCAGTGCTAAACTTTCTCCATTTATAGACAATTTGTCTTACCGTGGACTGATGAACAACAAGGCTTTTGGAGATACTTTTATAACCCTTTCCAGCTTTATCCAAGTCAACAATTCTTAATCGTAGGTCTTCTGAGGGCTCTTTTGTGCGAGGCATCATTCACATCAGGCAATGCTTCTTGTGAAAAGCAAACCCAGAACTGGTATGTGTTTTTTATAGGGCAGGTCAGCTGTAACCAACACCTGCAATCTCATCTTATTGATTGGACTCCAGTTGGCTGACACCTCCCTCCAGATGTCATTAGTCTAGGGGTTCACATACTTTTTCCACCTGCGCTGTGAATGTTTACATGGTGTGATTAATAAAAACATGGTAACATTTAACGCTTTGTGTGTTATTAGTTTAAGCAGACTGTGATTGTCTATTTTTTATGAAGATCAGATCACATTTTATGACCAATTTGTTCAGAAATCCATATCATTCCAGAGGGTTCACATACTTTTTCATGCAACTGTATGTATGTATGTATATATATATATATATATATATATATATGTACGGTGCTGCCCATAATTATTCATACCCCTGGCAAATTTTTACCTAAAGTTACTTTTATTCAACCAGCAAGTAATTTTTTGACGGGAAATGACATAGGTGTCTCCCAAAAGATAATAAGACAATGTACAAGAGGCATTATTGTGGGGGGAAAAAAATTTGCAGCTTTTATTTACATTTGAGCAAAAAGTGTCCAGTCCAAAATTATTCATACCCTTTTCAATAATCAATAGAAAAGCCTTTATTGGCTATTACAGCAATCAAACGCTTCCTATAATTGCAGAACAGCTTTTTGCATGTCTCCACAGGTATTTTTGCCCATTCATCTTTAGCAATGAGCTCCAAATCTTTCAGGTTGGAGGGTCTTTGGAGGGTCTTCTTGCCATCACCATGATCTTTGGCTCCCTCCACAGATTCTCAATTGGATTCAAGTCTGGACTCTGGCTGGGCCCCTCCAAAACATTAATGTTGTTGTCTGCTAACCATTTCTTCACCACTTTTGCTGTGTGTTTTGGGTCATTGCCATGCTGAAATGTCCACTGGTGCCCAAGGCCAAGTTTCTCTGCAGACTGCCTGATGTTGTCGTTGATAATCCTCTTGTATTGCTCTTTTTTCATGGTGCCGTTTACTGTGATCAGGTTCCCTGGTCCATTGGCTGAAAAACACCCCCAAGGCATTAGGTTCCCACCACCATGTTTGACAGTGGGGATGGTGTTCTTTGGGTTGAAGGCTTCTTCTTTTTTTTATTTTTTTTTTATGCCAAATGAAGGAAACATCATTGTGATCAAACAATTCAATTTTTGTTTCATCTGACCATAACACAGAAGACCAGAAGTCGTCTTCTTTGTCCAAATGAGCTTTTGCAAAGGCCAAGCAAGCTTTTGTGTGCCTTATCTGGAGAAGTGGCGTCCTCCTTGGTCTGCATTGTGCAGTGTCCGTTGGATTGTCTGCATTGAGACATTGCCACCAGCAGAGCCCAGATTCACCAGGATGGACTTGGTGGTGATCCTTGGATTCTATTTCACCTAACTATTCTTCTGGCCAGCACAGGTGTCACTTTTGGCTTCCGACCACTTCCTCTGAGATTTTCCACAGTGCGGAACATTATTTTTTTATGTAAATAAAAGCTGAGAAATGTTCCCCCCCCCCCACAATAAGGCCTCTTGTACATCCTCTTGTACACAATTTGCCTGGGGTATGAATAATTATGGGCAGCACTGTATATATACCATATTTTTCGCCCCATTAGACACATTTTTGTTTCCCCCGTCTTATGGGGTGAATACTTATGAAGCGCTTCATTAGTAGTGGAGGACCGGGAAGCGGTGAAGGCTCTGTACTCACCGCTTCCTGGTCCTCGGCTGTGAAGGCTGTGCACAGTGTGAGGGTGCGCTGTGACCTCATGGTGTACATGCCAGTTCACAGCACAGCAGGCGGAGGAGGAGGAGGAAGACCGAGCGCAGGCGGTGAGGAGCGGCAGCATCCGGTGCAGGAAAGGTGGTTTTTTTATTTTATAAAACATGAGGCGCTGGGGGCAATATAAACATGCTGGAGGCTGATATGAGGCAATATAGAGATGCTGGGGAAATATGGAGATGCTGGAGGCTGATATGAGGGCAATATGGAGATGCTGGGGGCTGATCTGGGGCAATATGGGGCTGATATGAGGCAATGGAGACTGCTGGGGGCTGATGAGGCTATTATCCGAGGTCTGATCTGAGGTCTTGTTGGGGTATGATTAACATTGTGGGTCTGATTATTGGTCTGACCTGAGTTCTAATGAAAAAAAATGTTTTCTTATTGTCCCCCTCTAAAACCTATGGTATACAGACGTGGACAAAATTGTTGGTACCCTTTGGTCAATGAAAGAAAAAGTCACAATGGTCACAGAAATAACTTTAATCTGACAAAAGTAATAATAAATTAAAATTCTATAAATGTTAACCAATGAAAGTCAGACATTGTTTTTCAACCATGCTTCAACAGAATTATGTAAAAAAATAAACTCATGAAACAGGCATGGACAAAAATGATGGTACCCCTAGAAAACACAGAACATAATGTGACCAAAGGGACATGTTAATTCAAGGTGTGTCCACTAATTAGCATCACAGGTGTCTACAACCTTGTAATCAGCCATTGGGCCTATATATATGGCTCCAGGTAATCACTGTGTTGTTTGGTGATATGGTGTGTACCACACTCGACATGGACCAGAGGAAGCAAAGGAAAGAGCTGTCTCAAGAGATCAGAAAGAAAATTATAGACAAGCATGTTAAAGGTAAAGGCTATAAGACCATCTCCAAGCAACTAGATGTTCCTGTGAGTACAGTTGCACATATTATTCATAAGTTTAAGATCCATGGGACTGTAGCCAACCTCCCTGGACGTGGCCGCAGGAGGAAAATTGATGACAAATCTAAGAGACGGATAATCCGAATGGTAACAAAAGAGCCTAGAAAGACTTCTAAAGAGATTCAAGGTGAACTTCATGCTCAAGGAACATCAGTGTCAGATCGCACCATCCGTCGTTGTTTGAGCCAAAGTGGACTACATGGGAGACGACCAAGGAGGACACCATTGTTGAAAACGAATCATAAAAAAGCAAGACTGGAATATGCCAAACTACATGTTGACAAGCCACAAAGCTTCTGGGAGAATGTCCTGTGGACAGATGAGACAAAAATCGAAGTTTTTGCCAAGGCACATCAGCTGTATGTTCACAGACGAAAAAATGAAGCATATCAAGAAAAGAACACTGTCCCTACTGTGAAACATGGAGGAGGCTCTGTTATGTTCTGGGGCTGCTTTGCTGCGTCTGGCACAGGGTGTCTTGAATCTGTGCAGGGTACAATGAAATCTCAAGACTATCAAGGAATTCTAGAGAGAAATGTACTAGCCAGTGTCAGAAAGCTTGGTCTCAGTCGCAGGTCATGGGTCTTGCAACAGGACAATGACCCAAAACACACCGCTAAAAACACCCAAGAATGGCTAAGAGGAAAAAATTGGACTATTCTAAAGTGGCCTTCTATGAGCCCTGACCTCAATCCTATTGAGCATCTTTGGAAGGAGCTGAAACATGCAGTCTGGAAAAGGCACCCTTCAAACCGGACACAACTGGAGCAGTTTGCTCATGAGGAGTGGGCCAAAATACCTGCTGAGAGGTGCAGATGTCTCATTGACAGTTACAGGAAGCGTTTGATTGCAGTGATTGCCTCAAAAGGTTGCGCAACAAAATATTAAGTTAGGGGTACCATCATTTTTGTCCATGACTGTTTCATGAGTTTATTTTTTTACATAATTCTGTTGAAGCATGGTTGAAAAACAATGTCTGACTTTCATTGGTTAACATTTATAGAATTTTAATTTATTATTACTTTTGTCAGATTAAAGTTATTTCTGTGACCATTGTGACTTTTTCTTTCATTGACCAAAGGGTACCAACAATTTTGTCCACGTCTGTATATGTATATATATATATTGTGGGGATGTGCTCATGGTAGGCTACGGTAGCGGCGGCAGTATTGAGGCAATCACAGACAGTCTTTGTGATACACCGTGACTTTATTCACACCAAAAGGCATAACAAGCAATGTGCAGACCACACAGGTGCATATCCACATAGTGCACAGAACAAAAGTCCTTCCACGGCAAATAAACAGCAGGTTTGAGTCACCTTGTTTCTGGACAGACCACACTGGTCCTGCAGGGTTCTAGGCTACCTGCCTTTGTCTCCCTCAGGCCAGAGCCCCTTCGGCTACTAGCACCACAGATCCCAGGGCTATCCTTCAGTTTGTGCTGCGCCCTGTCTCTCCTTGACCAGCACTGCCTCTGTCTGTCAAAATCTCCAGCCCAGCAAGACACACTACACCCTGCTTCAGCAGGCTGAATTCTTCAAAGGCCCAGTTCCATGAGGAACAAGCACCCACCCAGCTCTTTACCTGTTCCCAGTAAGAACTGTCCCGAACACACTGCGCCAGCAGCATTCTCCGCTGTAACTGCAATGATCCGGTTCTTACTCCACCGAGGCCAGGACCTCTGGTGGCATGTATCGTCCGTCCATTATTATCACGGGGACTCTCCTACATATCCCCCCCTTTGTTCACCCCTGAGGGCTTGAACATACTGTTAAAGCCTGAGGGGGTGAACATATGCACAGCAGTGTACCCGGGAGAGGCTTAGTAAAACTACGGGGTGCTCTTCCCCATTGAGCTCCTGGGAAAGCACAGCCCCTAGTCCTACTCCCGAGGCATCTGAACTACAAACTCCCGCTTGAAGTCGGGCGTGACTTCAAGAGTCCAGTTAACAGGGCTGCCAAGGTGGCAAAATGGGGAATGAACCTCATATAATACCCAATCAGGCTAAAAAATGACCGTACTTGCTTGGAAGTACGAGGCCTATGCCAATTCCGGATTGCTTCGACTTTATTCACTTGGGGCCTAATGACTCAGTGTCCAATCACATACCCCAAATAGCGAGCTTCCTCTAGCCCCACCGAGCATATTTTTGGGCTGGCGGTCAACCCCGCCTTCCTGAGAGAATCTATCAATGCCTGAAGTTTTGACAAATGACCCTCCCAGTCCGGGCTGAACACGACTATATCATCCAGATACGCAGAGGTATACTGGCGATGGGGCTTGAGGACAAGTTCCATCAGACGCTGGAACGTAGCCGGAGTGCCATGCAACCCAAAAGGCAACACCCGATACGGAAAAAGACCCTCCGGGGTGACAAAGGCAGTCTTCTCTTTTGCAACCTCTGTCAGAGGTACCTGCCAGTAAGTAGCCTTTCGTGAGATCTATGATCAAAAAATACCTAGCTTTTCCCAGCCGCTCTATCAACTCGTTCACCCGAGTCATGGGATAGGCGTCAAATTTTGATACCTCATTAAATTTCCTAAAATCATTACAGAACCGTAATGAACTATCCGGTTTGGGAATACGGACACTCGGGCTAGCCCACTCGCTGTTTGACTCTTCTATGACCCCTAGACGTAGCATCGATCTTACCTCCTGCGAATTTGCCTGCCGCCGAGCCTCCGGTACTCGGTATGGTGTTAGGTGGACTTTCACCCGGGGCTCGGTGACAATGTCAAGCTCGATCAAGGTGGTACATCCAGGAAGGTCAGAGAATACGTCCCTATTCCAACTAACAAATTCTCTCACCTCTTGTGCCTGTTTGGTCGACAGTCCGTCCCCTATCGTCAACCCAGCGGCGTTCTCCGAAACCCCTGGTGACTCCGGGTCACTCCCTGCCATCCAGACAGAGGGCGGGCTGTCTCCAAACAAATTCTCTCTGTCTCTGCAAGGTTTTAGTAGGTTCACATGATATACCTGTTCGGGCTTCCGCCGTCCTGGCTTGTATATCCTGTAATCAACTGGGCCCACTTTCTCCTAAACTTCATCGGGTCCTTGCCACCGTGCCAAGAATTTACTCTCGACTGTGGGCACGAGTATAAGAACTCGGTCACCCGGGTGAAATGTCCTTACTCGGGCGGATCGGTGATATACCTGACTTTGGGCCAGTTGTGCCGCTTCCATGTGCTCACGGACGATCGTCAACACGACCCCTATTCGGTCCTGCATTTTTCCTATGTGCTCTATTAGACTTTTATGAGGGGTAGGCTGTTGCTCCCATGCCTCCTTAGCGATATCCAGTAGCCCATGAGGATGCCGCCCATATAACAACTCGAAGGGCAAGAACCCCGTGGATGCTTTGGGCACTTCCCATACCGCAAACAAAACATAGGGCAACAGTAAGTCCCAACCTATCCCGTCCTTAGCCACGACTCTTTAGCATGGACTTCAGGGTCTTATTAAACCGTTCTACTAACCCATCGGTTTGGGGATGGTAGACGGACGTGTGCAGGTGTTTAAAATTTAATAGCTTACACAATTCCTTTGTTATTTTGGACATAATGGGGGTCCCCTGGTCCGTCAGAATCTCCTTTGGTATGCCCACCCGGGCGAACATACTCATGAGCTCTTTAGCTATTACCTTGGCCGACGTATGGCGCAATGGGACCGCCTCTGGATACCGCGTGGCATAGTCTAACACTACTAGGATGTGTTGGTGACCTCGGGCTGATTTAATAATGGGGCCTACCAGATCCATGGCGATCCTTTCGAAGGGAACCTCTATAATGGGGATAGGTACCAGGGGACTGCGATACTGAGGTTGGGGGCTTGTCATCTGACACACTGGACAGGACTGACCGAACCTCCAGACTTCCTCATATATCCCAGGCCAATAGAACGGTTGTAAAATTCGCTCCAGCATTTTTTTAACTCCCAGATGCCCTCCCAACACATGCGCTAAATCCAAGACCATTTGCTGGTAAGGCTGGGGCACCACCATGTTGTTCCACCACCTCCTGCCTCACCTTGTCATCTACCCTGTATAACAGGTCCTGGTTATAGGCCAGGTGAGGAAATACGGTATCGGCCCTGGGACACTGGGCAATGCCATTGATCACCCACACATCTTCTCTAGCCCGCAATAACATCGAATCCTGGAGCTGTGCGGTCCCGAAGGTTTCTCGGGGTACCTCCAGATCCAGGATGGACGAAATCTCTACTGTCTCACCCGCCAATCCTTCTAGAGGAAACTGGTCTGGGTTACACTCCACCTCCCCTACGGTGACCCCTACGGCTGGGGCCCCTGCCTCAGGGTCCTTGGGCTTGGGACACAGACATTTTTCTTCCCCACAGGTAGGCAACCTGTTCCTCCACAAAGTCCAGAACAGGGGGGAAAGTCCCTCCCCAATATTGTGGCATAAGGGAGCCGTCTCCCCACTCCTACGATATGTGATACCTCCTTTCCACACACCGCCAGGGTAACCTTAGTAGTGTGATACAGCCGGCGATCCCCATGTATACAGACAATGGTAAGTGTTCGCCTTTCCCGGGAGTTTTTCCGTTACCAGCGACTCATGGACCAGAGTTACCAGGCTCCCAGAGTCCAGCAGGGCCTGCACGGAGTGTCCATTAATAATGACATCACACACAGGAGGGGTGTCCGTGGCCAGCAGGGGGTCAGCTATATAAACCGGGCCTAACAGGAAGACCGGCGAGCGAACCCGCAGTCCATAGGTTTGGATGCCCTGGGGCAGTTGGCTGCCACATGTCCCCAGTCCTGACAATGCCAACATCTGATCCCCGCAGCCTCCCTCCTCCCCAGGGTATTCCTCCCACGGACTGGAGATCCACTCCCCCCTTCTGAGGTTGGATCCCTTTTTCAGGATCCCGGGTCGGCAACGGGGGCTGACGTGACTTTGTGGTACAGCTAAGTCCCGCACCAAATCCTGAGTGGCCGTTTACCTCTCCACCAGGCTAACCAGTTGCTCCAGGTTGCCTGGATCGCTTTGCCCACCCAGCGCTGTATGGCTCTCGGGAGGGTACGCACGAACCTATCGACCATGACCCTTCTAACCATAGGTGTTTACCCCCAACCTGGCCAACACCTCACCTTTTAGCCTCTCATAGTCCTTGGCCTCCTCGCGAGGCCTTTTGTGCGTCCCCCACCAGAAAAGGCGCAACCACCTCAGCCCACTGCTTCCATGGCAGCCTCTCTTGCTCGGCGGTTCTTTCGAACACTGTCAGAAATGCCTCTATATCATCTTCCGGACCCATTTTCCTCAGGGCGGATCGGACTTTGTCCCTAGCGGTAGACACTGTCGGGGTTGTCGCAGTTGAAACTCCTTGCAGGGATGTTCGCACCGACTCTTGCATGGCTACCAGCTGCTGCATTAGGAGATTGTTCGTCTGCTGCTGTGCACACATAGCCTCCTCTTTTTTGCTGTAGCTCATTACTTTCCCTCTGAGCCTGCAAAGCCTATTGCTGCTGTAAATTACTCTGAATCAGGTGCTTAATGGCATCCTCCATCTTGTCAGGAACCATAAAACTTGCAGGCCTGATATATGACATGCAGTCCAACACAACTTTTGCCTCAGGCCTGACTTACTGCAGGAATGCCCGCTTCAATCCACCAATTGTGGGGATGTGCTCTCGGTAGGCTACGGTAGCGGCAGCAGTATTGAGGCAATCACAGACAGTCTTTGTGATACACCATGACTTTATTCACACCAAAAGGCATAACAGGCAATGTGCAGACCACACAGGTGCATATCCACATTGTGCATAGAACAAAAGTCCTTCCATAGCAAATAAACAGCAGGTTTGAGTCACCTTGTTTCTGGACAGACCACAGCGGTCCTGCAGGCTTCCTGCCTTTGTCTCCCTCAGGAGGAGTGGCGTAACTACCGGGGAAGCAGCTGCTTCGGGGCCCGGGCTGCCAAGGGGGCAGTTTATTTTCAAGTTAGTTAAATATCGTGTTTAGGGCCCCCCTTCACAGCAGCCGTGTGATCTAATTTTACTGTCTGCTAAAGTCTCCTGGGTCTGGGATTCGAACCCACAACCTCCAATCTAGCAGTGTAATCAGTGGCAAAGCATTTACCCTCACAGCCATAAAGGCTGCATTACAACTCATTGAAAAAATATGAGACTTCTACTGTTATAGCTGGCTAATTGTACATCTATACACATGACAGCTGTCCAAACACACCTAGCACTGCTATATCTCTATATGACAGCTGTCCCTGCACACTCAGCTCTGCTATATCTCTATATATGACAGCTGCCCCAGCAAACCCAGCTCTACTACATCTATACACATGACAGCTGCCAAAACAAAGTCAGCTCTGCTACATCTATACACATGACAGCTGCCCCAACACACCCAGCACTGCTATATCTCTATATGACAGCTGTCCCTGCACACTCAGCTCTGCTATATCTCTATATATGACAGCTACTGAAACACAGCCAGCTCTGCTACATCTATACACATGACAGCTGCCCCAACACACTCAGCACTGCTATATCTCTATATAACAGCTTTCCCTGCACACTCAGCTCTGCTATATCTCTATATATGACAGCTACCGAAACACAGCCAGCTCTGCTACATCTATACACATGATAGCTGCCCCCAACACACTCAGCTTTGCTATATCTCTATATATGACAGCTGCCCCAGCAAACCCAGCTCTACTACATCTATACACATGACAGCTGCCAAAACAAAGTCAGCTCTGCTACATCTATACACATGACAGCTGCCCCCAACACACCCAGCACTGCTATATCTCTATATGACAGCTGTCCCTGCACACTCAGCTCTGCTATATCTCTATATATGACAGCTACTGAAACACAGCCAGCTCTGCTACATCTATACACATGACAGCTGCCCCCAACACACTCAGCACTGCTATATCTCTATATAACAGCTTTCCCTGCACACTCAGCTCTGCTATATCTCTATATATGACAGCTACCGAAACACAGCCAGCTCTGCTACATCTATACACATGATAGCTGCCCCCAACACACTCAGCTTTGCTATATCTCTATATATGACAGCTGCCCCAGCAAACCCAGCTCTACTACATCTATACACATGACAGCTGCCAAAACAAAGTCAGCTCTGCTACATCTATACACATGACAGCTGCCCCAACACACCCAGCACTGCTATATCTCTATATGACAGCTGTCCCTGCACACTCAGCTCTGCTATATCTCTATATATGACAGCTACTGAAACACAGACAGCTCTGCTACATCTATACACATGACAGCTGCCCCCAACACACTCAGCACTGCTATATCTCTATATAACAGCTTTCCCTGCACACTCAGCTCTGCTATATCTCTATATATGACAGCTACCGAAACACAGCCAGCTCTGCTACATCTATACACATGACAGCTGCCCCAACACACTCAGCTCTGCTATATCTCTATATATGACAGCTGCCCCAGCAAACCCAGCTCTACTACATCTATACACATGACAGCTGCCGAAACACAGCCAGCTCTGCTACATCTATACACATGAAAGCTGCCCCCAACACACCCAGCACTGCTATATCTCTATATGACAGCTGTCCCAGCACAATCAGCTCTGCTATATCTCTATATATGACAGCTGCCCCAGCAAACCCAGCTCTACTACATCTATACACATGACAGATGCCCAAACACACCCAGCTCTACTATATCTATACACATGACAGCTGCACCAGCACACTCAACTCTACTATATCTCTATATATGACAACTGCCCTAGCAAACTCAGCTCTACTACATCTATACACATGACAGCTGCCGAAACACAGCCAGCTCTGCTACATCTATACACATGACAGCTGCCCCAGCACACTCAGCTCTGCTATATCTCTATATCTATCTACTGTATATAAATACTTAGAGATATATAGATGTAGCAGAGCTGGGTGTGCTGGAGCAGCTATCATATATAGAGATATAGTAGAGCTGAGTGTGCTGGGGCAGCTGTCATATAGAGATATAGCAGTGCTGGGTGTGTTTGGGCAGCTGTCATGTGTATAGATGTAGCAGAGCTGGGTTTGCTGGGGCAGCTGTCATATATAGAGATATAGCAGAGCTGAGTGTGCAGGGACAGCTGTCATATAGAGATATATCTGAGATACTGCTATATCTGTATATGACAGCTGTCTCAGCACATTCAGCTCTGCTATATCTCTATATATGAGCAGCTGTCATGTGTATAGATGTACACTTAGCCAGCTATAACAGTAGAAGTCTCATATTTTTTCAGACAGCAGCAAGGCAGCTGATATGGTCTAGTGGTTAGCTGCTTTGCCTCTGAAGCAGAAGGTCGTGGGTTCGAATCCCAGCAGAAGCTTTTCTGAAATACAAGCAGCGACTCCATATAAGGACATACAAGGCGGGACACAGGAAGAGGCTGCATCGCATCGCATCGCTGATATGGAGGTAAGTAGAAGTGTTTATTTATTTTTTAATACCTGACTGTTACTGCCATGGGGGAGCGGGAGGCACCTGATACTGGCAGTGGCACCTGATACTGGCACATGGGGGAGGGGGGTTGGCACCTGATACTGGCACTTGGGGGGGAGGGGGGTTGGCACCTGATACTGGCACATGGGGGGGGGGAGAGGCACCTGATACTGGCACATGAGGGGGAGAGGGGTTGGCACCTGATACTGGCATATGGGGGGGAGGGAGAGTGGCACCTGATAATGGCATATGGGGGGGGAGAGTGGCACCTGATACTGGCACCTGGGGGAAGGGGTTGGCACCTGATACTGGCACATGGGGGGAAGAGGGGTTGCCACCTGATACTGGCATATGGGGTGGGGGGGAGGGAGAGAGGCACTTGATACTGGCACTTTTTTTGTGGGGGGGGAGATGGCACTATGATACTGGGACATGGGGGGGAGGGGAAGAGGCACCTGATACTGGCACCTGGAGGGGAGAGGGGGGGTTGGCACTTGATACTGGCACATGGGGGGGGGAGAGGAACCTGATACTGGCACATGGGGAGGGGGAGGGGGAGGGAAAGAGGCACTTGATATTGGCACTTTTTTTGTGGGGGGGGGGGGGGAGATGGCACTATGATACTGGGACATGGGGGGGGGAGAGGCACTTGATACTGGCATGTGGGGGGGGGGGGGGTTGGCACTGTGATACTGGCACATGGGGGGGAGAGGCACTTAATACTGGCACTTTTTTGGGGGGGAGATGGCACTATGATAATGGGACATGGGGGGGGGGAGAGGCACTTGATACTGGCACATGGGGGGAGATGGCACTATGATACTGGGACATGTGGGGGGGGGGAGAGAGGCACTTGATACTGGCACATGATGGGGGGGAATCTATGGGGACACTTACTGGCACATTATTGGGGGGCATTATGGGGGACACTAGGCCGGCAGCCTATCAGAGGCCGGACACTGAGGGGCATCTACTGGGGCACTATATATGGGGCATTTTATACTGGTACATTATGGGGGGCACTAGCAGGAATGGGGGAGAGGAGCACTATGGGGGAATTTACTGGGGGCAGCACTATGGGGACATTAGCTCAACTGGGGGCATTACAAGGGGGTATTTTTGCACTGTCACATTATAAGGAGAATTATTACTACTGGGTGGGCATTATGGTGGGCTTTATTACTCCCCCATGGTATGACCCCCTAGTACAAGCACCAGCCTCTCCCTCCTCTGCTATCCCCCTGCCCCTTCTCCAAATCCTTATTATGAAATATTTCTCATTAGGATAAAACACAACATCAGCTCCGCCGAGCCCCCGGCCAAAGTGTGGAAGTGGCGTCCGAGACCCCCAAGGGCCAAGTAACTGTAAGTGTTCATGTGAAATATGTTTGTTATACACAGCCTACACTGTGCCACACAATATACAGTATAGCGCTACACTGTGCCCCACAATGTACAGTATACCGCTACACTGTGCCACACAATATACAGTATACCTCTACACTGTGCCACACAATATACAGTATACCTCTACACTGTGCCCCACAATATACAGTATACCTCTACACTGTGCCCCACAATATACCTCTACACTGTGCCATACAGTATACCGCTACACTGTGCCAAAGGAGTGGGGTTTACACAGGAGGAGGGAGATGCGAAGCGCGCTGAGGGGGCCCTTACAAATATTTGCTGTGGGGCCCAGTCACTTCTAGTTACGCCCCTGCCCTTCGGCTAGTAGCACCACAGGTCCCAGGGCTATCCTTCAGTTTGTGCTGTGCCGTCTCTCCTTGACCAACACTGCCTGTGTCTGTCAAAATCTCCAGCCCAGCAAGACACACCACACCCTGCTTCAGCAGGCTGGATTCTTCAAAGGCCCAGCTCCACCAAAGGCCTGGGCTGGCCGTGTGGAACACCCACTCTGCTCTTTACCTGTTCCTACTAAGAACTGGCCCGGACACACTGCGCCAGCAGCATTCACCGCTGTAACCGCAGTGATCCGGTTCTTACTCCACCGAGGCCAGGACCTCTGGTGGCACGTATCGTCCGTTCATTATTATCCCGGGGACTCTCCTACAATATATATATAGCCAAGAATGGCCAGTAGAGATATAGGTTTATATATATATATATATATATATGTATACATATACACACATATATGCCCCTGTATTATATGCATGTCTATATATATATATATATATATATATATATTTGTGCTCGGCTCAGCTATCAGAAACGTATCGAGAACCTGATGACCATACCTATCTATCTCTAAAGCAGTAGAATTGTGCCGTAACTGCTGTAGGAAGAGAAACCTAAAGAGGGCCTCTCTTATACTGCCCCTCCAAAAAGTGGGAGGGAGGGTGGGTAAGCATTCGCCGCCGAGAACGCTGTCAGGGGGAGG
This sequence comes from Bufo gargarizans, assembly GCF_014858855.1. Classification (NCBI taxonomy): domain Eukaryota; kingdom Metazoa; phylum Chordata; class Amphibia; order Anura; family Bufonidae; genus Bufo; species Bufo gargarizans. The sequence goes on from NC_058088.1 coordinate 141,034,722, forward strand.
GGAGTTTATATAAGGTCACCAGCTTCCCCTCCCACAAATACGGCAAACGTATTTGCCTCTCACTTGTGCTCGGCTCAGCTATCAGAAACGTATCGAGAACCTGATGACCATACCTATCTATCTCTAAAGCAGTAGAATTGTGCCGTAACTGCTGTAGGAAGAGAAACCTAAAGAGGGCCAAAAAGAGGAACCCGCACTAATCGATACACAGTAGGTTTATTGAGTTACATTAACAGTTTGTGAAAAGCCATGGACAGCTCGCTATGCATATTTGGGATATAACGACCATAACATGAAGACTTCCATCTACCTAGCCTTTTAATTACATGAACCGGTACCCCATTGCTAGATGCCGCGGAAGCTGCGCCCATTCTAAATGAGTGACCAGTAATAGACCGAGGGTTAATGCCGGTATTGACCAGCAACATGCGTATATGTTTGATGAACACCGATAAACTGAGGGGTTTGCGGGCTATAGTGAACAATGCTGCATCCTCTGGACTGTCTGAGATAAACGTCAACCACTGCTGAATGGTCTTAACAGGACACCACCTATTGTTCGTAGGGAAATATCTGATCTCTATTACTTCCCCTGGTAAAGCTGTTTTGGAGTGAGGTAACTTGAGTACATAAGTATCACCGTCCCGACTCAAGTGCTTTTTCTTTAAATACGTGGAGGAGGCCGCACTACACGTGAATTCCCCCGGCCTAAGGAACCCAAAGAAACCCACGTATAATGCAGTTTTGATAGCAAGACTGATATCATACCCGAAAGGTCTTCTATCTAGAGAATCAGACAATAACTTGAATGTCATGCCTGATAGAGGTTGCCGGGTGGCCTGAGTTTTGACTGCTTCTTTCTGGATACCTCTCAGAACTGCCCTAATGGGGTGCGCTGAAAAGAGAGATGGTTCCTCAGGGCGGAGTAAATGGAAAAAATGCTGAATCCCTGCCAGATATATTTTAATTGTACTGAAAGCCAATTTCAGCTGAGAGTGGCAAAACCCGATGAATGCCATTATATAGGAGATATGCCCCATACCCTCCGCCGGGTACGATTCACTGAACTTCGTGAACCATGCCCATGCCGTGTTGTAGAGTTTAATCGTATTTCTGGATAACGATTGGCGCATAAGCCTGCGTGCTGTTTCGAGATGGTGCCCTAATCCATCCTCAAGTCTGCGTATTGTGGTGAAACTGACGGAACTGGATCTGCCTCTGGGGAAACCTGGAAGAAAAGAGGGAAATTAAACCGCGACAACGCATCGGCTGCCACATTCTCACGACCACTAATATGTGAGCAAACAAAGTTAAACTGATGCATCAAGGATAACCATACCAGTTTCCGCACGAAAGACATGATTTCTAACGCAGCCGATCTACCTTTCGCTAGAATCTCCACCACCACTGCGCTATCTGTCAACAACAAGACCGTCTTATTGGTCCATTGTGCTCCCCAGACCTGTGCTGCTGCCACTATAGGATAGATCTCCAGAAGAGGAGAAGACCGCATGCTGGCAGAGGAACTCGCAATCTCTGGAGGCCAACCATCTGCCAACCAGTGAGGACCCCAGATGGCCGCAAACCCTGTAGTGGCAGCCGCATCAGAGTATACCACTGGCGACTGATTGGATGCTGCTGGAGAAAACAATGAGACCCCGTTCCACTGAGCCAAGAATTTGTCCCACATACTTAAGTCTGCCCTGGCCTGCTGGTCTAAACGAATCGGACTGTCCTGCTCCGGTGCCGAAGAGAGTAACCTCAATAATCTAGATATAAAGGATCTCCCCTGTGGGATTATCCGAATGGCAAAATTCAGAGTCCCCAGGAGGGACTGTAACTCTGTTTTGGAGATGGCTGTTGCCCGAGAGACGTTTGATACCGTCTCCTTGATCCTGACTAGTTTATCCGCTGGCAAACTAGCCTCCATTTTCTGCGTATCCAATTGAATACCTAAAAAGGTAATTCTGGTGCTAGGCCCTTCCACTTTGCTGGCTGCAACGGGGACGTTGAGATCCTTGAAAACTGACTGTAAAATCTGTAGATCCTGCGGAACCTGCCATGATGGCTCTATTAGCAAGAAATCGTCCAGGTAGTGTATGACATGATTGACCCGGAATTTGTCTGTCAACACCCAATGTAGGGCCTTCGCAAATTGATCAAACAACCAGGGGCTAGATTTTGAGCCAAACGTGAGTCTATTAGAAAAATAATATGCGTCTTGCCACTTAATGCCATGCCACCGCCAAAGCTGGGGTTGTAGGGGGAGTAACTTAAAGGCATCAGTAATGTCTGCTTTTGATAGCCACGTATTATGGCCTAAGGATAATATTACCTGAATAGCTTCGTCTATTGAGGAATATTTCATGGTAAACTCTTCTGATGGTATTAACGCATTTAGACTGGGTATGGGTGATGAATGAGGCGCTGACAAATCATAAATCAGCCTTTTTTTATTAGGATTGAACTTGCCGGTCACAACCCCCACCGGATTGACGCGCCAGCAATCAAATGGCGGCTGACTCAGTGGCCCAATCAGATAACCCTTATCAAGTTCCTGCTGGATTAAACCTGACACGACTGATGGATTCCTATCTGCCGACTGTAGATTGCTACACTCATACGGGACCTGTGGCAGTGCCATGAAACCCGTATGAAACCCGTTCGCTAAGCCCTCCAGGACGAATTGTACCCAACCTGCCTGTGGGTGATCCGCTAGCAACAGCCTGAGCAGATCTATGTTCACCACACCTAGTCATGTGGTTTTGACATCTCTCTGTGGACAGGCCGCTTTTGGGTGAGCCCTGAAGCAAATGGAGCACAAGTGTAGCAACCTGCATTGACTATAATTACAATTTGCAAAATTAAAGTTATTACACAGTTGTGATCTGCCCAGGAACTTGATCGGTCGACCTAGTTTATCCGAACCTGAAGCCATTCTGCTAGTAGAGGGGAACTGAAAATTCTTCACCTGTTGGAATTCTGCCAACCCATTGCTACTGGTACACCAAGCCGCCGTATGGGAATAAGAGTTACATAACTAACAAGCCGGTGCTTTCAGGCCTGCAAAGTGTCGGCAGAATAGTTCAGTATCCATTTTGGACCAGTCAATCTTTTGATTAAATTGGGATAGTGCCGCTGCTGCTTTAGCCGAGAAAGATCTGTGGTACTCATAAAACGCTGTACCTCCATACTTATACCCAAGTTCCACCACCTTATATAGATACAAATCCAGTTCCTCCCTTCTCTGTGGGCTGACTGAACAAACAACATCTCGCCATAAACTGAAGGCTAATACAAATTCAGCAACGGAAAGCTTCCTATTGAGCCTAACATCTTTTGATTTCAGAATCACTGACACTTCCCCGCAAGCAATCGTTTTGTTATCCGGCGTTTCATGAGTGGCGATAAGGAGTGTAGCCAAGTTTACATCCTTACCCTCTAGAATGTCCTGCCGAATATTGCTTGGGACGAAATGTGAGGGAGTGACATCAGGAAGACTAATAGGCGCTGCTTGCGGTTCCTGTTGTATTCCCTGCGTGGCCGGGCCGCTGGCCCCTGCCGAAGAACCTGAGATGACCTTATTCTCAACAGACTCCAATCTAACTTGCACGTCGGACAATGATGTTGCCATTGAATTGATCAAGGTATGTAATTGTGTCAGGGAAGTCTGAATGGTGTTCATAGAGACCACTTCCTGACTTGGCCCTGCGGACTCAGCTTGTAAAAGTCTATACAGTTCAGTTTTCCTGGCTGAAGTAGAAAACGGAACCCCTCTTCTTGATAGTTCTGCCATCAATTTGGGCACAGTCCATGCCCTGTAGGAAGGTCCTCCACACTCGGACTGCTGATCAACACTGCCATGACCACTAGGAGTGTCACCAATTTCTGAAATGTTAGACATCTTGCACTGGAACGGTAAAGAAAAGAAACACAAAACAAATTTTATACTTGCACTTGTAGCCTCACTGAATGAACCGTCACCCTTAGCCCACCGCCAACCTGATGGGTGAAACCATTAAAAAAGAACCCCAATAAAGCGAACCACTCCCCTATAGACAGGATTGCATAGTTATGCTGCCGCTGGTGCTTTAAACCCCACTCCATGCTTGACCCACGCACCGCACACGTGACAGTACCAGTAATACCCTCAACTAAGATGACGACACCGTGTAATATGTGAGGTCCCCATGCGTGGTGCCTGAACACGTGTCAGGACTTGTGTCCGAACCGTATCAGACCGAACCCATTGCCTGAAGACGTGACAGGTCTTAATAAGCTGCAGACGTGGCAGCACGTAAATTGCCTGAAGACGTGACAGGTCTTAATAAGCTGCAGACGTGGCAGCACGTAAATTGCCTGAAGACGTGACAGGTCTTAATAAGCTGCAGACGTGGCAGCACGTGAATTGCCTGAAGACGTGACAGGTCTTAATAAGCTGCAGACGTGGCAGCACGTGAATTGCCTGAAGACGTGACAGGTCTTAATAAACTGCAGACGTGGCAGCACGAATGTTTGCCTGAAAAACGTGACAGGACTTACATTGAGTCTGTAGACGTGACAGACTTTTGCTTGAAATGAACTATACGGATGCTCAGATCTTTATGCTGTACGTCCCCGTATGCTGAAATAAAAAATGTATACTCTATTTTAATACCCCCACTAACGCCCTTTTTACTGTAGTCCCCCCCCCCTCCTTTAAAAATTTTTTTTTTTCTCTTTCCCCTTTTTTTTTTTTTTTTTTTTTTTTTTTTCACCTGCTACACAGCTTCTAGCCCTGGATAGACAACCGTAAGCTCTCACCAACCGCCAGTCGCTGCACCTAAAATACATCATGTTATAGACCTATGCATACAGCGTAACCATGAATCTACCTAAACAACTGGACAACCCTTCTGTGTACCTATACCCCGTTCCCCCCCTCCCTCTCTTCCCCCCCCCCTTTTTTTTTTTCCTTTTATTTTATTTTTACGTATTTTCTCCTCCCTTACCTAATGTGCCCTCCTTGTAATACTCTAAAACACTCCCCCCCCCCCTTTCCCTTTTTTTTTTTTTTTTTTTTTAGCATCAGAACCTAACTCTCCCTACTAACCTTCAAGGCCTCTCAAGGGAAAAAGGCCCTGTTTAAACAACAATTTTAACCGGCAGGAATTGCAGCGTGCCATGGTTAATATACGTGGTTACAAGTTTAATGTCATTTGCCATCCGTTTGCGCTACTTCAGCAATAATTACTAGGTGTGTTCCCAACTTGGTTGCTGTGACACTAGAAGGAACATAATATCACCAGCAGAACTAACCACCATGTAGGGTACTCTTACATTGATAATGCCATACAAACGTGTACCTATGAGCGTGTTTGTACTTTGTAGAATGCAACCCCCAGTTGTGGAAGCCTCCATGACAACAACAACTGCAGTCGTATTACTGCTGGACTACACGCCTTGGTACGAGGTTGACGATACCATGCCCCACCCCTTGACACGCCCCCACACCACGCGCTAGTGCCGATGAGAGACCCCAGTAGGATCGGGCTTGCCTGCGCGCCTACTCACCCCCGACCGACTCATGCCGGTAGCATGCGGCATCAACCCTCCCATACCCTGGCCCCGATCCTACCACCGTCTAGCCGCTTGCTTGTTTGCTGCGATGAACGCGGACCCAGCCTGCTCGTACAACCGGAAGTGCCGTCAGCTGAGGAATACTGCTGTAAGCATTCGCCGCCGAGAACGCTGTCAGGGGGAGGGGAGTTTATATAAGGTCACCAGCTTCCCCTCCCACAAATACGGCAAACGTATTTGCCTCTCACATATATTAAATTATGACCCCAATCACGGGTGCCCCCCACAGCTGATTAATCCCACTGCAGGAGATGCCGCCCAGATAAGTTAGTAAGGCTGATTAGTCAGCCTGCATTTGTGGGAGCGGCGAAGGCTCTTCATATACGAGCCACAGCCTCACTCACAGGTGTGTGTTTTCAGGTGCACAGCTGCCGCTGGGTGTCATTAGCACACTAGCTTCTCTGGTGGTAGGATTCTTTCTTTGCAGCATGGAGCTTGTTATTTTGCTCTCTGCTACCGTAGCATGCACGTGCCATATTATGTAAGTAGGTTGGGCCGGGGCCGTCTCTCTTGGCCGGTCAGAACTGACTTTTTTAGCGAACGGGAGGCTTCGCCTCAGAATCTGCTACCTCAGGTTTGCTCGTTGGGGCTAAATACTTCTATTTCTTTTCAACTTTGTTGGTAATAGGAGTTAGTTCCTATAAATCTTACACGTTTCACTTTGCTTTGTTCGTCTTGTATGAAAAGTTACTTCAGCCGGTTTGCTGTAAAGGAAGAGTTACCCGGGCTGCACGTGACTTCATGTTTGGAGATCGGACGCAGCTGTCATTGTTTAGGCCTCTTGCTGTAGCTGTTCCTTGCCATGTGTCTCCCCCCTCCCCCCGCTACCACCATCTTTAGACTTCACGTATTTCACTGCTCCATGTACTTAAAAACCCTGACGCACTTTTATGCTCTGCTGTTATCCTGAGCGGCATTTACACTTTCTGCTTTTATTTCAGGTCTTATGCTGCATCCGCACGTCTTTACTGTCCTGCACTTTCCTACTCTTGGTTCATATTCACTCAGATTGGTCTCACATTCAAGCTGCGTTCACCTGTTGGCTGTTACATCTCTCAGTCCGGACCCAGCCGACAGCCGGATCCGTATTACACGCCTGTTATTACATGTTTTATACTCGGCTTACAGCCATAGCTGCTACTGTTACTCCACTTTTATTCTCTGCACGCACCACCCTGGTGTTCACACCTTGCTCCACTCACAACCAGAGCTGCGTTCATGCGTCGACTGGTATACCATGTTTGCTCTGTTCACTGTGAGAGCTGTGTTTACACGTCCGCTGTCACAACATGTTCATACTAGGCTTGTTTCAGAGCTGCATTCACTTTCACTGTTACATCATGTTTATGCTCCACTCACATTCAGAGCTGCTATTCTACCAATTTCATTCTCTGCCACACCCAGAGGTGCATTCACCCTACGCTGTCAAATCATTTTTTGCACTCCACCCACGACCAGAGTTGCATTCATACGTCTATCGGTATATCATGTTTCTTCTACTCGCACCCAGAGCTGCTACTACAGGTTCTTTCCAGGCCCATTTCAAGAACTGCATTCACGTCGCTATTACATCTATTTTATGCTCCGTTCACTACCAGAGCTGCTGTTATACCAAATTTCATGTTCTGCTTATACTCAGAGTTGTGTTCACACTTCTACTGCTACACCAGGTCGTATACCCCACTCACTAAAGCCGCTTTCCATATCTGCTGTCACATCAAGTTAATATTCCGTTCACATCCAAAGCTGCGTCCGCATGTCTGCTTTCACATCTTGTCCTATACTCCATTCACGTGTCTGCCTTTGCATCACGTCAATACTCTGCTCGCTTTCACATTTATACGTCTGATTTATACCATGCTTTTCATGCGCTACCCATACTCAGATCCGCCCATACCATGTTATTTTTAGGTACCACTCACATCCAAAGCTCCATTCACCCATTTGTTGTTACATCATGTGTTGTACTCTGCTCCCACTCAAAGCTGCATTCTCCTGTTCATTGCTATGTCATGGTTTTACTCAAGAATCTTACCGGGGCAGTCTGCATCCACTGCTCTGGTACTTCTCTCCCGACAAACATAACTGCGTTTTTTTCAGGTTTACGTTCCCTTCCTCGGTAGTCTGTTACATTCCATAGGCCTACTTTTCTGTTTAATCCTGGTTCATATTCACTCAGACTGGTCTCCATTTACTTCTGGTTTGTATTCACTCAGATTGGTCTCCTGCCCCAGTTCACCAAACAGTTCCTCAGCAGAGGTCAGTGGGCCAATAGGAGTAAGTTTCCTGCTATGTTTTCGCAAGCTCTTAATTTGTTTGTCACGATAAGAGACTTCTCTTCGCAAACTTGCAATGCCCCAGGCTCTTGTTTTTCTCCCATCTGTTTCAATTTCATGTTTACGTTTCATGGTTCGCGGTGGTTAGTGTTTTATGTATGCACGTGCTTCGGATTACTAATGTCTTGGCAGTCATGTTCCTTAGGCCACCTTCTGGCCAATCCAATCATTCAAGTCGCTTCATATCCCATCAGGTCCGGCTTACGTTTTAATTACTTATCGTCACCACAACGTCATCCCTCTGGCTTCGGGGGCCCCTATGACTGATTCAGCCTCATGGCTCTGGGGGCCCCATGATCGTTTTTCATGTTTTGTTTGTTAGGGGTACGACATGGTTGTAGGCTGGTTAGTGTCCTAGGTTTGCTGTTGGAGGGGGTCATGGTTATGCGACTCCCCAAGGCATTCTGGTGCTGCATAAGTGGTTTATTTAAAAAAAAAAAAAAAAAAATCGTAAGGGGCTCGCACGAGTGGCTGTTCGCTTATAGGACCTCACGATTGGCACTGACACTTGTAGTTTGCCCGGCCATCTGAAACTTTTTTCTGCCATGAGAGACTCGCACGGGTGGCTCCCGCCATGAGAGACTCGCACGGGTGGCTCCCGCCATGAGAGACTCGCACGGGTGGCTCCCGCCATGAGAGACTCGCACGGGTGGCTCCCGCCATGAGAGACTCGCACGGGTGGCTCCCGCCATGAGAGACTCGCACGGGTGGCTCCCGCCATGAGAGACTCGCACGGGTGGCTCCCGCCATGAGAGACTCGCACGGGTGGCTCCCGCCATGAGAGACTCGCACGGGTGGCTCCCGCCATGAGAGACTCGCTGGAGTGGCTCTTGGCTTAGAGGATTTCACAATGGTCATTGACATTGGTAGGTCATACGGCCATCTTATACTATTTTCCATGGCACACTTTTCAGAAGTTTTCTTTTGGTAATTTATGTTTTACAGATTAGTACTTGCGGTTCATTTCAGCCTCATTTCATTAAGAAGCTTTACCCTATGTCTTTGTCTTTCTAGGTTGCGTCCTGGTTGATTACTAAACCCGTCGGGTTAAGCCCCAATCTTTTCCCCAGCTGTCCTTAATTCTTAAGGTTCGCTGTCCGGCCCCATGGGCCCCTGGTGGTGTCTTCGGCCCCATGGCTTCAGGGGTCCGACCAATGGTTGTCTGTCCACCTGTGCAGCTATGCTTTTTGTTTTGAATGGCTCACATATTTACCTGCTTGCCAGCTTATGTTATTTAGGTTTCATTTGGTTAATGTCCGATATTATCACGTTTCCCTTCATCTTTTCAGGTCATGCAGTTGAATTCATGTTGCGGGTCACCTTCCACATCAGTCAGGTCTCGTTTCTAACGATATTTCGCCTTGCATGTTATTCAGGCCACGTAGTTTATCTTTGGTATCGCCTGCCACATCGGTCAGGCTCATGGTTTAATTTCACCTGCACCTTATTCAGGTCACTTATTATAGTTATAATTTATTTATTTTTTAAACTCTGCCCCATGGCATCGGGGGCCCGACGACTGGCTTCGGCCCCATGGCATCGGGGGCCCAGCCCGACGACTGGCTTCGGCCCCATGGCATCGGGGGCCCGACGACTGGCTTCGGCCCCATGGCATCGGGGGCCCGACGACTGGCTTCGGCCCCATGGCATCGGGGGCCCGACGACTGGCTTCAGTCCTGCTGGTCTGATTGCCTGGTTAGTTGTCCATCTGGGCTTATTTGGCCCATATGTATCACATGCATACCTGCTTCCCTAAATTTCTAATAATCCATGTTGATCGCTCCCTTTATGTTTTGACCGCAAACTGGTCCGGTTCGCGGGTTTGCCCTACAGCATCATTGTCATGTCTTACGCAGATATTTCGTCTTGCTTTAATTGTTCATGCTTCGTTCAGGTTCTGCCAGAGGAGTAACAAGTAGGTTAATTCCCTCTAGAATTTCAGTCTCTGACCGTAGTCTATCATATCTTGTCAACCAGGTCCCCCTGCCTTTTTACCACGACCTGGAATTCATTTTTGCAGGTAGCTTCATTGCAATTGCATTCCCTCACTCATGGGAGGGCATAGACAGAATCTTGTATATTATGGCTTCGTAGCTTCTTGCCGCACTAACCTCAGACTCCCTACAACCACGTTGAATCGGGTATAGGACAAGGTCCAGCATTTCCTCACGGTAGAAAATTCAGATAGTAGGTCGGTCTTCACGTTTTAAGTGTTAAAATAAGTCTCAGGGGCACACAGTATAACAACGCGTGGACCGCGGCTAGCAGATAGCTGTTGTCTGGGGAACTATTCAAGGATTCTTTTCCTATCTACATAGTTCTTTTTGGCCCTCATTCCTGCCTAGTCTAGGCAGTTAGGCTTCGGTCCCACGATCTCCTGAGGCTAGGGCATTGCCAGTACTCACGCTAGAACCAAAACTTTACAAGGTTCAGTTGGTTTTCATGATCCATTTCACAACGTATTCCCGGTCCTTCATTCCGCTTTGGGGCAGTATCCGCAATATTGAGCATTATGTCTCTGACCTTGTCATCCACAAAATGGGTTGTAGGTTTCCTTCTGGTCTTGCCTCGTACACCCCGAATTTTCGCTCTAGATCCCTGACGCCTTGCAGTTGGCTTGGGGATTAGTTTGCACATGCCATTCGAGTTCCTTTTCTACCCTACTTGGCTTGGTTTTTGCCCACTTATAGGCCTACCCACGATCATGGCTTAGGGCACACAACAAGCCATTTAGTCAAGTTATCTAAGACACGCCTAGCTGGGTTAGGTTGTTCCCGTGGTTTCGCTCCCTAGGGTTCTTCTGATATCTCTTGGCCGTAGCCATGACCACAACTTGACAAATATGTCCAGTTGCGGGCACATCAAAAGACCAAGGATCAAAGAGATTCTCTGCCTTTTGATAAACACCTCCGGATGTACGCGGCAACTTCGAAGGCAGGAGGATCAAAGCGATCCTCCGCCTTGAAGTGCCGGCTGGTGCGGTGATGTCATATTTAAATAGTTTGGCAGCAGAGCGCTCATCAGTTGAGCTCTGCAGCCCCAAGCAAAAACCATCCCCTGGAAAATGAGCATCTACATGCGAGAATTAACCCCTGAAAATCGAGCCAAAGCGAGGATCATCCCCTAGGAACGAGCATTAACCCCTAGTATCTTTAACCCTTTCCAACTGCCACCAATATCTTTAACCCCTGCATCCACCAATATTAACCCTTTACCACTGAACCCTTTCCCACTGCCACCAATCCCTGGACTCAATATTTACCCTACATTAACCCTTTTCCACGGCCATCAATACCTTGCCCTGCATTTACCCCTACAATATCCCACAGTTAACTCCCGCATTACCCTTTACCACCAACCCCATATACTTTTTAACCCATGCATTACCCGGTCTCTGTATTTAACCCTTTCTACCCTGTAGGGACAGCATGTAGTTATGTTTGAGAGGGTGCTGCTATTACCTGTGTGTGTGAAAGTGTATATTTAGATAGATTTTGGGGTGGAATTGTGGATTGTATTGTGTTACTGTAGGTAGGTGTAGTATAGTGCTGTTAGTGTATTGCTGTGTGCTTCTATATGTGTATATTTATATAACCATTGATATAAATATATATAGTATAAATAATCGACTGTAGATTTGTAATTGCTTAATAAATACTTTATTGTTCAGGCCCAGGTTTATAGTCTTTTGTCGCCGCCGTAATTCAATGCACATAGTTCAGGAAAGATGTTGAGCAACAGGTAGTATAAAGAATAAATAGGCAGAGTCAACAATAGGTGATTTAACACCTATTTATTAATATCAACCCAAAATCTAAATAATTAATATTCCCTTTTACATTCAGATTTTGTATTTATTTTTTTTGTCACATATTGTACTTTATGTGTTGGTAAAATTAAACGATTAAGATTTGTATATATTAAAAACTCCAATATCTTACATGTATACATAAATACTGTTCAATATGTTTATCAGAAATAGATTTCCACATCTGTACTTTCAGGAAAAAAAATTTTTCCAGCACCATGCCAAGTTTGCATAGGTTTATAGGTGCCAGATTAATTACCCCCCCCCCCCCCAAGAACTAACCCCGTCTTGAAAACTAGACCCCCTTAAGTTATTCATCTTATACATGTAGTGAGTTTTTTTACCCCCCCCCCAGTTTAAAAATAAAAAATATTAATGTTAAGCAGGTAAGAAAAAAAAAAATCAGCAGGGTTCTCCTGTCTTCAGAAATATCCGCATTGTGGGTGGAGCACCCAGTTACTTTCAGAACACAAAATTTAAAAATGTTTCTGGCCTCATTGCACACTTGGGCATTTAGCTGCCAAAACTATAGAAAACCCCAGATATGACCCACTTTTAAAACCTAGACCCCTTTTAAGGGGTTGTCCAGGCTTTTACTATTGATAACCTATCCTCAGGTTAGTTCATCAATATCAGATCGGCGGCCGTACAGGGATCCGGAGCAACACGTGTGTCAGGGAGCAGGTAAGTATAATGTATACGAGGAGCTCGGGCATTGGGGGGCTCATTATAGGGGCTGGGTAACAAAAACACATGATATGGACATACACGGGGAACAAACGGTGTTAAAAATAGTACAGGGGTGTCAAATATTCTTTTGTAGCCTAGATTGGCCATTTTGACCCCTCAGTGCCTGGTGAGGCATATGCTGCTGAGAGGTAACCCCTTTATGGCCAAGCTAACTAGGTCCCACTGCACGATTTGTTACCTGGCTACTACCACTGGACACATTGCAATTATTTGCAATGTGTCCTTTGTTCCCACACCTGAAACACCTAACTTGGCTTCCTGTCCTGTGTGTTTTGTACTTACCTGCCCTATGAGCTAAGCCAGCACATGCAAATGCCAGCCCTGCATTGCTTAGGTCTGTCTACACTGCAGTCGTGCTCCCTTCTTTTGAATTGTTTTATCCTCAGGGATGCACTTTTCACAATATTTATTTTTCCCAAAGTCATGGAGCAATTTCTGTTATTCTAGATGGGCTCAAATTTTGGGAGATTTGGCCTATCACAGACTTATCTTTTTTGGAGATTCTGGCCCTGACTCAAACCTCTTCCGCACACATAACGTACAGCATGTTGTCCCAGTACTTAAGGACACATAACGTACCGTTACGTCATGTGTATTTCTGATCACCGCCGCCCAGCGGGCGGTGCTCGGGACAAGGTGCCTGCTCAAATCATTGAGCAGGCACCTTGGGTCAATGCGCGGGAGGGTCCCCCCCGTGTCTGCGATCGCCGCAAACCGCAGGTCAATCCAGACCTGCGGTTTGCAGCTTTTACAGGTTGCGGCGGGCAGCGGTGCCATCGGGTTCCCGTGGGGCTGTAGGGGGGACCCGATGGCATGGAAGGCAGCGCGATGCCTTCCTGAGGCATCAGCGCTGCCTTCCTGTGGCGAGCCTGTTAGATCCAGCCCCCTGGATCTCACAGGCCGGAAGCTGTACTCACTGTATTACTCATACAGCCAATGCATTCCAATACAGAAGTATTGGAATGCATTGTAAAGGATTAGACCCCCCAAAAGTTGAAGTCCCAAAGTGGGACAAAAAATAAAGTGAAAAAATAAAGTTTTGAAATTAAGTTTCAAGTAAAAATAAACAAAAACGTCATTTTCCCTAAATAAAGTTAAAATAATTGGTAAAAAAGACATATTAGGTATCGCCACGTCCGTATCGACCGACTCTATAAACATATCATATGACCTAACCCCTCAGACGATAAATAATAGAAACTGTGCTAAATAAACAATTTTTGTCACTTTACATTACAAAAAGTACAACAGCAAGCGATCAAAAAGGCGTATGCCCACCAAAATAGTACCAATCTAACCGTCACCTCATCCCGCAAAAAATTAGCCACTACCTGAGACAATCGCCCAAAAACTGAAAAAAACTATGGCTCTCAGACTATGGAAACACTAAAACATGATTTTTTGTTTCAAAAATATTATTTTGTAAAACTTGCATAAATAAAAAAAAGTATACATATTAGGTATTGCCGCATCCGTAATAACTTGCTCTATAAAAATATTACATGACCTAACCCCGCAGTTGAATAGCGTAAAAAAATAAAAACGGTGTAAAAAAGCCATTTTTTTGTCACCTTACATCACAAAAAGTGTACTAGCAAGCGATCAAAAAGTCATACGCACCCCAAAATAGTGCCAATCAAACTGTCCTTTTATCCCGCATAAAATCTTATCCTACCCAAGATAATCGCCCAAAAACTGAAAAAACTTGGGCTCTCAGACTATGGAAACACTAAAACATGAAATCATTGTGCAAAACTTACATAAAAAAGTATACATATTAGGTATCGCCGTGTCCGTGACAACCTGGTCTATAAAAATACCAGATTATCTAACCTAAGTCAGATGACTGTTGTAAATAACAAAAAATAAAAACGGTGCCAAAACAGCTATTTCTTGTTACCTTGCCTCACAAAAAGTGTAATATAGAGCAACCAAAAATAATATGTATCCTAAAATAGTACCAACAAAACTGCCATCCTATCCCGTAGTTTCTAAAATGGGGTAACTTTTTGGGAGTTTCTACTCTAGGGGTGCATCAGGGGGGCTTCAAATGGGACATGGTGTCAAAAAACCAGTCCAGCAAAATCTGCCTTCCAAAAACCGTTTGACATTCCTTTCCTTCTGCTCCCGGTTTACAACAACATATGGGGTGTTTCTGTAAACTACAGAATCAGAGCCATAAATATTGAGGTTTTTTGGGCTGTTAACCCTTGCTTTTTTACAAAATAAAATGGAAAATCTGGCAAAAAAGTGAAATTTTGAAATTGTATCTCTATTTTCCATTGACTTCTTTTGGAACACCTAAAGGGCTAACAAAGTTTGTAAAATCAGTTTTGAATACCTTGAGGGGGTGTAGTTTGTAGAATGGGGTAATTTTGGGGTGGTTTCTATTATGTAAGCCTCACAAAGTGACTTCAGACCTGAACTGGTCCTTGAAAACTGGGTTTTAGAAAATTTCTGAAAAATTTGCTTCTAAGTCTTATAACATCCCCCAAAAATAAAATGTCATTCCCAAAATGATCCAAACATCTAGACATATGGGGAATGTCAAGTAATAACTATTTTGTAGGTATTACTATGTATTATAGAAGTAGAGAAATTGAAACTTTTGGAAAATTTGGTATTTATAAAAAAATATTTTTATTTTTTTTAACTCTATTTTACCAATGTCATGAAGTACAATATGTGACAAAAAACAATCTCAGAATAGCCTGGATAAGTAAAAATGTTTTAAAGTAATCACCACATAAAGTGACACAAATGGCCTGGTCCTTAAGGTGAAAATGAGCCCGGTCCTTAAGGAGTTAAGGAAAAAGAGAGGGCCGATACCATTTTGGAAAACTCGTTGATGATGTGTTGCATGCCAGTCATCAGGTGGGACTCAACAGCAGTGACTTAATATATTTTTATAAGCATTCATTTTAAGTTATGATGTGTGTTTAGTGTTAGCCATGTAGTGTCCCACTAGGTAGGAGTGGGCACTACACAAGGGTCAATTGGGTAGCGTGTACTTCTACTCACAAGGGACAGTGATGTTACATTTTACTGTGCACTTTAATGCATTTTCTATGTGTTTTTACATGCAATGGTTTCCCCTGTCATATGTTTATTAGGCCTAGTTGGGTGTAGTTTAGCATTCCAGACGCTAGAGGGAGATAGGGAGCCCCTAGTATAAATGTCCAAGCCCAGACAGGGAGGGGTTAGGTCATAGTCAGGAGTCTGTGAAGACAGAAGTGAGAAGGCACCAGCCCAGGATATGCTGAGGGCCTCCTCCTGACATGCAGCTGGACAGTCCTGGTTCCTAGCTGTACCAAGAGGCTAGAAGGAGTACAGCCTGCTTGGAGACCGAGTGTATTCCAGGGGACTTGAGGAGTTACCTTGTCAGCCTGAAGCTCCTGAGGCTAAGCTTAGCTCAGTTGAGATACCCCAGCAGTAGGAGAGGATCTCCTGGGAGCAACCTGCAGTTTCCCTACCAAGAGAGGAGAACATAACCAAGTGCAGATAAGTAACCTGATGGGCAGAAACACTATAAAGTGAAGAGCAAGGGTCTATACTGGAGGAAGGAATTTATACCAAGGATTTAAGCCAGCACTTAGGCATCTGGGCCTTGGGATCCAGCCAGCTAGAATAGCTGAGGGGATAGAGCAGCATTGCACTGCAAAGCATTAACTGATTGCCCTCCAAGTATCTTGCATGATTTATACCTGCCATCATTGGGAAGTAAGCCTGCTTGGGACGTATTGTTCAAGGGACTGTATCATCATCCGTAACCTCTGTAATAGACTGTACAAAGTTGGACTGTTTACCGTTTACCAAGTAAAGCAACGTTTGGTTCACCATACAATCTGTGTACCTCAATTTCTATCCCTACCAACCGGTGTGCCACCGTTACAGGCACTGGCGTCACGATCCTTAAAGGGACCTTGCCTCAGGCACTCTAAACACTTGCAACAACCAGGGCACCTCACTCAACATCAGGCCAGGTCTCTGCACCCAGAGTGTGCCCCAGAGGAACTAGTGTCTTCCTCTCATTCACTGCTGCATGCCTGCCCAGGGTCCTCCAAAAAGTGAGTAACCCTCGATTGCCCATACCGTGACCTCACTGTCGCTATACCCTGCAGGTCTGGCGTGCTGCAGTCATAGGCGTGCGCAGCCTATTGCATTAGGGTGTGCGGTCTTTGTATGATCTGAAACATTGCCTAAACCTTTCTTTAGAGTTTAAAGCAGTTTCAGCACTATAATAAAATAATTTACTTACAAAAGAAGCTATTATTATAATTTGTCTGCTGTGCTGTCCTCTGCTTGCTTCCGCGGATCTTCCCCCTCCTTTTAGTCTCTCAGCGCAGGTGCACTGTTATAGGGGATCTGTGGGTGACATATGACTGAGGAGGGCTATCAGGGGACATTATACAGGGGTAATTTAACTGAGGGGTGTCGGGGTAAATAATACAGGGGGTAGTATAACTACGGGGTATCAGGGTACACTATACAGGGGTAATATAAATGAGGAGGGCTATCAAGGACATTATACAGGGGTAATATAAGTTATATTACCTCTGTATAATGTCCCCTGATAGCCCTCCTAAGTTATATTGCCCCTGTATAATAATGTACACTGATACCCCTAAGGCTACTTTCACACTAGCGTTCGGGGCTTCGCTTGTGAGTTCCGTTTGAAGGCTCTCACAAGCGGCCCCGAACGGATCCGTCCAGCCCTAATGCATTCTGAGTGGATGCGGATCCGCTCAGAATGCCTCAGTCTGGCACCGTTTATTCTCCGCTCCGTTCAGCAGGCGGACACCCGAACGCTGCTTGCAGCGTTCGGGTGTCTGCCTGGCCGTGCAGAGGCAAACGGATCCGTCCAGACTTACAATGTGAGTCAATGGGGGCGGATCCGTTTGAAGTTAACACAATATGGCTCAATTTTCAAACGGATCCGTCCCCCATTGACTTTCAATGTAAAGTCTGGACCGATCCGTCTGACTAACTTTCACACGTAGAATTTTTTCTAAACTATAATGCAGACGGATCCGTTCTGAACGGATCCCAACATCTGCATTATAGGAGCGGATCCGTCTGTGCAGACACCAGACGGATCCGCTCAGAACGCAAATGTGAAAGTAGCCTTAGTTATATTACCCCTGTATAATAATGTACACTGATACCCCTTAGTTATATTACCCCTGTATAATAATGTACACTGATACCCCTTAGTTATATTACACCGCCCTGTATAATTTAACCTGATACCCCTCAGTTATATTATATAACTGAGGGGTATCCGGGTACATTATACAGGGCGGGGTAATATAACTAAGGCGGTACATTATACAGGGGTAATATAAGTGAGCAGGGCTATCAGGGACATAATACAGGGGTGAGGGGGTAAGATAAGTGTTAAGCAATGGTTAAAGCATTGCTGTATTTGTGCTGGGGGAGGCGGGGCCACACAGGGTTAAAAGGCAGCAGCCGTTACCTGCTGCATGATCGCCGGCAGTTCTGGGGGTCAGGAGGCAGTCCAGCACTTCTGGGTTATTCGGCACAGGTCGGGCAGCGTGAGGGCTGATCGGGTCATCGCAACTTCAAAGTAAGATGAGGGCTGTGGCACAAGACCCACTGGGGTTGCGGGGTGCCGAACAAGGGGAGGGGAAGCCAGCAGGCGCAGCTCCGGTCCGATCCACGGGCGGCGGTGGTTGAGGAGTGCAAGCTTGTTGCAGTCCCCGGCCGCACTGCTCATGCTGGCTGGACTTGCGCCGCACTGCGCCACCTGGTGGCCACTGGCGGCATCAGGCTCTGTGGTCCGGCGGCAGGGAAGGGATAAGCGGTGCAATGTTACTTACCTGCGGCAGAGTTATATATGTGGACATCAGCAGATGCATGATATTAATTACAATGCTGGGAAGTTGTTTATACACCACTGTCTGCCAAACTGTCACTCATACTCACCAGAACCCTCCGGGTACAGGTGCATTACTGTGTTCGCTTTTTCATTAACCCCTTCCTGCCTACCCCCATTGTTAGCGGCAGCATCACAGCATCCACAACCATTGGTGCACCAGGCGGTCCAGGGTTCATGCAACACCCCGTTCGCTTGTTCATAAACCTGTCCCTTTATCATGTCTGTTCTAGGCTGTTGCAAAACACAGATTGGTAGTCAAGACAACTGCGGTCATGCACGGAGGCAACGAGCAGGGGCGCATTTTTACCGACCTGGTCCTGTCACCAGCCACTCTTGCCAGGCAGGCTGGGGACAGGACAGGGTACTTGTGGTGGACACTTAAGGGGCCGGAGGGCGCCCATGCCCGCCGACTACCGATTCTGTGCTGCGGGGTGCGGACGCAATCTGCTGGTCTCGTGCAGGGGGAGGGGTCGCAAAAAAATATATTAAAATTCAATTTTTATGTTTCCGCAGTTCGTGTCACGTTCCGTGGCACCACAGGCAAATACAAGGGTATCATTGCCAGACTTAGCTCTACAAGCAGTCAGACATCCATTACTTTCAGGCCAGCGGTGAAAGGGTGCCCACTAACTATTCTGTGAAAAAAAAATAAGTCTGTCACGACCTCAGACTAACATAAGTCCTGTCACGACTACGGGCATTCCAAAACGCGTCTGTCACGTCCACAGACTTGGCATACAATCCTGTCACGACTACAGGCATTCGATAAATAATAATAAAAAAAATAAACCCTGTCATGACTACAGGCAGTTATGTTCAAGCGTCTGTCACGTCCACAGACTCGGCATAAAGTCCTGTCACGACTAAAGGCAGTCTTGGTAAATACGTCTGTCGCGTCAACAGGCCCGGCTTAAAGTCCTGTCACGACTACAGGCACACCACCTGCTCGTTAGCACGTCCACACACTAGCACGAAGTCCTGTCACGACTACAGGTGCACCTGGACGTCCACACATTAATGGTCACACCACAGGTGCCGCCTGGTCAACCCTATCACGACTAGACACAAGACCTGTCACGTCTTCAGGCTTCACAGGCATGGGAGCCCACATGGGCACAATTACGCAGGTGGCGGTGGCACGGAACGTCTGCCACTGCAAACGCGGGGCAGATGGGAACCACTGGTGGTCACGGCAGTCGGGCACATGGGCACGATGTCGCTGTTCATAGTTCGGGCGAGGGGGTACTAATGGCTCTCAATTACTGACCAGTAGGAAGATGTCGCAAGAGTTCACGCCAGGAGGCTCTTCCGCGTCGCGGGACAGTGGGGACACCCAGTCTGAATGAAGCGCGGGGCCTTCCTTACGTTCCTGGACCATCCCGAAGTTGTCCGCTGTGCTGCGCTGGAGGGGCATCTCCTTTCCAGCCTCTGTGAGAAAAGCGGAATTATATCGTCTTCTGATGTCAGACGCACCACCCATGAGCCAAGATGAGGTATCCATGGGAACCATTCAGACGTCACTCACCCAGCTACACGCCGTGATCAACAGCATGGCATCATCCATGACAGACTTACAGGCCAGAATGGAATCAGTGGAGGCCAGGTCTGCTACGGCATCATTGGCGGCACCAACACCAGCGGTAGCTGTGGCAGGGCAGTCCAGTACTTCTGGTGGGTCATCCCAGATTCCCACGATCGCCCCGTCTCATTTCATTCCGGCTAATATCAGGCAGGACATATTGGAGGGTAGGGACGTCAACCTGGCATCCCTGCTCATTGCTACACATGAGGCCCCGGACAATAAAACCATTGCATGTGGGGAGGTTTCTGTCATCCTGAAGTCTAAGGATGTCAGGCTGAACAGGAAATTGAACATCACTGAATTTGTGCTAGCATTTAGCCTATACCGGGACGTCATTTGCACAGCCAACCCGCATAGGAGGGCTGAGCTAGATTTGTACATGTACAAGGTAGTGGAATTAAGATATAAGTATAGCGGCAGAGCGTTCTTTGACTACCACCGGTCATTCTCAGCTAAAGCAGCAGCCGCCCTGACGCAGTGCCAACACATCCTGGATTGGTCTAACATAGACACCAAATTATTATGTCGCCATTTTGCAGGGCTCAAAGCCACGACTTGCACCGTCTGCAATTCATACTCCCACATGGCGGGCTGGTGTTCCAATACGGGCCACGTAGCAGAATCAGCGCAGCCTAGTTCAGCCCCAGGTCCATCAAGTATCAAATCTTCATCCGGGGTCGATAAGGACATCCCATAAAATACCTTGGGAGCAGCCAGATATGTAACAATTACAATTACGCTATCTTTCATTACAATCAGTGCAGGTCGCTACACCTGTGTGCGATCTGTTTCAGAGCCCATCCACGCGTAGCATGCCCTCAGAAAAATCAAGGCCCAGCGTGACTAAGCGTGGGTGACTAAGCGTGGTGCCAGTAATAACAGCCCCTCTGTGCCAGTAATAACAGCCCCCAGTAATAAGAGCCCCTCTGCGCCAGTAATAACAGCCCCCGCCAGTAATAATAGCCCCCCCCTTTGCCAGTAATAATAGCCCCCCCCTTTGCCAGTAATAACAGCCCCCCCCTTTGCCAGTAATAACAGCCCCCCCCTTTGCCAGTAATAACAGCCCCCCCTTTGCCAGTAATAATAGCCCCCCCTTTGCCATTAATAACAGCCCCCCCTTTGCCATTAATAACAGCCCCCCCTTTGCCAGTAATAACAGCCCCCTCTTTGCCAGTAATAACAGCCCCCGCCAGTAAAAGTATTGTACATAATAAAAAAAAAAAAAAAAAACACATACTTACCTCCATGTCAGTGATGCGATGCAGGCCTCTTCTGGCCTGTGTCCCACGCTGTATGGCTCAGGCAGCGTGATGACGTCATTGCGCCGCCTGCGCCGGCCTCTGATGGGCTGCAGGCACTAGGCCGGTAGCCTATCAGAGGAAGGGAAAGGGACACGCCTCTCCCTCCCCTATCGCAGCACAGGCAGGCATCTGTATCGCTGTCCTGAGGACGGCGATACAGATGACTGGAGATGAGCGCTTCCACAATGGAAGCGCTCATCCCCCTGTGCCCAGCCGCCGCCATTACACTGCGAGCTGTCGGCCGCCCGGCGCCCCTGTTGCTATGGCGCCCTGTGCGGCCGCACAGCCCGCACACCCCAAAGACCGTCCCTGGAGTAGCGCCATTTCTCAAGATGGCTAAGAGCCTCATGTCCGAGTCTCTGTCCGGCAACACACAAAAGGCATATAAGACGGCCTGGCGATTGTTCGACAAGTTTAAATTCACATACCCTCCGGCCGGTGAAGGTCCTATCACATATCTGATGGCGTTTACAGCTTTTTGCCACTCACATCTAAACCTGTCCCATAGCACCATCAAGCTGTACCTGGCTGGCATACAGCATCATTGGTATATTCAGTTTCCGTATCAACCATCACTATTCACTGCCCATCCTATCAAATCCTTGTTGAGAGGCATCCAGAAACAATCCATCAAAAGAAGACCCACTAGGCGGCCTTTCACCGGTAACATGGTCAGGACCGTTTCCGATGCACTGGCCAATAACCCGTTCGGTCAGTACATCAGCTCACTCGTCAAAGCGGCAATGTATCTGGCGTTCTACGGTTTCCTCAGGCCTGGCGAGTTCACTTGTGCTAAATCATCGAGCAAGTTCTTGCGGAGGAACCAATTGCTTTGGGACGGCACGCACATCATCCTCAGCTTGGACTCCAGCAAGACAGGCCGACCTGGGGAATCCGTGCGGGTCAAATACTTTGCCACTAATAACAAATGGTGCCCAGTAACAGTGCTACAGGAGTGGTTGCAGTGCACCGGGGACGAGCCTGCGGAGTCCCCCTTGTTCAAACTGGATGGGTTTCCCTTGAACATTCAGACTTTTCTCAAGTATGTTCGCCTACTAGTCTCCTCTTCAGGGGTCAACCCATTGGCAATCACAGGTCATTCATTCCGGATAGGTGCCGCCTCCGCAGCCTCCAAAAATAATATGCCGACACATGTCATCCAGAAATTGGGCAGATGGAAATGTGCGTGTTACGCCCGTTATGTTCCTGACCCTCAACAGGAAATGTCCCTTGCCTTTAATCATTTGCTCTTGTGAACATGACTCAGAAATATATAGATTCAAACCTTTCCTGCAGCCGTGTGGTTTTTGGCCCCTTCAGGCTACCCTCATACAGCAGTTTCGGCATAACTCTACTGCTTCAGGTAGGTATGGTTTGGTAGTTCCTCACAGAGCCGATTCTAGCACAAGTGTTAAGCAATGGTTAAAGCATTGTATTTGTGCTGGGGGAGGCGGGGCCACACAGGGTTAAAAGGCAGCTGCCGTTACCTGCTGCACGATCGCCGGCAGTTCTGCCCACCCAACCCCCCCTTTTCTACATATAATCCACACTGGGGTAGCCCCCTTCAGGCTACCCTCATACAGCAGTTCCGGCATAACTCTACTGCTTCAGGTAGGTATGGTTAGGTAGTTCCTCACAGAGCCGATCCTAGCACAAGTTATATTACCCCTTTTAAAATGTCTGATAGTAGCCTAGCCCTCCTCAGTTATATTGCCCCTCATGTACCCTGATCCCTGATACCCCTAGTTATATTACCCCCTGTATAATTTACCCTGATATCCCTCAGATATATTATATAACTGAGGGATATCGGGGTAATACAGGCGACAACAGAGGATTCGTAGCACTGTGGGACAGGGGGGGTACATAACATACTACTTTTTTTATATGCCCTCAACTCACCAGCTAGCAGGCGGCCAGGCGCGCAGAGTTCTCAGATGCAGCGTGAAGTGGTGTGACATGACGTCAACTCAGCCTGCGCCGCGCTGCACAGCATGCACTCCCTCTCTGCCTCGTCCGGGACTCCGCCCCCCTATTTGAATACTAGCCACCGCCCGCCGGCAGCCCACAGCCAGGTATTGTAAATGAATTGACAGAGTGGCGGGTGGCGGCAGCCAGCAAAACAGACAAGGGGAATCAGCTGGGGGCAGTGCGCACGGAGGTGACAAACCTATTAGGGTGTGCCCAGGCACACCCGGCACACCCAGTGCACATGCCTATGGACCGTTAGTAATAAATACTGTATTGATTGCTTGTGAGCCAACCATTATTCTATTTATTGCAAGAGCTATTGGTTGATAGCAGGTCAGGCTCTACCCTGGTGAGCTCTCCATTTTATTGTGCGAGACCTAACAGCAACCCCGTCATTTAATTTGGCTACTATCACGTTAGTTCCTTGAAGACCTTGATCTCAGCATGCGAGTCAACTGAGCCTCAATTTCCTCCTTCTGCCTCTGCAGCTCTACTAACTGTCACTCTAATCTAGCCACATGCGTATCTCAGTCAACCGTAGATTGTACATTCTCCGCCAGCTGTGCCCGTAATGCCGAAACCTGGATCGAATTACTGGTACAGCACTGGCAATGAATGTTCGGAGGAATTTTCTCTGTTGACTGAGACACCAGTGCAACATGCTCAGGCTTGTAGATGCTATCCTCAAATGTATGCTGTATGTATGTTTGGCTAGCATCTGAAGCCATTTGGTTGCCTTATTCAATAGTGTCTGTTCGTTAATACAAAGCTTGTCAACTACAAGCCTGCAGGGGGATTAATCAGCTAGGGGTTGGGCACCCATGATTGGGGGTCATTGTTATATATATATATAGCAGAGTTAATAACATAAGCAGCACTGCAGCGCCAGAGTAAAATAGGGTGCCAGCAGATTTTGTAGCGATCCAATCTCCCAAAAATTGTAGAAAATATAAATATTCCAAGGCACTCCAGAAGAAGTAAAAATGAATGTGACTTTAATTCACCAACGCAACGTTTCAGTCCACACACTGGAACCTTTCTCAAGCAGTGACGTCACTGCTTGAGAAAGGGTCTAGGTTCTGGACCGAAACGTTAGCATAGCGGTATTTTGTGATAACGGGTGCCAGCGGCTGATGAAGCGAACCAGACTTCCAATATCAATAATCCCAGAAAATCCACGATACTTCCTTCAGTAAAATGTGCAGTTTTATTCACCAATAGCAACGTTTTGGTTCACACACTGGAACCTTTCTCAAGCAGTGATACAAAAGGGGAGTGCACACAGCAGATATATAGCATATTCAATGTCAATCAATCAATAACATAATTAAGTGAAAATTGTGATAATATTCATAAGTGTATATCAAAATGCAATTATACATGATTACAGACCCATATAGAACCAAATCAGTGATATAAATGAATGCATCCTAAAAAAATACATATACATAAGAGAGTATAAGTCATATTTCATACTAATTAGACCACTCATTAAAACCCAGGTGCTATAATAAAAAACATGATTAAAACCAATAGTTGAACTTTTGCAACCTGATTCGGATCCAAGCGGCACATGGAGAGCTGGCGTGGTGCGGAGATAGCTGTGCTTGTGCGGCACTACTTCTGCAATCATTCCGGTGTAAGCAGTCTTCTATGAGCGGATGTGTCAGATGACCAGAAGATCAGGTGACCGGAATGCTAGAATCACAAGGGGCATGTTTGTATACGTTGTCACAGCAACCATCACATGACTCAGGTCCTGCACTTTCAGGCAAACAATCCGCAGGATATATGTTTCCATTTATTTAGAAGAAAATAAAAACAACAATAACCTCTATCTCCATAATGTAGTAACCTCTCTCCACATCTGCAGCTCAAAGGTCACAAAGAAATATATCCCATAATAAGTGAACCTTAATGTTGAATAGTAGAGCGAGTGGCAGATTAATATTACTGCATATGTGGGGTCATCAACATCTGATGACATCTGTTAATACCACCAGCTGCATCTGAAGGTAGCACCAGCCCGGCTACCTGTCATTTTCATTGTTCTACATCTATGAGGGTGGTGTCAGCATTTTGTGGCAGTTTTGGAGCCAAAGCCAGTAGTGTGTTGGAAGGGAATGGGAAATATAAAGGAAAGGACTTGGGATAGTTTCACACTAGCTCTCTGGGTCCAGCGTTGCCAGTCACTACCTGAATCCCCACCAGCCCCAATAACTATAATAGGGACCAGTAAAGATTCTACCGCAACCATGCAAAAATGCGGATAGCGGTATTTGTTTGGCCGATTCTCAGCATATCTGCTGAGCTTAGAGTTGTTTCGATACCAAAATTTTGATTCGGTTTCGATGCCATAAAAAATTCTTGCGATACTCGATACCATGCAAAAAAAAAAAAAAAAAGCCACGTGCGTTCCGCATTTTAACCCCTTAAGGACTCAGCCCTATTTCACCTTAAGGACTTGGCCATTTTTTGCAAATCTGACCAGTGTCCCTTTAAGTGCTCATAACTTTAAAACACTTTGACTTATCCAGGCCATTCTGAGATTGTTTTTTTGTCACATATTGTACTTCATGACACTGGTAAAATGAAGTAAAAAAAATTATTTTTTTTGCATAAAAAAATACCTAATTTACAAAAAATTGGGAAAAATTAGCAAATTTCAAAGTTTCAGTTTCTCTACTTCTGTAATACATAGTAATACCCCCAAAAATTGTGATGACTTTACATTCCCCATATGTCTACTTCAGGTTGGAATTATTTTGGGAATGATATTTTATTTTTTGGGGATGTTACAAGGTTTAGAACTTTAGAAGCAAATATTGAAATTTTTCAGAAATTTACAAAAACCCAATTTTTAGGGACCACTACAGCTCTGAAGTCACTTTGCGAGGCTTACATAATAGAAACCACCCAAAAATGACCCCATTCTATAAACTACACCCCTCAAGGTATTCAAAACTGATTTTACTAACTTTGTTAACCCTTTAGGTGTTGCACAAGAGTTATTGGCAAATGGGGATGAAATTTGAGAATTTCATTTTTTTGCCTAATTTTCCATTTTAACCCATTTTTTCCACTAACAAAGCAAGGGTTAACAGCCAAACAAGACTGTATCTTTATTGCCCTGACTCTGCCGTTTACAGAAACACCCCATATGTGGCCGTAAACTACTGAACGGCCACACAGTAGGGCGTAGAGGGAAAGGTGCGCAGTATGGTTTTTGGAAGCCAGATTTTGCTGGACTGGTTTTTTGACACCATGTCCCATTTGAAGCCCCCTGATGCACCCCTAGAGTAGAAACTCCCTAAAAGTGACCCCATCTAAGAAACTACACCCCTCAAGGTATTCAAAACTGATTTTAAAAACTTTGTTAACCCTTTAGGTGTTGCACAAGATATAATGGAAAATAGAGATACAATTTCAAAATTTCACTTTTTTGGCAGATTTTCCATTTTAATATATTTTTTCAAGTAACAAAGCAAGGGTTAACAGCCAAACAAAACTCATTATTTATGGCCCTAATTCTGTAGTTTACAGAAACACCCCATATGTGGTCGTAAACTGCTGTACGGGCACACGGCAGGGCGCAGAAGGTAAGGAATGCCATCCGTTTTTTGGAAGGCAGATTTTGCTGGACTGTTTTTTTTACACCATGTCCCATTTGAAGCCCCCCTGATGCACCCCTAGAGTAGAAACTCCAAAAAAGTGACCCCATTTTAGAAACTACGGGATAAGGTGGCAGTTTTCTTGGTACTAGTTTAGGGTACATATGATTTTTGGTTGCTCTATATTACACTTTTTGTGCGGCAAGGTAACAAGAAATAGCTTTTTTGGCACGTTTTTTTTTTGTTATTTACAACATTCATCTGAAAGGTTAGATCATGTGGTAATTTTATAGAGCAGGTTGTCACAGACGCGGCTATACCTAATATGTATACTTTTTTTTTATTTATGTAAGTTTTACACAATGATTTCATTGTTAAAACAAAAAAAGTTTTAGTTTCTCCATAGTCTAAGAGCCATAGTTTTTTCAGTTTTTGGGCGATTATCTTATGTAGGGTCTCATTTTTTGCGGGATGAGATGGCTGTTTTATTGGCACTATTTTGGGGTGCATATGGCTTTTTGATTGCTTGCTATTGCACTTTTTGTGACGTAAGATGACAAAAAATTGCTTTTTTTTAAACCGTTTTTATTTTTATTTTTTTACGGTGGTCACCTGAGGGGTTAACTCATGTGATATTTTTATAGAGCCGGTTGATACGGACACGGCGATACCTAATATGTATACTTTTTTTTATTTATGTAAGTTTTACACAATGATTTAATTTTTGAAACAAAAAAATTATGTTTTAGTGTTTCCATAGTCTAAGAGCCATAGTTTTTTCAGTTTTTGGGCGATAATCTTGGGTAGGGTCTCATTTTTTGCAGGATGAGATGCCGGTTTGATTGGCACTATTTTGGCGTACATGCGACTTTTTTGATCACTTTTATTACCTTTTTTGGGAAGTAAGGTGGGCAAAATTTAAATTTTCTCATAGTTTTTATTTTTTTCATTTTTATGGCGTTCACCGTGCGGGGAAAGTAACATGACCGTTTTATAGATCAGGTCGTTACGGACGCGGCGATACCAAACATGTGTAGGGAATTTTATTTTTTCATTTTTAATTAGTGATAAATGTGTTTTTTGATTTTCACTTTTTTTCACTTTTTCTTACTTTTTTTTTGACCCAGACCCACTTGGTTCTTGAAGATCCAGTGGATCTGGTGTCTGCATAATACAGTACAGAACCTATATAGGTTTCTGTACTGTATTTTACTTACACTGAACAGATCTATGCTTTCAGCACAGATCTGTTCAGCACCATGGACAGCAGGACGCCTGAGCAGGCGTCCTGTTGCCATGGGAACCTTCCCCGTCTGCCACAACTTCGCAGACGGGGAAGGGTAAGGACTGGGGCTTCGGGGGGCTGTCTGGGGGCTCTCGTCCTCTCCCATCGGGGGGCTGCAAAGGCACAGCAGCCCCCCGATGGGAGTGGGAGGGAGCCGCATCTTACTGTTAACTCTTTCCATACAGCGGTCCGTACGGACCCACTAGAAGCCAACGATTATTCGGCGGGAGGCGGGCGGGGGATCGCGATCCCGCCTGCCGCACCGCCCGCCTCCCGCAACACCCCCCCTGCACCTCCCACCAGGCTAAAATCATGCAGGGGTGCAGGGGGGGTGATCACTATAGATTTGTGCCACACTAAAGTTTCTGATCGCCGCGGGGAAACAGCAGAAATAGCAACAAACCGCAGGTCTGAATTGACCTGCGGTTTGCTGCGATCGCCGATACGGGGGGGTCATATGACCCCCCCAGGCGTTGTGACAGGATGCCGGCTGAATGATTTCAGCCGGCATCCTGTGCGGATTAACCCCTGGGGCGCCACAATCTCAATTTAAACTCCTGACGTACCGGTACGTCATGGGTCCCTAAGGGGTTAAAAAATGGCGAATAGCGCATTGTCCTAGTCACCCTAATAGAGCTCTATTAGGGTGAATAGGACTTCACACTACCTGCTGTCCTGTGCATAGTACACACAGCAGCAGGGAGCCGACTATGGCAGCCAGGGCTTCAGTAGCGTCCTGGCTGCCATGGTAACTGATCAGAGCCCCAGGATTACACTGCTGGGGCTACGATCAGAAGCTGCCACTGAACCACCAATGAGGAGGAGGGGACCCTGTGGCCACTGCCACCAATGATTATAATACTGGGGGGGTTGAGGGGGCACTGCGCCACCAATGATAATTAACCCTTAACCACTTGCCGTCACGGTAACACCAATAGGCGTCTGGAAGGCATCGCTCTCAGTGATGCCTATTGGCGTCATCTCATGAGACCTGAGATTTCCTTTGAGATTGTGCAGTACACAAGTTTAACTACAGCCTGCCGGCAGCGATCATTGACTGTCAGACTGTAGATTTTTAAAATAACCAAATAGGTATATCAGACGCTATTTTGTAAATAGCGTCTGATATACCTGCTACCTGCTCTTCTGGTGGTGCCTTTTGCTTGGATCGACCACCAGAGGACACTCTGTAAGTAGCACCAAACACCACACACACATTACACCCCCCCCCTGATCACCCCATATAGACTCCCTGATCACCCCCCTGTCATTGATCACCCCCCTGTAAGGGTCCCTTATCACCGCCAGTTACTTAGCTACTTGTTAGTTAGTTAGCGCCCAGCCCACCGCAACGCAGTCATTTATTAGTCGCTGATTAGCGTAATCGCGGTCGCTAATCAGCACTAGTACTATATAGTATCTGTAAGTGATCAAGACTGATCGCAATCAGATCTATATGAGTACATTAGGATCACCTTAGGCTCTACAAAAAATTTTGTGTTCGCCCGATCAGGCCTGATCTTGTGCACACACTTGCGTTCAGTCCGCCCCACTGCAGTGACAGAATATATATTTTTTCTGATGACTGCACATAAAGATCACTTTTGATCTTTCTGGATCTTTATTAGCGATCGCAGCTTTACTTCGCAAGCACTCCTTTTTACTAGGCAGGTGTGCTCTTTTTCCTGGGTAGTCTCAGAGGAATACCCCCTAAATTTAGTTAGCCCAAAATGTCATAAAAGGGGTATTCCGCTGAAGAGGCTTACAGGATTCTGGCCCTGATTGATGAAAGCGATGGGGACGCCTGAATCCAGAATATGAACCTGTAGACAGCAGTGGCACTCTAACCGCTAGTGAAGATGACGAGGTTGAGGTCACTGCTATGGTCAGGCGTACCCGACCCCATGTCAGTGTTCTGCATACCCCGCGTGATGAGCCTCATTTGCAGCAGAGTGGTGCTGGCGCTGATCATTTTTATGGTGCGGCATACACCAGCAGCGCAGCACATCCTGGACCTTCTACCAGCACTGCCGTATTACCTGGTAAAGTGGCGAGCACCAGAAGGGCAGTTCAAGCTGGTACGGTGGCACGTGCGAAACTCCCCCGTCGCAGCCACCACGTTCACAGGCCCGTAGAGCCCTTAGTCTCCCAGAGGTGCTGGCAAACCCAAATTGGCAATCCCCTGCTTCCACCCCACCCGTATTGCCCCCTTTCACCGCCCAGTCTGGAGTTTGCGTGGAGACAGCTCATTTAGGATCAGCCCTTGAGTTTTTTTTAGCTATTCTTCACCGCGGATCTCTATGACTTTGTTGTGGCAGAAACCAACCTCTACGCCACACAGTATATAACCGCCAATCCGTATGGGGTCAAACTGTATAAGCTCTGTGAAAGGGCCACAGGCTATACATATCGTTTTAGGGTCTATGAGGGAAAAGACTCAAAACTGGAGCCGGTCGGATGCCCTGACTACCTGGGGAGCAGTGGCAAGATTGTCTGGGACTTGGTGTCACCCTTACTCCACAAGGGGTACCACTTATACGTGGACAATTTTTACACAAGCGTGGCCCTCTTTTGGCACTTACATATAGTCAGAATTCAATGCTGTGGCACCGCGCGAACTAGTCGCCGGGGCTTCCCCCAACGGCTTGTTAATACCTGACTTGCCTGGGGGGAGAGGGCTGCCTTGTGCGACCAAGAACTGCTTGCGGTGAAGTGGAGGGACAAGACGGTTGTTTACCTTCTGTCCACCATTCACGCAGACACGACTGTACAAATTGAAAGGGCAACTGGAGTCATTGAGAAACCCCTCTCTGTCCACGACTATAACCTTCACATGGGAGGGGTGGACTTCAATGACCAGATGTTGGCTCCCTATTTAGTGTCCCGCCGCACCAGACGCTGGTATAAGAAGGTGTCTGTTGGTGGCTGGGAGAACGGGATTCTTCCTAAAATTCCAGGAAGAGATCATTTCAGGAACTCCTGTATTCAGGAGGGTCCGTGCCCCAAGTCCCTGATGTAATTAGCCGGCTACATGACAGACACTTCCCAAGTGTCTATCCTGGTACCCCAACTCACCGTTCCCCAACGGCGTGAGACCACAGCTTTTTGTCCTGACCAGCCTGCCCTATGCATAGGAGAGTGTTTCCGCAAGTACCACACACAGGTACACTATTAGTCTAGGGATCGCGTGACACAGGACAGGCACACGGGTCTTAGGGCCCTTTCACACAGAGCTGCTGCAAATCTCTCCTTTCACCTGGGACAAAGTGCATAATGTACTTCACCACATCTCTGGGCGATTTACGCTTTGCACATTGTCCCATGGGGAAGGAGAGGTTTGTCCTTTAAAGGTAAAAAAATAAATAAATCACAGGTAAGCAAAAAAGTTAATGTTTTTTAGCTTCTAGGTGGACCAAGCGATCAACCAGCTGCAGCACTGATGTGCATTCTGACAGAAGCATTGCGCTGCTGTCAGATTACACAAAGTCGGTGTATGCAGCGCTGCAAAACGAGATTTCTCCTCTGCAGTAAAAAAGATACGTTTGCAGAGGCTTATGAGCTGAGGGGCGGTGTTCATATGCTTTGGCAAACTCTTTGTATATAAAAAAATAAAAAAATCCCGGCAATGATTTATCCATCCACATCGATTGATGTGAATGGAGAAATCGGATTTGCCAGGGCATACGAGCTGACTGGGTTTGGATGTTGGGCGGAGCTCCTATGTCCTGGCAGACGCCTTACCCCTCTTTTTATTTATTTTATTTTTTGGCACATTTTTTGGCAGAGATTTTTTTCATCCACATTGATCGATGCGAATGAAGAAATCTGTGCTGTTCATTTTTTCTTTCAGCCCAGAGGCTGAAAGGAAAAGAAAATCTTATTAACCGTATGCTCAATATAAGGAGAATAGCAGAAACTCCTAATGCTGGCCATACATGTAATGATTGTGGAGACCCTCAAATGCCAGGGCAGTACAAACACCCCACAAATGATCCCATTTTGGAAAGAAGACACCCCAAGGTATTCGCTGAGGGGCATATTGAGTCCATGAAAGATTTAACTTTTTGTCACAAGTTAGCAAAAAGGGAGACTTTGTGAGAAAAAACAAAAAAAAATCAATTTAAGCTAACTTGTGCCAAAAAATATATATCTTCTATGAACTCGCCATGCCCCTTATGGAGTACCTTGGGGTGTCTTCTTTCCAAAATGGGGTCACATGTGGGGTATTTATACTGCCATGGCATTTTAGGGGCCCTAAAGCGTGAGAAGAAGTCTGGAATCCAAATGTCTAAAAATGCCCTTCTAAAAGGTACTCATTGGAATTTGGGCCCCTTTGCGCACCTAGGCTGCAAAAAAGTGTCACACATGTGGTATCGCCGTACTCAGAAGTAGGGCAATGTGTTTTGGGGTGTCTTTTCACACATACCCATCCTGTGTGTGAGAAATATCTCTGTAAATGACTACTTTTTCCTTTTTTTTTAATACAAAGTTGTCAATTTACAGAGATATTTCCCTCACAAAGCATGGGTATATGTAAAAATACACCCCAAAACACATTGCCCTACTTCTCCTGATTACGGTGATACCACATGAGTGACACTTTTTTGCAGCCAAGATGCGCAAAGGGGCCCAAATTCCAATGAGTACTTTTAGGATTTCACAGGGCATTTTTACGCATTTGGCTTCCAAACTACTTGTCACACTTTAGGGTCCCTAAAATGCCAGGGCAGTATAACTACCCCACAAGTGACCCCATTTTGCAAAGAAGACATCCCAAGGTATTCTGTGAGGGGCATGGCGAGTTCATGTAAAATGTTATTTTTTGTCACAAGTTAGTGGAATATGAGACTTTGTAATAAAAAAATAAAAATAAAAATCAATTTCCGCTAACTTGTGCCAAAAAAAAAATATCTTCTATGAACTCGCCATGCCCCTCACGGAATACCTTGGGGTGTCTTCTTTCCAAAATGGGGTCACTTGTGGGGTAGTTATACTGCCCTGGCATTTTAGGGGCCCTAAAGCGTGAGAAGTAGTTGGGAATCCAAATGCGTTAAAATGCCCTGTGAAAGCCTAAAGGTACTCATTGGAATTTGGGCCCCTTTGTGCACCTAGGCTCCAAAAATGTGTCATACATGTGGTAACGCCGTACTCAGAAGAAGTAGGGCAATGTGTTTTGGGGTGTATTTTTACATATACCCATACTGTGTGAGAGAAATATCTCTGTAAATGACAACTATTTAATTTTTTTTATACAAAGTTGTCAATTTACAGAGATACCCATGCTAGGTGAGAGAAATATATGTAAAAATACACCCCATAAACTCATTGCCCTACTTCTTCTGAGTACAGCGATACCACATGTGTGACACAAGTACCTTTAGGCCCCTTTCACACAGATGAGCATTCCTCGTGGATGCGATGTGTGAGTTGAATGCATTGCACCCGCACTGAATACTGACCCATTCATTTCTATGGGGCTGTTCGCATGAGCGGTGATTTTCACGCATCACTTGTGCGTTGCGTGAAAATCGCAGCATGCTCTATTTTGTGCGTTTTTCACGTAACGCAGGCCCCATAGAAGTTAATGGGGTTGCGTGAAAATCGCAAGCATCCGCGACCAAGTGCGGATGCGGTGCGATTTTCACGCACGGTTGCTAGGAGACGATCGGGATGGAGACCCGATCATTATTATTTTCCCTTATAACATGGTTATAATGGAAAATAATAGCATTCTGAATACAGAATGCATAGTAAAATTGCGCTGGAGGGGTAAAAAAATATATAAAAATTTTACTCACCTTAATCCACTTGATCGCGCAGCCCGGCTTCTCTTCTGTCTGTCTTCTGTGCAGCAACAGGACCTGTTGCTGCACACGGCACAAGTGGATTAAGGCGAGTTAAATTATTATTATTATTTTTTAACCCCTGTTAATGTTTTGCAGTCGCGCGAAAAATCGCGCGTGTTCCCGCAACGCACCCGCACATTTTCCCGCAACACCTGTGTGAAAGAGGCCTTAGGCTTTACAGGGTTGCTCACAATTTAGAAGACACCCTAAGGTATTCGCTGATGGGCATAGTGAGTTCATAGAAGTTTTTATTTTTTGTCACAAGTTAGCGGAAAATGGTTTTTTTTTTGTTTAGTTTTTTCTTACAAAGTCTCATATTTCACTAACTTGTGACAAAAAATAAAAACTTCCATGAACTCAGTATGCCCATCATGAAATACCTTAGGGTGTCTTCTTTCCAAAATGGGGTCACTTGTGGGGTAGTTATACTGCCCTGGCATTTTAGGGGCCCTAATGCGCGAGAAGTAGTTTGAAATCCAAATGTGTAAAAAATGCCCTGTGAAATCCTCAAGGCACTCTTTAGAATTTGTGCCCCTTTGCCCACCTAGGCTGCAAAAAAGTGTCACACATGTAGTATCGCCGTACTCAGAAGAAGTAGGGCAACGTGTTTTGTGGTGTATTTTTACATATACCCATGCTGGGTGAGAGAAATATCTCTCTAAAAGTCAACTTTTCACATTTTTTTTATACAAAGTTGTCATTTTAGAGAGATATTTCGCTCAACCAGCATGGGTATATGTAAAAAGACACCCCAAAACACATTGCCCAACTACTTCTGAGTACGGCGATACCACATGTGTGACACTTTTTTGCAGCCTAGGTGCGCAAAGGGGCACAAATTCCTTTTAGGAGGGCATTTTTAGATATTTGGAATCCAGACTTCTTCTCACGCTTTAGGGCCCCTAAAATGCCAGGGCAGTATAAATACCCCACATGTGACCCCATTTTGGAAAGAAGACACCCCAAGGTATTTCGTGATGGGCATAGTGAGTTCATGGAAGTTTTAATTTTTTGTCACAAGTTAGTGGAATATAAGACTTTGTAAGAAAAAAAACCCCATCATTTTCCGCTAACTTGTGACAAAAAATAAAAACTTCTATGAACTCACTATGCCCAACACCTTAGGGTGTCTTCTTTCCAAAATAGGGTCATTTGTGGGGTGTTTGTACTGCCCTGGCATTTGAGGGTCTCCGCAATCATTACATGTATGGCCAGCATTAGGAATTCTCCTTATATTGAGCATACAGGTAATTAGATTTTCTTTTTCCGTTCAGCCTCCGGGCTGAATGAAAAAAATGAACGGCACAGATTTCTTCATTCGCATTGATCAATGTGGATGAAAAAATTTCTGCCAAAAAAAAAGGAGGGGAAAGGCGTCTGCCAGGACATAGGAGCTCCGCCCAACATCCATACCCACTTAGCTCGTATGCCCTGGCAAACCCGATTTCTCCATTCACATCAATCGATGTGGATGAATAAATCATTGCCGTTTTTTTTTTTTATATATACAAAGTGTTTGCCAAAGCATATGAACACCGCCGCCCCCTCAGCTCATAAGCCTCGGCAAACGTATCTTTTTTACTGCAGAGGAGAAATCTTGTCTTGCAGCGCCGCATACACCGACTTTTGTGCAATCTGACAGCAGCGCAATGCTTCTGTCAGAATGCACATCAGTGCTGCAGCTAGTCGATCGGTTGGTCCACCTGGAAGGTAAAAAAAAGAAAAAACCAGGCCGCAACGCAATAAATTTATTAACATGAACAGAACATTAACTTTTATGAACTTTGGAAACAGAACATTAACTTTTTTGCCTACCGGTGATTTTTTTTTTGTTTTGCTTTTTTTTACCTTTATAGGACAAACCTCTCCTTCCCCATGGGACAATTTTCAAAGCGCAAATTACAGTACATTATGCACTTTGTCCTGAAAGGAGAGGTTTGCATCAGCTCTGTGTGAAAGGGCCCTAAGAGCCCTGTGTGCATGTCCTGTGAGATGCAATCCCTATGCTAATAGTGTACCTGTGTGTGGTACTTCCGGAAACACTCCCCTAAGCATAGGGCAGGGTGGTCAGGGCAGTCAGGACAGAAATAGCGGGTGTCACGCCTTATTCCACTCCTGCTACAGACACAAATATTTTTTCGGGGTGGCGGTTGGTTTGAGGCACCAGCAACGACACTGGGGAAATATCGCTTGTGTAGACGGCTCACTATACTGGTGGTTGGGGCCACGGAACTTCCTGGATACAGGAGGTTTTCGATGATTTCTTCCTGAAATTTGAGGAAGGATCTTCTTCTCCCAGCCTTACTGTAGAGAACAAAACTATTATATACAGCCAATTGAATCAAATATACAGACACCTTCTTATACCAGCATCTGGTTCTGCGGGAAAGTAAATAGGTAGCCAACATCTGGTCATTGAAGTCCACCTCTCCCATGAGCGAATTATAGTCATGGACACCGAGGGGCTTTTCAATGACACTGGTTGCTCGTTCAATTTGGATTGTTGTGTCTGCATGAATGGAGGAGAGCATGTAACCGTCACGCTTGTCTCTCCATTTCACTGCGAGCAGTTCTTCGTTACACAAGGCAGCCCTCTCCCCTCTTGCAAGACGGGTGGTAATGAGCCGTTGGGGGAAGCCCCGGCGACTAGGTCGCGTGGTGCCACAGCAGCCAATCTGTTCTAGAAACAAATGCCTGAAGAGGGCCACACTTGTGTGAAAATTGTCCACATAAAGATGGTACCCCTTGCCAAATAAGGATGACACCAAGTCCCAGATTGTCTTCCCACTGCTCCCCAGGTAGTCAGGGCAACCGACCGGCTCCAGGGTCTGATCTTTACCCTCATAGACACAAAATTTGTGGCCCTTTCACAGAGCTTATACAATTTGACCCCATACCGGGCGCGCTTGCTTGGGATGTATTGTTTGAAAGCGCCCGGTAAAATGTATAAGGGACTCGTCTACACAGATGTTTTGCTCAGGGGTATACAAATCTGCAAATTTGGTGTTAAAGTGGTCTATAAGGGGCCGATTTTTTTTTTTAGCCGGTCAAAAGCTGGGTGGCCTCTGGGACGAGAGGTCACTAAAGTGCAGAAAACACAAGATGGTCTCAAATCGTGTCCTGGAAATGGCAGCAGAGAACATGGGCATGTGATGAATTGGGTTTGTGGACCAATATGACCGCAATTCATGCTTTTTTGTTAGGCACATATTGAGGAGAAGGCCCAGAAAAGTTTTAATTTCGGAAACTTGGACGGGTTTCCACCGGAAAGACTGGACATAAAAGCTTCCCGGGTTGGCGGCTATAAATTGAGTGGCATATCGATTTGTTTCTGCCACGACTAAGTCCAACAGCTCCGCAGTCAAGAACAGCTAAAAAAAATAAAACAGTGCCGATCCGATCTGAGCTGTCTTAACCGAACTCCAGACTGGGCGGTGAAAGGGGGAACTACTGGTGCAGCTGAAGTTGGGGGCTGCCTTATCAGGGTTTGCCAGCACCTCAGGGACTCTAAGAGCTCTACGGGCCTGTCTGTGCGGTGGCTGCGACGGGGGAACTAATGCACGTGCCACCGTACCAGCTTCAACTGCACTTCTGGTGCTCGCCACTTCACCATGTTGTACGGCAGTGCTGGTACTAGGTCCAGGATGGGCTGCGCTGCTGGTGTATGCCTCACCACGTAATCCGACAGCGCCAGCCCCGCTCTGCTGCCCTTGAAGCGGATCCTGCGCAACCTGTGGTCTACCAACACGGGGCCGGGTACGCCTGGTGGTATCAGGGACCTCAACCTCATCGTCCGAACTTTGGGTCAGACTGCCACTGCTTTCTACAGGTTCATATTCTGACTGGATCCGCTGGATTCGTCAGATGAGGGTTCCCATTCCTCATCCGACTGGGTCAGAAGCCTGTAGGCCTCTTCAGAAGAATACCCCTTATTTGCCATTTGGACAACTAAATTTAGGGTGTATTCCCTGAGACTACCCAAGAAAAAAAAGCAAGCCTGTCTTACAAATGGGCGGCTAGCAAAGTACCGGAAGATGCTGCGATTGATAAAAAATATCAAAACTGATTTTTTTTTTTATCGCCGCAGCGCTTGTAAAGTGATTGTGCAATGATAAAAAAATTTATAAAAATTGTCACTGCGGCAGGGCGGGCGTGGGTGAACGCACGTGAGGGCGACCGATCAGGCCTGATCGGACAAACACTGCGTTTTGGGTGGAGGGCGAGCTAAGGTGACACTAATACTATTATAGATCTGACTGTGATCAGTTCTGATCACTTACAGATACTATAAAAGTACAAAAGCTGATTAGCGATACGCTAATCAGCAAATCATTGACTGCGGTGCGGTGGGCTGGGCGCTAATCGATGCTAACTGCCTAACAAAGGGGCTTAAACTATCCTAACCATGGCGCGGCGCCGTGCGGCGACCACCGCGCCTCCACACCGCTCCAGCAGGAAATGGGATCCGCTTAGCAAAGGGTCTAATAATTCCTACCACATCTCAGTCGGAGTTCCTGAGAAGCTGTGAACAGGGGATCCCTTTGCACAGTTCACATGTGGCGCTGGACGGTGGCCGTCGCTGCTTCTGTGCTGTGCTGGTGGAGTGATGGGATCTGGGGCCTAGGTGGCTTTGCCGCACAGTGGGGCCGCTGTGTGGCTTCAGGGACCCTTTGCAGACTTCTGCTAAGCGGATCCCATTGCCTGCTGGAGCGGTGTTGAGGCGCGGTGGTCGCCGCACGGCGCCGCGCCATGGTTAGAGTAGGTCCCCACTTAAAAAAGAGGCAACCTTGTCGCAGTAAGTGGGCCTATGCTCTTTGATCAAACTGTATACTAATGCCTCCTAATAGTGCACAGCAAATGATTGATACTAGTGCTGTATAGCCATGTTTTATCAAAAGAAATGCTGCAAATTGTGAACAGTTGTCATATCAGAAGTATAGGAATGAGGATGTGCGATTTAGATTCTCTCTACATATTAACCTAAACTATCCTAAACCTAACCGTCAATACTAGTGGAAAAAAAAAGTGACAGTTTACACTGATTACTTTTTTCCCTTTCACTAGGTGATTGACAGGGACGATCAAGGGGTTAATTGGGGTGATGGGGGGTGATCTGGGGGCTAAGTGTGCTGTTTGGTGTACTCACTGTGAACTGTGCTCCTCTGCTGGGACCAACCGACGAAAAGGACCAGCAGAGGAGCACAGCAGCCATTTAACACCTTTATATTTATAAATATAAGGTGTTAAATGGCTTCTGATTAGTTTTTCTGAAAATCACCAGCCTGCCAGCACTGATCATTGGCTGGCAGGCTGGTGACGAAATACTTCTTTAACTTTTGCTGGCCCGCAATGCGCATGCGCGGGCCGGCTCTGCCCGAAATCTCGCGTCTCGCGAGATGACGCACCGGCACGTCCAGGAGAAATAACAGGGCCGCCGCCAGGATGCATCCCTGCGTGCGGCGGTCCTGTAGTGGTTAAAGTCAGGACCCATGAAAAGTACTATCATTGGTGGCGCAGTGCGCCCTCCCCTCCTCCGCCCCTCTCTCCCCATTGGTGCTGCTGAGGGAACATGAGAGTGCCGACAGCAGCGCACTCATGTTCTGTGATACTAGACTGCGCAGAAGGCCAGTATAGATAAAATGGAAATCCCGGTATCGTATCGATACCGGGACAAAAGTATCGATTGGGCATCGAAATGTTGATATCCGCAACAATCCTAGCTGGGCTGCAGCTCCACATTATAGTTAACAGGGCCGGCAGGTGCTGGTGTTAAACTAGCCTTACGATACTTTGTTGCTGCTAGCGTTAGTTTTCCGGTATTGAGTTCCGTGACAGGGGCTCAATACCGGAAAAAAAAGCTTCAGTTTTAGGCCTCATGCACAAGACCGTTGTTTTGGTCCACATAAACTGCGGCTCGGATGCGGACCCAATCACTTCAATGGGGCCGCAAAAGATGCGTACTCTGTTCCGTAGCCCCGCAAAAAACGGATCCGCGGACCGCAAAAAATGGCACGGTCGTGTGCATGAGGCCTTATCCTAATGCATTCTGAATGGAGAGCAATCCATTAAATATGCATCAGGATGTCTTCAGTTCAGTCACTTTTACGCATGCTGCAGTATTTTCTCCGGCCAAAGTTCCAGTACATTTGCCAGAATGCTGGATCACACATTAATTACCATTGAAATGTATTAATACTGGATTCGGTACCAAGTATTCCAGAAACGGATCCAGCTTCCCAGTCTGTGCATGCGCAGATCTTTAAAAATGCAAAAAAAATTTATACTTGATCCGTTTTTTCGGATGACACCGGAGACGGATCTGGTATTTCAATGCATTTGTCAGACTATCCGTTTGCATACGGTTTTCTGGATCTGGCAGGCAGTTCCGGCAACGGAACTGCCTGATGGAATCATCTAACGCAAGTGTGAAAATAACCTTAGGCCCCTTTCACATGAGCGTGTTTTCCGCGCGGGTGCAATGCGTGACGTTAATGCATAGCACCCACACTGAATCCTGAATCATTCATTTCAATGGGTCTGTGTAAATGAGCGTTGTTTTTCATGCATCAGATCTGCGTCGCGTGAAAATCGTAGCATGTTCTATATTCTGCGTTTTTCACAGAGCCCTGGCCCCATAGAAGTGAATGGGGCTTCAGTGAAAAATACATTGCACCTGGAAGCAAGTGCGGATGCAATGCGTTTTTCACTAATTGTTGCTAGATGTTTGTAAACCTTCCGTTTTTTATCATGTGCGTGAAAAACGCATCCAAACTCATTGCACCCGCGTAGAAAAAAACAGACTGAACTTGCTTGCTAAATGGTGCGAGTTTCACTGAACGCACCCTGAACGTACCTGGACCTCATCTGTCACGCTCGTGTGAAAGGGGCTCTTTCCTGTTGGATCCACTTTTGGGTTTGCCTCAGAAAACTGCCACAAAAATTCCTCTGCTCTAAAGGAGCACAATGGAACAGAACCATTGAAATCATACGTGAACGAGCCCTGATGTGGTTGGTTTTTTCCCGTAGGCAACTGGAACAAAAAAGGGGACATGCTTCAGACTCCATATGTACAACCCAGGGGTTTCTCTCTTTTTAACCCTTCTGCTGGCAAAAGATCCTGTCTGAACAGTGCCTTACAGCTGGAATGTCAGGAGAACACAGGATAGCCTAAAACTTTTTATTTTAAAATATTTCCAGCTTTTACCACTTGGATCAAAACATATTTTGGAAACAAATTGACATACGTCCAATAAGCGGCGCATAACTGGCCTACAGGTTTCCCCATCAAGTCCTTCCCTTGAATCCCCCGCCAGGTATTCTGGTGCTCGCTTCATGTCAAAGTAAGGACGAGGGCGGTGTAGGACTTCACAGGACCGGTGGGCTCTGCGGACATGCCCGGAGACTTCCGCCGTCCCACATGCCACACCTCCGCCAGAGAGGGTGGAGACCGCGGCCGGTAGCCCCTCCCCTCGCAGTGCTTTCTGGGAAGGAGGTTTCAAATAGCGGCGGGCGCCTCGGTCTGGTGTGCTGTGCTCTGTGGTGCCGGGTTTTCCGATTGCTTTTTTATTTTATTTTTTACACGATGGAGTCCCCCGAAAGAAGGTTCCGGGGCTCCGGTGACGATAGTCCTGTGTCCCAGGCCCGAGCAGACCCGGAGTTAGCCAGCCAGTATGAGCGGTAAGCTGAGGTGTTTGTGTGTGTCACGGAGGAGGCCGTGGGGACATTTTGGATAAATGAGTGGCCTTCTTTAAAGGGGTTGTTTGGGATCAAATTATTATTATTTTTTTTAAAGTTTTCTCACTATTAACAGCTGAATCAAGGTCCCCCTATGTTTTTAGGTTATTTTCACCACGGCTCCCGCACATTGTTTACATCTGTTTATTTCTGCCCATCTTCCTGCTGCACTGCACTGTGCTTTCACTATCTCTGCCCCCTCATTAATCTTTGCTCTGCCACCTTCATAATAAAGTGCCATGCCCAGAGGTGTGTGGCTTAGGCTACTTTCACACTTGTGTTCAGAACGGATCTGTCTGCATTATATTGTTAAAATTTCTAAGGCCTCTTTCACACTTGCGTTGTCCGGATCCGGCGTGTACTCCACTTGCCGGAATTACACGCCGGATCCGGAAAAACGCAAGTGTACTGAAAGCATTTGAAGACGGATCCGTCTTCAAAATGCTTTCAGTGTTACTATGGCACCCAGGACGCTATTAAAGTCCTGGTTGCCATAGTGGGAGCAGCATACTTACAGTCCGTGCGGCTCCCGGGGCGCTCCAGAATGACGTCAGAGCGCCCCATGCGCACGGATGATGTGCCATGCGATCACGTCATCCATGTGCGTGGGGTGCCCTGACGTCACTCTGGAGCGCGCCGGGAGCCGCACGGACGGTAAGTATGCTGCTCCCCGCTACACTTTACCATGGCTGCCAGGACTTTAGCGTCCCGGTAACCATTGAGAAAAAGCTAAACGTCGTATCCGGCAATGCGCCGAAACGACGTTTAGCTTAAGGCCGGATCCGGATCAATGCCTTTCAATGGGCATTCATTCCGGATCCGGCCTTGCGGCAAGTGTTCCGGATTTTTGGCCGGAGCCAAAAGCGCAGCATGCTGCGCTATTTGCTGCGGCCAAAAAACGTTCCGTTCCGGAACGGAAGACATCCTGATGCATCCTGAAGGACGGACTGTCCATTC
Organism: Bufo gargarizans; assembly: GCF_014858855.1. Lineage (NCBI taxonomy): Eukaryota > Metazoa > Chordata > Amphibia > Anura > Bufonidae > Bufo > Bufo gargarizans. The sequence continues at coordinate 141,077,421 of NC_058088.1, forward strand.
AGAATGCATTAGGATAATCCTGATCAGTATTCTTCCGGCATAGAGCCCCGACGGAACTCTATGCCGGAAGACAATAACGCAGATGTGAAAGAGCCCTAAGTGTGAAAGTAGCCTCAGACGGATCCGTCCAGACTTTACATTGAAAGTCAATGGGGGACGGATCCATTTGAAGATTGAGCCATAGTGTTGCCTTAGGCTACTTTCACACTAGCGTTCAGAGCGGATCCGTCTGAGACGGATCCGCTCATATAATGCAGACGGTGGCTCTGTTCAGAACGGATCCGTCTGCATTATATTGTAAAAAAAATTCTAAGTGTGAAAGTAGCCTGAACGGATCCGTCCAGACTTTTACATTAAGTCAATGGGGGACGGATCCATTTGGAGATTGAGCCATAGTGTCATCTTAAAACGGATCCGCACGGCCAGGCGGACACCCGAACGCTGCAAGCAGCGTTCAGGTGTCCGCCTGCTGAGCGGAGGCTGAACGCTGCCAGACTGATGCATTCTGAGCGGATCCGCATCCACTCAGAATGCATTAGGGATGGACGGATCCGTTCGGGGCCGCTTGTGAGAGCCTTCAAACGGAACTCACAAGCGGACACCCGAACGCTAGTGTAAAAGTAGCCTTAGCGCGGTTGGTTGCCGCCTTGTTACTGCCCAACCAGGCACTTTGAATAATTCATGTGGCTGAGAGTGATGTCACCGGCATTCACTGCAGAGATTTTTATATATTTTTTAAAATATTTTTATAGTTTTGACTTTTCAGACGTGGCAATATGTGATATGTATATTTATTTATTGTTCATATATTTTATATGTAAAATTGGGAAAGAGTTTAAGCATGCATGGGATAGGCATAAGGCCGTCCTTCATATAAGATAGGGCCAGGGGCTATTCATAGTATTCAGTATATTGGGCAGACTAGATGGGCCAAATGGTTCTTATCTGCCGACACATTCTGTTTCTATCTCACCGGGATTTTGTGTATAGAGCTGAGGACATGGGTTGCTAGATGGCTGCTAGAACATCTGCAATATCACCATAGCTCTGTGTGCTTTTATTGTGTGTGTGTGTGTGTGTGTGTGTGTGTACATATACAAATTAACCTTGAGTTGAGTCCTGTACATGAAATGAGTCAGGTACAGGACTCATCTCAGGCTAATTTGCATATGGATCCGTTTTTTTACAGAATAAAAGTACACAGAACTATGGGGATTGGGTATTGCGGATGTGCTAGCAACCCATGTCCTCAGCTCTATACCTAAAATCCAGGTTACAGGTTCCCTTTAAGGACACAGGGCGTATCTGTGCCTCCTGTGTATTTCTGATCACCGGCGGGCGGTGATCGGAACAAGGTGCCTGGTGAAATCATTGAGCAGGCTCCTTGGTAAATAGGGGGGGTAAAGTTGACATATTTGGTATTGCCGCGCCCGTATCAACCGGCTCTATAAACATATCACATGACCTAACCACTCAGATGAACACCCTAAAAAAAAAAGCTAAATAAACAATTTTTTTTCCACCTCATGGTACGAGGAGATTGACCCCTGACCTCTGTAGGGGCAGGAACAGAGAGGGTTTAAATCCCACCCCCAACACCAGTGTTTCCTGGCCCTACAGAGGACAGGGGCAGAGATAGTCTCCCTGTGGGGAGATGAAGACGGATCTTTTTCATGACACCTACCGGTGTTCCCCCTGCCCTCCTGCGGTCGGCGTACTAATGCTGGGCAGGGGTGAAGGAGGGAGGCCTCGCTCAATTATTATATGAGACTGCTCCCGGACGCGATCTCCCGCCGAGCCTCCGTGGCGTTTGCCGGGTGCGCACCGAACAGGGCTCCAGATGGCGACCAAAATGGTCGCCAATGCGACTTGGAATTGCAAAATGGCGACAAGACTTTGTAGTCTTGTCGCCATTTGCGCCTAAACCCTCCGCCGCTCTGTCTAAGAAAAATAGGCTTTCATCCAGACACGCTGCAGCCGTCTGCTGGCTGAAGATCCGCCCCCTCACACTACTCGGCATAGAGGGTGGGCGTGGCTTGGGTTCCCGCATCTTGTGCTTCCGCTTCCAGCAGTCTGCTTCTGAATTCACACGTCTGTGAGATCCCGGCCCGGAGTCCTGCTGAGTGCAGGAGCGCACGGCGTCATTGGTTGCTATGACGCCGTGCGCTTCCTGCTGCCGCCGCTGTACAGTGTTACACTGGTATGATCCCAGTGTATTACTGTAGTGCGGCGGCAGCAGGAAGCGCACGGCGTCATAGCAACCAATGACGCCGTGCGCTCCTGCACTCAGCAGGACTCCGGGCCGGGATCTCACAGACGTGTGATTTCAGCACTCCTACATCGCAAATCCCATCAAGCTCCCAGCAGACCTTGGACTCCAGTTTTCCCTCACAACAAACTGATGTGACTAACAAGTCTCAAACGTTTAATGGCTTCCCTAATCTCATAAACTTTAAGGAGCCTGAAACATGGGTATGTATTCTGCATTTGTTCTTGTCCATATTCCCCAGTTTCTACAGTGCTGATTGCACATTATTAGTACTCAGGACCATCATTACTGCATAAATAAGGTTAATTAGTAATTAAAGGGATTTTCAAGAACTTTAATTCAAAAGAAATTAAGCGCAGGAAATATGAAAAAAAAAAAAAAAAACTCGCTCGCCGGTTAATTCCCGGCCACTCCAGCACTGATGCTGTTGTCCCCAGCAGTTTTTTCTTTCCTGAAGTCATGACATGGAATATGTCCATGTGACCATTGCAGACAATTACTGCCGTCATTGGTGATGCCAGCATATGCAGCAGGTGACCGTAGACTCGCATCATGTGAATGTACAGCACCAGAAAATAAGGAAGGATCAGTGCAGGAGTAATGTGGGATTCAACTAGTGAGAGTTTTTTTTATTTTTTTTTATTATCTAACCTATTGCTGTCCCTTTTAAGTACTGAGTACAAAATGTTTAAAGGGATTGTCCAGTGCAGTGCAAAATTTTAGTAAAGTGTTTGGAGTGGTTTTATATTAAAGAATCAAAACTCGCCATCCCTCAATCCCTGATGTTCCCGTTCCAACTGGGTTTCCACTGGTCTCTACTTAATGGTCCAGTCTCCACAAGCAGAAAAATGCCAGGAGAAGCCTGCTCAGCCAATCACTAGCCATGGCGCTATACTTTTCTTGGCCAGTGATTGACTGAGCTGGCATTTCCTATGTGCAGAGACCAGTGGGGACCCATTAAGCATTGAAATAGGAGTGGCAGGGGATCAGTGGTGGTGAGTATTGATCCTTTTTAAACCACCCTGAGCACTGTACAAAATTTTTTGCCTCCCTTGTCAACTCCTTTAATATTTTTCCAAATCAGCACTAAATGACGTATGTACTAGTGATTTCTAGTGTGTTCCTGGTTTAAGCTGTCCATGCACTAATGATGGACAGCCTTGACACCTATAACAGGAGTTAGATTGCTGTGTTAGATTATTTTTATTCATTGCAGGTGCTGATGGCCTAGTAAAAAAGTAAATTAAAAGCTCATGGTACGGTACTGTTCACAGACCTGCCTCATTGGGCATGTGCCAGCTGACTTAATCAACATGCACTGCTTAAAGGGCTTATTGTGTCCTCTCAGACTTAGGCCTCTTGCACACGACCGTATGCATTTTGCGGTCTGCAAAAAATGGTTCTGCATAAAATACGGATGACGTCCGTGTGTATTCTGTATTTTGCGGAACGTAACAGCTGGCCCCTAATAGAACAGTCCTATCCTTGTCTGTAATGCAGACAATAATAGGACTTGTTCTATTTTTTTGCGGAACAGAAGTACGGACATACAGAAACAGAAAGCACACGGAGTAACTTCCGTTTATTTTGCAGACCCATTGAAATGAATGGTTCCGTATTCGGCCTGCAAAAAATACAAAAACGGAATGGACATGGAAAGAATATACACGTTCGTGTGCATGAGGCAGATGGCTTATATGCTCCTAAGCATCCCAGCTATATTATATATATTTTAAATTTGGCGACTAAAAATTTCATTTGGCTCCTAAATTTTTCAGGTTAGGAGCCAATGGCTCCTTCATATTTTTTTTAGTCTGGAGCACTGACCGAAGCGCTTCTGAAGGCGGCTGATGTCACTTCCGCCACAAAAAGTACAACAGCAAGCGATCAAAAAGGCGTATGCCCACCAAAATAGTATCAATCTAACAGTCACCTCATCCCGCAAAAAATGAGCCCCTACCTGAGACCATAGACCAAAAAATATGGCTCAGGATATGGAAACACTAAAACATGCTTTTTATATATATATTTTTTTTATTTAAAAAATGATATTATTGTGTAACACTTGCATAAATTAAAAAAAGTATACATATCAGTGCTCCAGACAAAAAAAAATGACCAGGAGCCAATGCCTTAACTAAAAAATTTAGGGGCCAAATTACATTTTTTAGTCGCCAAATTTAAAATGCATATAATAAAAAAAAAAAAAGGACTTTGAGAAGGAGACGCAGGTCACAGTAGTGAGCCAGCACTACATATAGGAGAAAACCACAGAGCTCTCACATCCAGGGACATCTTCTAGGGGACAAGGTGACAAAAAATGTCGAATTGCGTGGTTTAGAGGTGTTTTTTTTTTTTTTTTTTCTTCCTGTTACGGCCTTCACCGAGCGGAAATATTTTTTTATATTTTAATAGCTCACACTTTTTGGGACGTGGCGATATGTAATATGTTTATTCTTTATTGTTTGTAAATTTTATATGTAAAACTGGGAAGGGGGCCATTTAAACTTTTTTAGTATTTTGGTATTTTTTTTAGTTTTTTTTAACTTTGTATTTAATAACCATTTCTACCCTTAGGGACTAGAACCTGGATCTTTTCATCCCTTATGCTATTTACCCTGATAGAGATCTATCAGGGTGAATAGGATCTCACATCTCCCTGTGCTTTGTGCACATGGCAGCCAGGGATTCAGTAGTGTCCTGGCTGCCATGGTAACGATCTGAGCCCCAGCAGTGTAATCTGCCACTGCCACCAATGGAGGGGATGGGACCCTGTAGCCACCATAATACAATTGGGGGGGGGGGGGGGGGAGGCACGGGACTTGTGGCCAGTGATAATGGGGGGTGATGAGGCTTTGGGAGGGCGTACTGCATCAGCAATTAATGTAATTAAAGAGGACCTTTCGTGGGTCGAAAGAATATGAACTTAGTAGTAGGCTGCATAGAGCGGCGCCCAGGGATCTAAGTGCACTTACTATTAGTCCTGGGCGCCGCTCTGTTCGTCCGCTGTGGCCCCTGGTATTTTCACAGCGGACGAACGGAGCGGCGCCCAGGACTAATAGTAAGTGCACTTAGATCCCTGGGCGCCGCTCTATGCAGCCTGCTACTAAGTTCATATTCTTTGGACCCATGAAAGGTCCTCTTTACCTCCTTTATACAATTGTCTGCAGCGGTATCACAGACCCGGCCTCAATAACAGGGCATGCGATCTGTGGCACCTGAGGGGTGCCGCGTCATGCCCTGTTATTGAGGCCGGGTGCCGGGTCTGTGATACCGCTGCCTATACTTATGTTTTACATTCATTGGTGGCGCAGTGGCGACAGCTCCTCCCCTCCTCCTCCCTGCTATCTCGCCATTGGTGGTAGTGGCCGCCGCGTCACAGTGGAGAGGGAGGGACTCCTTCCTTCTCCACTGACTGTGCTACTGAAGAGAACTTGGGCTGCGCAGGATTGCGGCGGTACAGTCGCAAATGGCGACAAGACTAAAAAGTCTTGTCGCCATCTGCAAATTTTGGTCGCCATCTGGAGCCCTGCATATTGGGTATCGCCGCGTCCGTATCGACCGGCTCTATACAAATATCACATGACCTAACCCCTCAGATGAACACCGTAAACAATAAACTGTGCTAAATAAACAATTTTTTTGTCACCTTACATCACAAAAAGTGTAATCGCAAGCGATTAAAAAGTCATATGCACCCCAAAATGGTGCCAATCAAACAGTCATCTCATCCCGCAAAAATCATACCGTACCTAAGATAATCGCTCCAAAACTGAAAAAACTATGGTTCTGACACTAAAACTTTCTTTTTTTTGTTTAAAAAATGAAATCGTTGTGTAAAACTTAAATAAAAAAATTGTATACATATTAGGTATCACCGCGTCAGTGACAACCTGCTCTATAAAAATACCACATGATCTAACCTTTCAGATGAATGTTGTAAATAACAAAAAAGTGTGCCAAAGCAGCTATTTCTTGTTACCTTGCCTCACAAAAAGTGTACTATAGAGCAACCAAAAATCATATGTATCCTAAAATAGTACCAACAATACTGCCACCCTAAAATGTTTCTAAAATGTGGTAACTTTTTTGGAGTTTCTACTCTAGGGGTGCATCAGGGGGGCTTCAAATGGGACATGGTGTCAAAAAACCAGTCCAGCAAAACCTGCCTTCCAAAAACCGTATGGCATTCCTTTCGTTCTGCGCCCTGCCGTGTGCCCATACAGAGGTTTACGACCACAGAATTAGGGCCATAAATACTGTTTTGTTTGGCTGTTAACCCTTGCTTTGTAACTGGAAAAAATGAAATAAAATGGAAAATCTGGCAAAAAAGTGAAATTTTGAAATTATCTCTATTTTCCATTAATTATTGTGGAACACCTAAAGGGTTAGCAAAGTTTGTAAAAATCAGTTTTGAATACCTTGAGGGGTGTAGTTTCTAGAATGGGGTCATTTTTGGGTGGTTTCTATAATGTAAGCCTCGTAAAGTGACTTCAGACCTTAACTAGTCCTTAAAAAGTTGGTTTTTGAAAAATTCAGAGAAATTTCAAGATTTACTTCTAAGCCTTTTAACATCCCCCAAAAATAAAATCCTTCCCAAAATGATCCTAACATGAAGTAGACATATGGGAAATGTAAAGTAATAACTATTTTTGTAGGTATTACTGTGTATTATAGAAGTAGAGAAATTGAAACTTGGAAATTTCCCAATTTTTCAAAATTTTTGGAATTTATTTTTATTTTTTATAAATAAAAAGCATTTTTTTTTTTTACTCCCTTTTTTTTTACCAGTGTCATAAAGTACAATATGTGACGAAAAAACAATCTCAGAATGGCCTGGATAAGTCAAAGCGTTCGCCACATAAAGTAAGGCTACTTTCACACTTGCGTTCGTGGCTTCGCTTGTGAGTTCCGTTTGTAGTGGCTCACAAGCGGCCCCGAACAGATCCGTCCAGCCCTAATGCATTCTGAGTGGATACGGATACGCTCAGAATGCATCAGTCTGGCACCGTTTGTCCTCCGCTCCGCTGGCGGACACCTGAACGCTGCTTGCAGCGTTCGGGTGTCCGCCTGGCCGTCTGGAGGCAAACGGATCCGTCCAGACTTGCAATATAAGTCAATGGGGACGGATCCGTTTGAAGTTGACACGGTATGGCTCAATTTTCAAACTGATCCGTCCCCCATTGACTTTCAATTTAAAGTCAAAACGGATCCGTTTGAAAAAATTTTTTTTTTTGTTCATGGTAATGCAAACGGATCCGTTCTGAACGGATCTAAGTGTTTGCATTATAGGAGCAGATCCGTCTGTGCAGAAACCAGACGGATCCGCTCCGAACGCAAGTGTGAAAGTAGCCTTAGGCTACTTTCACACTAGCGTTCGTCGGTCCGCTCGTGCGCTCCGTTTGAAGGAGCTCACGAGCGGACCCGAACGCAGCCGTCCAGCCCTGATGCAGTCTGAATGGAGCGGATCCGCTCAGACTGCATCAGTCTGGCGGCGTTCAGCCTCCGCTCCGCTCGCCTCCGCACGGACAGGCGGACAGCTGAACGCTGCTTGCAGCGTTCGGGTGTCCGCCTGGCCGTGCGGAGGCGTGCGGATCCGCCCAGACTTACAATGTAAGTCAATGGGGATGGATCCGTTTGAAGATGCCACAATATGGCTCAATCTTCAGGCGGATCCGTCCCCCATTGACTTTACATTGAAAGTCTGGACGGATCCGTACGAGGCTATTTTCACACTTAGCTGTTATATGCTAAAAATAATGCAGACGGATCCGTTCTGAACGGAGCCTCCGTCTGCATTATTATGATCGGATCCGTTCAGAACGAATCCGATCGAACGCTAGTGTGAAAGTAGCCTTACACTGGTCAGATTTGCAAAAAATGGCCTGGTCCTGAAGGTGAAATTGAGGATTTAAGTTTTTTTATTTAATAGCTATTCCCCCCCCCCCCCCTTAGGGGCTAGAACTTGGGATCTTTTAATCCCTTGTCTTATTCACCTTAATAGATCTCTACTAGGGTGAATAGGACTTCACACTCTACCTGCTGCCCTGTGCATAGTACACACAGCAGCAGGGAGCAGACTATGGCAGCCAGGGCTTCAGTAGCGCCCTGGCAACCGATTGGAGCCCCGCGATTACACTGCTGGGGCTCTGATCAGAAGCTGCCACTGCACCACCAACGAGGGGGGAGGGGACACTGTTGCTACTGCCACCAATGATTTTAATACTGGGGGGGTTGAGGGGGGCGCACTGTGCCACCAATGATTAACCTTTAATACTGGAGGCTGGTGCGGGCAGCAGATCAGCAGCAGTTAACCTCTCGGGTGCCGCACCTGAGGCGTTAACTGCCGCGGATTGCAGCTCCCTGTCAGAGGCAGGGTGCTGGCTATGTGATTCTGCTGCTGGCACCTGCCTCCTGTATTAAAGGTTAAAGAGGACCTTTCATGGGTACGTGGCAGGCCACATAGAGCGGCACCCAGGCATCTCCCTCCACTTACTATTATATCTGGGCGCCGCTCCGTATGCTAATTAGTACTATCGGAGCAATGGGGAGAAGACATCATCGACTTCTCTCACTTCCTTCTCCCTGGCTGTAGCGCTGTCTAATCGCAGTGCAGAGCGTCACAGCCAGGGAGAAGGAACTCCCAGGGAGAGAGGCTGATGTCTGCTCTCCATTGCTCTGATAGTAGTAATTAGTATAAAGAGCAGCAGACGGTAACTGGGCCACAGCGGGCGAACGGAGCGGCGCCCAGGAATAATAGAAAGTGCAGGGACATCCCTGGGCTCCGCTCTATGTAGCCTGCTACTTAAAGTCCGGACCCATGAAAAGCCCCCCCCCCTGCCCTTCTCTCTTTATTGGCTCTTTAAATGTATACAAAGTTGTCAATTTACAGAGATATTTCTCTCACCCAGCATGGGTATATGTAAAAATACACCCCAAACCACATTGCCCTACTTCTCCTGAGTACGGCGATACCACATGTGACACTTTTTTGCAGCCTAGGTGTGCAAAGGGGCCCAAATTCCAATGAGTACCTTTTTAGGATTTCACAGGGCATTTTTAGGCATTTGGATTCCAGACTTCTTCTCACGCTTTAGGGCCCCTAAAATGGCAGTATAAATACCCCACATATGACCCCATTTTGGGAAAAAGACGCCCCAAGGTATTCCGTGAGGGGCATGGCGAGTTCATAGGAAATTATTTTTATTTTTATATTTCCTTCACAAAGTCTCCCTTTGCTAACTTGTGACAAAAAGTTCAATCTGTCAAAAGCCGCTATATATAGATGTAGATATATACAGACGTGGACAAAATTGTTGGTACCCTTTGGTCAATGAAAGAAAAAGTCACAATGGTCACAGAAATAACTTTAATCTGACAAAAGTAATAATAAATTAAAATTCTATAAATGTTAACCAATGAAAGTCAGACATTGTTTTTCAACCATGCTTCAACAGAATTATGTAAAAAAATAAACTCATGAAACAGGCATGGACAAAAATGATGGTACCCCTAACTTAATATTTTGTTGCGCAACCTTTTGAGGCAATCACTGCAATCAAACGCTTCCTGTAACTGTCAATGAGACATCTGCACCTCTCAGCAGGTATTTTGGCCCACTCCTCATGAGCAAACTGCTCCAGTTGTGTCCGGTTTGAAGGGTGCCTTTTCCAGACTGCATGTTTCAGCTCCTTCCAAAGATGCTCAATAGGATTGAGGTCAGGGCTCATAGAAGGCCACTTTAGAATAGTCCAATTTTTTCCTCTTAGCCATTCTTGGGTGTTTTTAGCGGTGTGTTTTGGGTCATTGTCCTGTTGCAAGACCCATGACCTGCGACTGAGACCAAGCTTTCTGACACTGGCTAGTACATTTCTCTCTAGAATTCCTTGATAGTCTTGAGATTTCATTGTACCCTGCACAGATTCAAGACACCCTGTGCCAGACGCAGCAAAGCAGCCCCAGAACATAACAGAGCCTCCTCCATGTTTCACAGTAGGGACAGTGTTCTTTTCTTGATATGCTTCATTTTTTCGTCTGTGAACATACAGCTGATGTGCCTTGGCAAAAACTTCGATTTTTGTCTCATCTGTCCACAGGACATTCTCCCAGAAGCTTTGTGGCTTGTCAACATGTAGTTTGGCATATTCCAGTCTTGCTTTTTTATGATTCGTTTTCAACAATGGTGTCCTCCTTGGTCGTCTCCCATGTAGTCCACTTTGGCTCAAACAACGACGGATGGTGCGATCTGACACTGATGTTCCTTGAGCATGAAGTTCACCTTGAATCTCTTTAGAAGTCTTTCTAGGCTCTTTTGTTACCATTCGGATTATCCGTCTCTTAGATTTGTCATCAATTTTCCTCCTGCGGCCACGTCCAGGGAGGTTGGCTACAGTCCCATGGATCTTAAACTTATGAATAATATGTGCAACTGTACTCACAGGAACATCTAGTTGCTTGGAGATGGTCTTATAGCCTTTACCTTTAACATGCTTGTCTATAATTTTCTTTCTGATCTCTTGAGACAGCTCTTTCCTTTGCTTCCTCTGGTCCATGTCGAGTGTGGTACACACCATATCACCAAACAACACAGTGATTACCTGGAGCCATATATATAGGCCCAATGGCTGATTACAAGGTTGTAGACACCTGTGATGCTAATTAGTGGACACACCTTGAATTAACATGTCCCTTTGGTCACATTATGTTCTGTGTTTTCTAGGGGTACCATCATTTTTGTCCATGCCTGTTTCATGAGTTTATTTTTTTACATAATTCTGTTGAAGCATGGTTGAAAAACAATGTCTGACTTTCATTGGTTAACATTTATAGAATTTTAATTTATTATTACTTTTGTCAGATTAAAGTTATTTCTGTGACCATTGTGACTTTTTCTTTCATTGACCAAAGGGTACCAACAATTTTGTCCACGTCTGTATATCTATATCTCAGCACACAAAGATGTGGGTGCAAAAAATCCTCCTAAGGCTACTTTCACACTTGCGGCAGTGTGATCCGGCGGGCAGTTCCGTCGTCGGAACTGGCCGCCGGATCCGCCGATCTGCTGCTGCCTGAAAGCATTTGTGAGACTGATCCGGATGCGGATCCGTCTCACAAATGCATTGCAAGGACGGCTTGTCATGCGGACCGACAGATCCGTCTTGTACATTTTTCGCATTTTTACCGATCTGCGCATGCCGGAACGACGGATCCGGTATTCTGAATGCCGGATCCGGCGCTAATACATTCCTATGGGAAAAAATGCCGGATCCGGCGTTCAAGCATGTCTTCAGTTTTTTTCGCCGGAGAAAAAACCGTAGCATGCTACGGTTTTCTCTTTTGCCTGATCAGTCAAAACGACTGAACTGAAGACATCCTGATGCAAACTGAACGGATTACTCTCCATTCAGAATGCATGGGGATATGCCTGATCAGTTCTTTTCCGGTATAGAGCCCCTGAGACGGAACTCTATGCCGGAAAAGAAAAACGCTAGTGTGAAAGTACCCTAAGGGACCTGAGACCAAGGTCCCAAGTATGGATAATGTGGCAAAAAGAAGGCAGCACTCCAGATGATTGTGGATGGTTTAGGCTACTTTCACACTAGCGTTCGATCGGATCCGTTCTGAACGGATCCGATCATAATAATGCAGACGGAGGCTCCGTTCAGAACGGATCCGTCTGCATTATATTGGCATATAAAAGCTAAGTGTGAAAATAGCCTCGGACGGATCCGTCCAGACTTTCAATGTAAAGTCAATGGGGGACGGATCCGCTTGAAGATTGAGCCATATTGTGGCATCTTCAAACGGATCCGTCCCCATTGACTTACATTGAAAGTCTGGACGGATCCGCACGGCCAGGCGGACACCCGAACGCTGCAAGCATCGTTCAGCTGTCCGCCTGTCCGTGCGGAGGCTGAACGCCGCCAGACTGATGCAGTCTGAGCGGATCCGCATCCATTCAGACTGCATCAGGGCTGGACGGAAGCGTTCGGGTCCGCTCGTGAGCCCCTTCAAACGGAGCTCACGAGCGGACCGACGAACGCTAGTGTGAAAGGAGCCTTATTCAGTCATCAGCGACGTTTCAGCTCTCACCATGGAGCCTTTTTCCAGCTGAGTAACATGTGCCAAATTACATCTATAAATAGTGCAAGTAATTGACTAGATACAAATTGATACATCATATAATAAAGTGCAAATGCATAAATATTACAGCCATATTACAAAATTGGTCAGTGTAACAACGTGATTCAAGATAGCAGCATTGTCAATATGTTCATAAAAATTTCATAGTGTCATGAAAACGATACAGAATCACAAAAACTCCATAATTATTAATCACAGGTGACAAGTGAACAAATGTGTTAAACATAATATAAATTAAAAACCTTTGAATGGATCACTTCAGGCAAAGTGGACATGATGGGAGCTTGTTGGCGTCCGGAAAGGAGAACGGCGCATGCGCCGCTCCAACCGCTATCGCGAGATTCACAGTGGTAATACAAGACGTGCAAACCACATCAAAGATGGCCACTTTAGAGCATTGCTTCAGGGCGCATGCGTGTGCCAAAACACTGCCCATGTAGCTTTGACAGGCACTCGTATAGTGCCTGAGCGCCGCAGCATCCAGCAGACAGAGCTGACCAAGCATCGGGGGCCGGCGGGTCAACGTCGGTCACCAATGGGATATCTGTATCTACGTGGCGGTACGGTAGTCACACCGTCATTACAGCACATCCGCTCCATGTCCCTCACAGCCGTAAAGTGGGATCTGTGTGTCCAAAAACCACTGTCCGCTGGAGGGGCACGGACCAAACTGCATCGGGGCTCATACTGTATAAATATGATATTTATGTTAAATGGGACAGCAACCGTCTGTGTGGATGCAACCCAAGCCCAAAAAGGGGCTGGAATTGCACCAACCCACAGACAGCGACTGTCCTCAAACATTAGTTGTACATACTGTAAAGTGCAAAAGATAGAGGAGTAAAGAAGGGTCGCCAACAAGATTCCTACAGTCATCGCCATATGTGAACATTCGTATGCTGTATTTCAAAGTCATATCCTATGGAAAAAAGGAAGAAAAGAAAGTATTTTCTATTATTGTATTCTATTCCACATACGTCATCGAACCAGAAGAGAAGACACACAAACAATGACTAGACAATCCTAAACTCTACATTTAAACCATGTGGCTTAAGGGTACCAAGTGTGTAAATCCAGTAGAGCTCACAAGTTTTACTCGGTCACCGCCTCGCCTTGAGAGAGATATTTGCTCCAAAATTCTAAAGCGCAGGTCATTCTGTGTATGTTTAGCTTCAGTAAAATGTTTGGATACAGGGAGATCCATTTTTTGTTTTCTGATAGAAAACCTATGTTGATTGAGACGAGTCTTGACGTCCCATGTGGTCTCCCCAACATATAGGAGGCCACATGGGCACATCAGCAGATAAATAACATAGGAGGAATCACATGTTAAGTACTGTCTGATCTTGAACCTCTGTCCCGAAGTGGGATGCACAAGAGTCGCCTCTCAGCATCAATTTACAATTGATGCAGTTGTAACAGGGATAACACCCTTTACGGGTAGAACCAAAGTAGCTTTCACATGTCTCCCTGTTAGAGCCAATATCGGATTTAACTAATCTATCACCTAAGTTGGGACTGCGTCGATAAGAGCATAAGGGTGGCAGTTTAAACTCCTGCACTTTATCAAAGTTGCTGGTGAGAATTTGCCAATGCTTTTTAATTATAGCAGCAATCCTGCCACTATTTGTGCTAAACTCCGACACAAAGGGAATTCAAGCCTGGGAACATTTATGGTTACCTAATCCCTCTCTGATGACTTCTGTAGTGAGCGGTTTGACTCTATTGATCTGTTCATGAATCAATTTTTTGGGGTACCCACGTGTCTGGAATTTGGACCCCATTTCCTGCAATCTTTTCTCTGCTATTACCGTATCTTGGACAATTTTTTTGACCCTCAGGAGCTGACTAAAAGGAAGCGACCTTATCATAGGTTTTGGGTGGTGACTATCATAACGTAATACAGTGTTTTTGTCTTTCGGTTTCACATATTAGTCCGTCACTAATTTGTCATTGTGAATACTGACTTGAGTGTCCAAAAATTGCAAAGAAGTCACTGAGTGTGCCAATGTAAACTTGACACTGGGATTAATAGAGTTCCAAAAACTATGGAAAGCGATGAGGTCCTCCGTGGCGCCGACCCAAACCAGGAAAATATCATCAATGGAACGCCAGCACATGGCTGAAGTGGTGGCTCACATAGACGATAGACTCCTCAAGATGTGACATGTAAAGATTTGCATAGGTCGGCACCACGTTGGACCCCATCGCAGTCCCACGTAACTGTAAAAAGAAATCATCCTGAAACAGGAAATAATTCCTAGTCAGGATGAACCTCAACAAGGAAATCAAAAAACGTTGACAGGTAATACTATAATCTGTTTTATGTAGGACCTGTTCAATAGCCTGTATGCCCAGTTTGTTCTATAGAAGTATATAGGCTTATCACGTCAAAAGAAGCCAATACTGCCCCCTTTGGAATACACAGACCGTCAATTTTAGTTAAAAAGTCGCTAGTGTCTCTAACGTATGATTTTGCGGATTTAGCAAAGGGACACAAAATCTTGTCAAGGAAAATAGCTACCCTACAAAACAATGAGTCCATCCCCGCGACGATAGGACGTCCAGGGGGTGAAGTCAGAGATTTGTGTATTTTGGGTAGGGTATACAGAATGGGTGTGGCAGGTTTATCACAATACAAGTAGGCAAAAATTCTCTCATCAATAATATCTTTTTCTTTAGCTTCAATTAGTATTTCCTTGAGCTCTCTCAAGAGTACAAATTTCGGATCATTGTAAATCTTTTCATACACTTTAGTATCTGAAAGCTGTTGTTTGATTTCGGCTACATAGGATCTGGTGTCCATGACAACAACCCCACCACCTTTGTCAGCAGACATGATGGTGAGGTTGCGGTCCGAAGCCAGACCACATGGTTTAAATGTAGAGTTTAGGATTGTCTAGTCATTGTTTGTGTGTCTTCTCTTCTGGTTCGATGACGTATGTGGAAAACAACATGTGCTATACAATAATAGAAAATACTTTCTTTTCTTCCTTTTTTCCGTAGGATATGACTTTGAAATACAGCATACGAATGTTCACATATGGCGATGACTGTAGGAATCTTGTTGGCGACCCTTCTTTACTCCTATCTTTTGCACTTTACAGTATGTACAACTAATGTTTGAGGACAGTCGCTGTCTGTGGGTTGGTGCAACTCCAGCCCCTTTTGGGACTTGGGTTGCATCCACACAGACGGTTGCTGTCCCATTTAACATAAATATCATATTGATACAGTATGAGCCCCGATGCAGTTTGGTCCGTGCCCCTCCAGCGGACAGTGGTTTTTGGACACAGATCCCACTTTACGGCTGTGAGGGACATGGAGCGGATGTGCTGTAATTCTGGACTACTGGGTGATGACTGTGTGACTACCGTACCGCCACGTAGATACAGATATCCCATTGGTGACCGACGTTGACCCGCCGGCCCCCGATGCTTGGTCAGCTCTGTCTGCTGGATGCTGCGGCGCTCAGGCACTATACGAGTGCCTGTCAAAGCTACATGGGCGGTGTTTTGGCACACGCATGCGCCCTGAAGCAATGCTCTAAAGTGGCCATCTTTGATGTGGTTTGCACGTCTTGTATTACCACTGTGAATCTCGCGATAGCGGTTGGAGCGGCGCATGCGCCGTTCTCCTTTCCGGACGCCAACAAGTTCCCATCATGTCCACTTTGCCTGAAGTGATCCATTCAAAGGTTTTTAATTTATATTATGTTTAACACATTTGTTCACTTGTCACCTGTGATTAATAATTATGGAGTTTTTGTGATTCTGTATCATTTTTATGAACATATTGACAATGCTGCTATCTTGAATCACGTTGTTACACTGACCAATTTTGTAATATGGCTGTAATATTTATGCATTTGCACTTTATTATATGATGTATCAATTTGTATCTAGTCAATTACTTGCACTATTTATAGATGTAATTTGGCACGTTAGGCTACTTTCACACTAGCGTTCGATCGGATCCGTTCTGAACGGATCCGATCGTAATAATGCAGACGGAGGCTCCGTTCAGAACGGATCCGTCTGCATTATTTTAGCATATAAAAGCTAAGTGTGAAAATAGCCTCGTACGGATCCGTCCAGACTTTCAATGTAAAGTCAATGGGGGACGTATCCGCCTGAAGATTGAGCCATATTGTGGCATCTTCAAACGGATCCGTCCCCATTGACTTACATTGTAAGTCTGGACGGATCCGTACGCCTCCGCACGGCCAGGCGGACACCTGAACGCTGCAAGCAGCGTTCAGCTGTCCGCCTGTCCGTGCGGAGGCGAGCGGAGGCTGAACGCCGCCAGACTGATGCAGTCTGAGCGGATCCGCTCCATTCAGACTGCATCAGGGCTGGACGGCTGCGTTCGGGTCCGCTCGTGAGCCCCTTCAAACGGAGCTCACGAGCGGACACCCGAACGCTAGTGTGAAAGCAGCCTTTCTCAGCTGGAAAAGGCTCCATGGTGAGAGCTGAAACGTCGCTGATGAGTGAATAAACCGTCCACTTTTTCACAATCATCTGGAGTGCTGCCTTCTTTTTGCCACATTATCCATACTATCCATATACACATACTGATTTTTTTATTTATCAATTGCAGCGGCTTCCTGTACTTCGCAGCTTTTTTTTTTATTGCCGCAGCGCTTGTGTAGTGATTGTGCAGTGATGAGAATTTTTTTTGGTCACTGCGGCGGGCAGGGTGTGGGTGAACGTACGTGTGGGCGACCGATTGGGCAAACACTGCGTTTTGGGTGGAGGGCGAGCTAAGGTGACACGAATACTATTATAGATCTGACTGTGGTGAGTTCTGATCACTTACAGATGCTATAAAGTGCCAATGCTGATTAGTGATACGCTAATTAGCGAATCAGTGACTGCGGTGCAGTGGGCTGGGTGCTAACTACCTACCAAAGGGGCCTAAACTAACCTAAACCTAACAGTCAATACTGGTGAAAAAAAAGTGACAGTTTACACAGATCACTTTTTTCCCTTTCACTAGTGATTGACAGGGGGTGATCAAGGGGGTTATTGGGTGTGTGGGGGGGAAATCTGGGGCTAAATATGTAGTGCTTGGTGTACTCGCTGTGATCTGTGCTCTCTGCTGGGACCAACCGACGAAAAGGACCCAGCAGAGAGCACAGAAGCCATTTAACACATTATATTTATAAATAGAATGTGTCTTATGGCTGGTGGTTCGTTATTTTAAGTCACCAACCTGCCAGCGCTGATCATTGGCTGGCAGGCTGGTGACCAACTCCTTGTGCGCCTTTTGCCGACCCGCACTGCTCATGTGCGGGCCGGATATGCGCGTCATCTCGCATCTCGTGAGATGATGCGTCGAGGAGGAATAACCTGGCCGCTTGCAGGACGCATCCCTGTGTTAGGCAGTCGGGAGGTGGTTAAAGAGCATCTATCTGCTTGATGGAACCTATTAAGCAAGGTTTACTGCCTGGTAGTGTTGATTATGCTGAGTAAAATGATGCTTTTCTCATGTCTGTAGGGTGAACTGCTGCAGATAGCTCTTCCTTTTTATATTTATTCAGGTTCACAATTTCGAACACCAAGGAATTTGGTGTGCCTCTGTGCACTCCCCCTCCCCTTTGACAGGCCTAGGCATCTGATTTTAGGCTTCTTTCGTACTACCGTTTTTTGCATTCCGTATTCGGAACCATTCATTTCAATGATTCCGCAAAAAAAAAAAACGGAATGTACTCCGTATGCATTCCGTTTTTCCGTTCCGTTGAAAGATAGAACATGTCCGATTATTGCCCGCAAATCACGTTCTATGGCTCCATTCAAGTCAATGGGTCTGCAAAAAAAAAAAAAAACAGAACACATACGGAAATGTATCTGTTCTGTTTTTGCGGAACCATCTATTGAAAATGTTATGCCCAGCCCAATTTTTTCTATGTAATTACTGTATATGCTATACGGAAAATCAGAACAACGGACAGCAAAACCCTGAAATAACCATACGTTAGTGTGAAAGAGGCCTTACCTGTGTTTTGGCACTTGAACGAAGGATCTAATGCTGCTTTCCAAGCTAATCGGGATCGTTGTGCAAGCACCAAGTACTGAGCCGACTCGGTGCTTGCACAGTGGATGTGCTGCTGCTTCCCAAGCTGGGAAAGCAGCATCTGATACGCTGCACAAGCACTGAGCTGTGAGAGCTAGCATCTCCGTTGAACATTTCCAGCAGAGAACAGCCTACCGGCTTCACCTGACCTGGCCTTGCCAGATTCAACAGATCACCACCAGATCCCTATTGACTATAATAGGATCCAGTGGTGATCCGCCCGGCATAAATGTCTGGTTTGACCGGACAAAAAACACTGCATGCAGCATTTTTTTGTCACCTAACAGATGACAATTATGCCGGCCCAAGCTGTTGGAACATCTGACAGATGAATGCGGCCTCAGGGCTCCTGTATGCAACCGTTTCATGTATGTGTTCTGCATTTTGCAGAACAGTGGGCCTATAATAGAATTGTCCTATCCTTGTCCGTAATGGTTAGAGACAAAAAATACTTTCGTGTGCATGAGCCCTTAACCGCCTCCGGTTCGTTAATCAGCTTTTGTACTTTTATAGTATCTGTAAGTGATCAAAACTGATCAGTCAGATCTATAATAGTATTAGTGTCACCTTAGCTCTCCCTCCTCCCAAAACGCAGTGCGTTCACCCACGCCCGCCCGGCCACAGTGACAAAAACAATTTGGGGGGGATCACTGCACAATCACTTTACAAGCACTGCGGCGATAAAAAAAAAAAAATCAGTTTTGACATTTTTTTTATCAATCGCAGTGGCCTCCGGTACTTCGTTAGCCTCCCATTTGTAAGACAGGCTTGCTTTTTTTTTTTTTCTTGGGTAGTCTCGGGGAATACCCCCTAAATTTAGTAGTCCAAATGTCAAACAAGGGGTATTCTTCTGAAGAGGCCTACAGGATTCTGACCCAGTCGGATGAGAAATGGGAACCCTCATCTGACGAATCTAGCGGGTCAGAATATGAACCTGTAGAAAGCAGTGGCAGTCTGACCCAAAGTTCGGACGAGGAGGTTGAGGTCCCTGATACCACCAGGCGTACCCGGCCCTGTGTTGCTAGACCACATGTTGCGCAAGATCCGCTTCAAGGGCAGCAGAGTGGGGCTGGCGCTGTCGGATTACGTGGTGAGGCATACATCAGCAGCGCAGCCCTCCCTGGACCTAATACCAGCACTGCCGTTAAACATGGTGAAGTGGCAAGCACCAGAAGGGCAGCAGAGTGGGGCTGGCGATGTCAGGTTACGTGGTGAGGCATATGCCAGCAGCGCAGCCCATCCTGGACCTAGTACCAGCACTGCCGTACAACATGAAGTGGCGAGCACCAGAAGGGCAGTTGAAGCTGGTACGGTGGCACGTGCAATAGTTACCCCGTCGCAGCCACCGCACAGACAGGCCCGTAGACCCCCTAGAGTCCCATAGGTGCTGGCAAACCCTGATTGGCAGCCCCCAACTTCAGCCGCACCATTAGTTCCCCCTTTCACCGCCCAGTCTGGAGTTCGGGTTGAGACAGCTCAGATCGGTTCGGCCCTGGGATTTTTTGAGCTGTTCTTGACTGTGGAACTCTTGGACATAGTCGTGGCAGAAACAAACCGGTATGCCACTCCATTTATATTCGCCAACCCAGGAAGCTTTTATGCCCAGCCTTTCCGGTGAAAACCCGTCCAAGTTTCCGAATAAAATAAATTTCTGGGCCTTCTCCTCAACATGGGTCAAACCAAAAAGCATGAATTGCGGTCATATTGGTCCACAAACCCAATTCATCACATGCCCATGTTCTCTGCTGCCATGTCCAGGGCACAATTTGAGGCCATCCTGCGTTTCCTGCACTTTAGTGACAATAGCACCTCTCGTCCCAGAGGCCACCCAGCTTTTGACCGGCTCCACAAAATTCAGCCCCACTTCAACCAGAAATTTGCAGATTTGTATACCCCTGAGTAAAACCTCTGCGTAGACGAGTCCCTTATACATTTTGCCGGGCGCCTTGGCTTCAAACAATACATCCCAAGCAAGCGCGCCCGGTATGGGTTCAAATTGTATAAGCTCTGTGAAAGGGCCACAGGCTATACCCACAAATTTCGGATCTATGGGGGTAAAATCAGACCCTGGAGCCGGTCGGTTGCTCTGACTACCTGGGGAGCAGTGGGAAGACAGTCTGGGACTTGGTGTCACCCTTATTTGGCAAGGGGTACCATCTTTATGTGGACAATTTCTACACAAGTGTGCCCCTCTTCAGGCATTTGTTCCTAGAACAGATTGGCTGCTGTGGCACCGCGCGAACTAGTCGCACGGGCTACCCCCCCAACGGCTTGTTACCACCTGTCTTGCAAGAGGGGAGAGGGCTGCCTTGTGTAATGAAGAACTGCTCGCGGTGAAATGGAGAGACAAGCGTGACGTTTACATGCTCTCCTCTATTCACGCAGACACGACAATACAAATTAAACGAGTAACCAGTGTCATTGAAAAGCCCCTCTGTGTCCACGACTATAATTTGCTCATGGGAGGGTTGGACTTCAATGACCAGATGTTGGCTCCTTTTTTAGTTTCCCGACGTACCAGACGCTTGTATAAGAAGGTGTCTGTATATTTAATTCAATTGGCTGCATATAATAGTTTTGTTCTCTACAGTAAGGCTGGGAGAACAGGATCCTTCCTCAAATTTCAGGGTGAGATCATCGAGAACCTCCTGTATCCAGGAGGTTCCGTGGCCCCATCCACCAGTGTAGTGAGCCGTCTACACGAGCGACATTTCCTCAGTGTCGTTGCCGGTACCTCAACCCAACCGTCACCCCGTAAAAGACGTCGTGTCTGTAGCAGTTGTGGAATAAGGCGTGACACCTGCTATTTCTGTCCTGACTGCCCTGACCACCCTGCCAATTCTTAAGGGAGTGTTTCCGGAAGTACCACACACAGGTACACTTAGCATAGGGATCACATCTCACAGGGCTATTAGGGCCCATTCACACACAGCTGCTGCAAACCTCTCCTTTCACCTGGGACAAAGTGCATAATGTATTTCGCCACATCTTTGGGCGATTTGCGCTTTGATTTATTCATCCACATCGATTGATGTGAATGGAGAAATCGGGTTTGCCAGGGCATATGAGCTAAGTGGGTATGGATGTTGGGCGGAGCTCCTATGTCCTGGCAGACTCCTTTCCCCTCCTTTAATTTTTATTTTGGCAGAGATTTTTTCATCCACATTGATCGATGCGAATGAAGAAATCTGTGCCGTTCATTTTTTCTTTCAGCCCAGAGGCTGAATGGAAAAAAAATCTCATTACCCGTATGCTCAATATAAGGAGAATAGCAGAAACTCCTAATGCTGGCCATACATGTAATGATTGCGGAGACCCTCAAATGCCAGGGCAGTACAAAAACCCCATTTTGGAAAGAAGACACCATAAGGTATTCGCTGAGGGGCATATTGAGTCCATGAAAGATTGACATTTTTGTCTCAAGTTAGCGGAAAGGGAGACTTTGTGAGAAAAAAAATATATATATCAATTTCCGCCAACATTGAATACCTTGTGGTGTCTTCTTTCCAAAATGGGGTCACATGTGGGGTATTTATACTGCCCTGGCTTTTTAGGGGCTCTAAAGCGTGAGAAGAAGTCTGGGATCCAAATGTCTAAAAATGCCCTCCTAAAAGGAATTTGGGCACCTTTGCGCATCTAGGCTGCAAAAAAGTGTCACACATGTGGTATCGCCTTGCTCAGGAGAAGTTGGGGAATGTTTTTTGGGGTGTCATTTTACATATACCCTTGCTGGGTGAGAGAAATATCTTGGTCAAATGCCAACTTTGTATAAAAAAATGGGAAAAGTTGTCTTTTGCCGAGATATTTCTCTCAGCCAGCATGGGTATATGTAAAAAGACACCCCAAAACACATTGCCCTACTTCTTCTGAGTACGGCGATACCAGATGTGTGACACTTTTTTGCAGCCTAGGTGGGCAAAGGGGCCCACATTCCAAAGAGCACCTTTTGGATTTCACAGGCCATTTTTTACACATTTTGATTTCAAACTACTTTGCTCGCATTTGGGCCCCTAAAATTCCAGGGCAGTAGAACTGCCCCACAAGTGACCCCATTTTGGAAAGAAGACACCCTAAGGTATTTCATGATGGGCATAGGGAGTTCATGGAAGTTTTTATTTTTTGTCACAAGTTAGTGGAATATGAGACTTTGTAAGGGGGAAAAAAAAATAAAAAAAATCATAATTTTCCGCTAACTTGTGACAAAAAATAAATAGTTCTATGAACTCACTATGCCCATCAGCGAATACCTTGGGGTGTCTACTTTCCGAAATGGTGTCATTTGTGGGGGTTTTCTACTGTCTGGGCATTGTAGAACCTCAGGAAACATGACGGGTGCTCAGAAAGTCAGAGCTGCTTCAAAAAGCGGAAATTCACATTTTTGTACCATAGTTTGTAAGCGCTATAACTTTGACCCAAACCTCTATTAGTGAGAAGAAAAGGAGGTAAAATTCATTTGGGTGGTAAGTTGCATGACCGAGCAATAAACGGTGAAAGTAGTGTAGTGCAGAAGTGTAAATAGTGGCCTGGTCATTAAAGAGATTCTGTCACCAGTTTTTGACCCCCACATTCAAAAATATGGTTATGTGCATGGAGCCCTTGTGATTCCTAATGTGGTCTTATAAGCTAAATCTGTAGGCTCATTTAGTGTAAAAAACGTTTTAGCTAACCTGTCATTCATCAGATTAAGGTGCCCAGGAGGACGCTCATGTCTCCAAGATGCCGCCCGCCGCCGTTCGTGCCCAGCTCCTCCTTTGCTTTCATCAGCGATGTGCCCAGCTCCTCCTTTGCTTTCATCAGCGATGTGCCCAGCTCCTCCTTTGCTGTCATCAGCGATGTGCCCAGCTCCTCCTTTGCTGTCATCAGCGATGTGCCCAGCTCCTCCTTTGCTGTCATCAGCGATGTGCCCAGCTCCTCCTTTGCTGTCATCAGCGATGTGCCCAGCTCCTCCTTTGCTGTCATCAGCGATGTGCCCAGCTCCTCCTTTGCTGTCATCAGCGATGTGCCCAGCTCCTCCTTTGCTGTCATCAGCGATGTGCCCAGCTCCTCCTTTGCTGTCATCAGCGATGTGCCCAGCTCCTCCTTTGCTGTCATCAGCGATGTGCCCAGCTCCTCCTTTGCTGTCATCAGCGATGTGCCCAGCTCCTCCTTTGCTGTCATCAGCGCCGCCTGAGAATACTTTGCAACGCCTCCGGCTCTCCCTCACTCCCCTAAGATCCCACGAGTGCGCCAGCGTTCAGGTCATCGGGAGGTTGAGCGAAGTGCCGGCGCATGCGCACTTAGCTCAATGAAACTGAACGGAGAAGTCCGCACGGGCACATCAGGCACAGGCCTGTGCGCGGGATCTTAGAGAAGGAGGGGGGAGTGAGGGACAGCCGGAGGCGTTGAAAAGGATTCTAAGGCGGTGCTGATGACTGCAAAGGAGGAGCTGGGCACATCGCTGATGACTGCAAAGGAGGAGCTGGGCACATCGCTGATGACTGCAAAGGAGGAGCTGGGCACATCGCTGATGACTGCAAAGGAGGAGCTGGGCACGAACGGTGGCGGGCGGCATCTTGGAGACATGAGCGTCCTCCTGGGCACCTTAATCTGATGAATGACAGGTTAGACAAAACGTTTTTTACACTAAATGAGCCTACAGATTTAGCTTATAAGACCACATTAGGAATCACAAGGGCACCATGAACATAACCATATTTTTGAATGTGGGGGTCAATAACTGGTGACAGAATCCCTTTAAGGGGGTTTAAGCTATGGGGAAGGGAACAGTCCACAGTTGCATTGTTAGCGGTGCTCCAAGGGCACTGGCCAGTGCCTTGAGGCATTGTGTTAGCGGTGCTCCAAGTGCTCTGGCCAGTGCCTTGATGCTCAAAATTGTTTAAGTGCATAAATATAAAAGGGAAGATAGCTCTGCAGCAGTTAATCCTACAGACAAGAGAAATATTATTTTACCCAGCATGATCAACTCTACCAGGCAATACACCTGGTTTGTTAGGGTTGATCTGGATGACAGATGCTCTTTAAAGAGGACCTGCTGTCACCACAAAATGCAATTCGATCTGAAAGCACCATTTTATAGAGCAGGAGGAGCTGAGCAGATTAATGTATATTTTGTGGGATAAGGTTCAGTAAAATTTGTCATTTAGATCTCTACTTCCTGTGAAGTTATTGGTACAGGAGGGAGGAATCTCTTACGCTAGTGTGAACCTACCCTTTGCATTTTAAAGGGTGAGAAATTAACTGAAAATCTGCACAATTGACATGCTGTGCAATTCAAAATCGGCACCACAAGTTAAAGCGGTTGTTTTACTTCAGTAAGTGGCATTTAACATGTAGAGAAAGTTGATACAAAGCACTTACTAATATATTATCCATATTGCTTCCTTTGCTGGCTGCATTCATCCCCCCCCCCCCCCCCCCCCCCACGACAGCACCACAGAGATATGGCTCCGCCTCCCAGGACAGGAAACCTGCAGTATAAAAAGGTTTCCTGTCCCTGGAGTGGGAGACAGTCAGTCTTCCCTTTATGACCAGGAATCCCAGAGAGGCCCTGGAGGGTTATGCGGCACATACCTGCAGGGGTCTAGCGCCCAGATGTTGGGCTGGCAGGACACGGGGAGCTAGTAGTAGTCTGGGGCTGCTATGGTGCTCAGATGGCAGGGCGTGTGTATTCTTCGATGGGAGTGAGACCATGCTGGAGATTCCAAAGAACAGGGAAATGGCGTAAGGTGGGTGTTGTATTCCGCCGCTCCATAAGAGCAGGATGCCGGAAGCATTCTAGTGTAGCGTTGGCAGCTTCACAAGTAAGGCTGCAGATTCCAGTGGTGTTCCCTTCGTTCCTCTGCCTGTATGTATGTATGTACACATCTTTTCTAACATATGGTTCCGTGTCCTCCTCGTATATTAAAACCCTCCGGTGAGGAGTTCTATCCCTCCTTATAGAAGTCATACTGAGGTACTTCATTTTTCACCAGATGTCCTGGTTTTTAGAATGGAGGAGGAAAAAAAGATCAGATCCAGTGGAAGGAGAGATGCCGGCGCCTATACTTGGCAAACTTTGAGGGGGTAAGGGCTCAGTATTTGATACCATACTGTAATATGGTTATTCTTTCTCTAGGTTGTGCCTAAAGTCCTGACAAAGAGAAAGAATGAGTGTGCTGTATGTAGATGTCCTCTATCATCCTCTTATACAATAAAGCTGTGTACAGTGTAGAAAACTGTTGCTGAAGAGTCGCCTAGCTTTATAAGAATTATCAGATCTCTCATTGGGTTGGAGGTGAAGGACTCCCTAAAAAACAGAGACAAAAGAAGTGGAGCAGTGGGGGTCGGAATTAGGTTCTTCAGCAGATAGTGAGGAAGCCTTTAAAGGGGACGACTCTGGAAATTCCTCTTCAGCGGATAACTTACCCTGGGTTCACACCTGAGCGTTTTACAGCGCGTTCAAACGCGCTGTAAAACGCTTAAGACATGAAAACCAATGCTTCCCTATGGGAAGGGTTCACACCTGGGCGTTTTACAGCGCGTACGAACGCGCTGTAAAACGCCCGACGCTCAAACAAGTACTTGAGCTTCTTTGGGGCGTTTTGACGCGCGTTTGTGGCCATAGGACACTGCAGTCAATGACACAAACGTGCGTCAAACGCGCGTTTACTATTACAAGAAACGCGCGTAAAACGCGCGTTTGAGGAACGCTTAGGTGTGAACCCAGGGTTAGAGGATGAACCCTTATTTCCAGTGGAAGACACTGACAAGTTGCTAAAAGCGATATGATCCACCTTGGAATTGGAGAACGAAAAAGAAGATAAGTTGGTGGCTGATTCGGTATTTGAGCGCCTTAGAGAGAGAAAAAGGCACAGATGTTTTCCCTTGCATAAAAGTATGTCAGCCATTGACAGAGTGAAAAAAAAACTGATAAGGCCTTCAATACCAGCGGATTTAAAGGGAAGTATCCATTTGAAGAAGAATTGTCTTCTTGGGATAAAGCCCCAAAAGATTGCTTGCCTTAGAAACACTTGGGTGGCGGCTGCCTCCGCTTCCAGACCTAATATTGCTGCCATGGTTACATCTAGATCCATGGCTGTTTGGTTAGAGAGACTAGAATGTCAAATTAAAGATAAATGTCCAAGAGAACAGATTCTAGCTTCCTTGTCCACCTTCCAAAAGGTGGTTGATTTCATTGCCGATGCTTCTGTAGATGGGGTTAAGCTGGCAGCTAGAGCTTCTTCCCTCTCAAATTCCGACCTCTGAGCTCTGTTGTTGAAGAATTGGAGCGCGGGGGGGGGGGGGGTCGGGAAACTTATCCGCTACAAAAAGATTGTGCAGTATTTCTTGTCGGGGTCAGTTTCTATTTGGTTCAGAACGAGACTCTCTTGAAGAAGGCAACAGATGGGAAAAGATTTTTATCAGGAATCCTCCTTTGCTCCCGTCAAGATATAGATGAGCCTTTCGTACATCTTCCAGATTTCAGAGTAGAAGGCAATTGGGGGATAAAGACCAGAATCCTAAATGTAGAGTTACAAGAAGCAAAGGTTTCATGTTTGGGGGTTCTTCCTCCCAGCCAGGTAAACAAACTAAAGGTTGAAATATTGGGCAGGAGGTTGCCAGTGATTAAAAAAATTGTAAGCAAACGAGTATTGGTCCCAATTCCAGCGGAAAAACAAGGAAAATGATTCTATTCAACCCTGTGTTTAGTAAAAAAAAAAAAAATATTTTCGCATGGTTATAAATTTGAAACAACTGAACAAATTCCTACTTTTCAGGAAATTCAAGATGGAGACTGTGAAATCAGCGGTTCATTTTCTGTTTCCTGGATGTTTTATGGCTGTTGGAGACTTAAGAGATGCTTATCACATACCAACTCACCTGACTCATCAACCATTCCTCTTCCATTTGGCCTCTCCATGGCACCGAGGATCTTTGCGAAAGTGGTGGCAGATATAGCTTCATTTATCGGAAAACACATTACATTTCTACCCTACCTTGACAATTTTCTAATCATAGCAGGATCTCAAGAGTTGTGTGACAGCGGTACAGAAAGTGAGGAACATCTTGGAGGGCTTAGGTTGGATCATAAGTTTAGAAAAATCCAGAATGTTACCACAAACTAGACAATTATTCCTGGGTCTGCTCCTAGACTATATGTAGCTCAAAAGATCTTTCTGACTCGGGAGAAGGTCTTTCATATCCAGGCAAAAATGAAGTGGATTCGATCAGACCCGAAGTTGACAGTTCAGAAAGCAATGTTGATTCTATGGTCTGACTTCCTGTATCCCGGCTGTACAGTGGGCCAATTTCCATCCTTGACAGCTTTAAAGAGAGATCCTTCTATCTCTAAAGAAAATAGGGAGAATCTTTAGACTCGAAGATGATGATTTCCAAAAAGACACCTAATCCCTTTCCTGGTGAAAAGATCATGCAAACCTAAGCCAGGGGATTCCTTGGTGTTACCCAGACCCTGTGGTAATAATAATGGATGCCAGCCCTTATGGATGGGGAGCCCATTTCTTGAATCAGGTCGTTTAGGGTCAGTGCTCTCCAATGCAGAAGACATTCTCATTAAACAGAAAGGAGCTAATGGCAGTAAGATTAGCTCTAAAAACAGCTTTACCCTTTATTCAACAAAGGCATGTCAGGATAATGTCCGACAATCGCGCTACGGTGGCGTATTTAAATAGTCAGTGGGGGGACCAGATAAGTCTCTCATTAGGGAAGCAGATTTGTTATTCCAAGAGATGAAAAAGATTGCTCCTCTCTCGGCCCTACACACAAAGGGATAAGAAAACCTCCCTCCAAGCTGACTTTTTGAGCAGTCGCAGGGGGAGTGGTCCCTAAACCCCCTAATTTTCGCAAAGGTAGTGAGTCTCTGCGGCTGTCCTTCAATAGATCTATTCTCCACCAGAAAGAACAGGAAGGTAGAGGAATTTTGCTCTCTCAATCCGAGAATTCCCGAAGGTGGTGGATGCTTTGCTCCAGAGATGGTACTATCCACTGGGTTACGCCCTCTTGTTCTATAAAAAAAAAAAAATCAGGAACGAGGGTGCAAGAATGATCATGATCGCTTGTTTTGGCCAAAAAGGCATGATGTTCTCTTCTTGGATCCTCCCGGAAGTTCCGAACCTTCTGGTCCAGGGTCCCATACATCATCCAGATGTGGCGAGGCTGCATCTCACCATATGGAACTTGAGAGGTCATTCCTACCCGGCCAGGGTTTTTCAAAAGTCTTAACAGCCAAATTACTAAGGAGTAGGAAAGCAGTAACAAATGATATTTATGCTAGGATTTGAAAATGATTCTTAGCCTTTGCGGGAGTAGAGGCAGATTTATGGCCCTGTGAAATTTCTATTGTACAAATTTTAGAGTTTCTTCAAAGGGGTATCTAAGAGTGCTCTTAGCTAACCCCATAAAGTGCAAGTTTCAGCCCTTTCTGGAATTTTTTTTTGCTATGAAACCTTGGATAGTGAGATTTTTCAAAGTGGTATAGGATTGTCCCTCTGAGAGGTTCAAATTTTCCCCTGTGGGATTTGAACCTAGTGTTGACTGCGTTAACTAGAGAACCCTTTGAGCCTTTGGAGTCTTGTTCAGTAAAGATGCTTACCCTTAAGCTAGTCTTGTTGGTAGTTCTAACCTCTGCTAGAAGGGTTGGCGAGATTCAATCTATCTCTATTAATCATAATCATCCCTTTGTCAATATTAGAAGATAGCGTGGTACTTAGGCCAGACCCAAAATTTTTACCAAAAGTTCCATCCAGGCCTTATAGACTCCAGGAAATGGTTCACCCGTCCTTTTTGCAGAGCCCAAAGATGGAGAGAGGGTTTATCGCTCTTTAGATGTGAGAAGAATTATCTGTTACCTAGAAGTGACCAAGGACTGCAGGAAGTCCTGCTTTTTGTTCTTTTTTCAGGTGTTAACCACTTCAGCCCCGCTAGGTGAAACCCCCTTCATGACCAGGCCACTTTTTACACTTCGGCACTACACTCCTTTCACCGTTTATCGCTCGGTCATGCAACTTACCACCCAAATGAATTTTACCTCCTTTTCTTCTCACTAATAGAGCTTTCATTTGGTGGTATTTTATTGCTGCTGACATTTTAACTTTTTTTGTTATTAATCAAAATGTAACGATTTTTTTGCAAAAAAATGACATTTTTCACTTTCAGCTGTGAAATTTTGCAAAAAAAACGACATCCATATATAAATTTTTCGCTAAATTTATAGTTCTACATGTCTTTGATAAAAAAAAATATTTGGGCAAAAAAAAAATGGTTTGGGTAAAAGTTATAGCGTTTACAAACTATGGTACAAAAATGTGAATTTCCGCTTTTTGAAACGGCTCTGATTTTCTGAGCACCTGTCATGTTTCCTGAGGTTCTACAATGCCCAAACAGTAGAAAAACCCCACAAATGACCCCATTTCGGAAAGTAGACACCCCAGGTATTCGCTGATGGGCATAGTGAGTTCATAGAACTTTTTATTTTTTGTCACAAGTTAGCGGAAAATGATGATGATTTTTTTTTTTTTTCTTACAAAGTCTCATATTCCACTAACTTGCGACAAAAAATAAAAAATTCTAGGAACTCGCAGTGCCCCTCACAGAATACCTTGGGGTGTCTTCTTTCCAAAATGGGGTCACTTGTGGCGTAGTTATACTGCCCTGGCAATTTAGGGCCCCATATGTGTGAGAAGTACTTTGCAATCAAAATGTGTAAAAAATGGCCTGCAAAATCCGAAAGGTGCACTTTGGAATATGTGCCCCTTTGCCCACCTTGGCATCAAAAGTGTGACACATTTGGTATCGCCGTACTCAGGAGAAGTTGGGGAATGTGTTTTGGGGTGCCATTTTACATATACCCATGCTGGGTGAGAGAAATATGTTGGCAAAAGACAACTTTTCCCATTTTTTTTATACAAAGTTGGCATTTGACCAAGATATTTATCTCGCCCAGCATAGGTATATGTAAAATGGCACCCCAAAACACATTCCCCAACTTCTCCTGAGTACGGCGATACCAGATGTGTCACACTTTTTTGCAGCCTAGATGCGCAAAGGTGCCCAAATTCCTTTTAGGAGGGCATTTTTAGACATTTGGATCCCAGACTTCTTCTCACGCCTTAGGGCCCCTAAAAAGCCAGGGCAGTATAAATACCCCACATGTGACCCCACTTTGGAAAGACACCCCAAGGTATCCAATGAGGGGCCTGGCAAGTTCATAGAATTTTTTTTTTTTTTTTCGCATAAGTTAGCGGAAATTGTTTTTTTTTTTTTTGGTTTTTTCTCACAAAGTCTCACTTTCCGCTAACTTAGGACAAAAATTTCAATCTTTCATGGACTCAATATGCCCCTCAGCAAATACCTTGGGGTGTCTTCTTTCCAAAATGGGGTCAGTTGTGGGGTGTTTGTACTGCCCTGGCATTTGAGGGTCTCCGCAATCATTACATGTATGGCCAGCATTAGGAGTTTCTGCTATTCTCCTTATATTGAGCATACAGGTAATGAGATTTTTTTTTTCCGTTCAGCCTCTGGGCTGAAAGAAAAAAATGAACGGCACAGATTTCTTCATTCGCATCGATCAATGTGGATGAAAAAATCTCTGCCCAAAAAAAAAAAATGGAGGGGAAAGGCGTCTGCCAGGACATAGGAGCTCCGCCCTACATCCATACCCACTTAGCTCGTATGCCCTGGCAAACCAGATTTCTCCATTCGCATCAATCGATGTGGATGAATAAATCATTGCCGGGATTTTTTATATATATATATATATATATATATATATATATATATATATATATATATATATATATATATATATATATATATATATATATATATATATATATATATAATCCCGTCTTGCAGCGCCGCATACACCGACTTGCGTGTAATCTGACAGCAGCGCAATGCTTCTGTCAGAATGCACATCGGTGCTGCAGCTAGTAGATCGGTTGGTCCACCTGGAAGGTAAAAAAAGAAAAAACCAGGCCACAACGCAATAATTTTATTAACTTTGGAACAGAACATGTAACTTTAACTTTTGGAACTAAACATTAACCAGTTTGCTTACTGGTGTGTTTTATTTATTTTTTTTTTATTTTTTTACCTTTATAGAACAAACCTCTCCTTCCCCATGGGTCAATGTGCAAAGTGCAAATCGCCCAAAGATGTGGCGAAGTGCGTTATGCACTTTGTCCCATGTGAAAGGAGACGTTTGCAGCAGCTGTGAGTGAATGGGCCCTAATAGCCCTGTGTGCCTATCCTGGTGAGATGATCCCTATGCTAGGTGTACCTGTGTGTGGTACTTTCGTAAACACTCCCCTAAGCATAGGGCAGGGTGGTCGGGACAGTCAGGACAGAAATAGCGGGTGTCACGCCTTATTCCACTCCTGCTACAGACACGACATTTTTTTCGGGGTGGCGGTCGGTTTGAGGTACCAGCAACGACACTGGGGAAGTGTCGCTCGTGTAGATGGCTAACTACACTGGTGGATGGGGCCACGGAACCTCCTGGATACAGGAGGTTCGCGATGATCTCTTCCTGAAATTTGAGGAAGGATCCAGTTCTCCCAGCCTTACTGTAGAGAACAAAACTATTGTACAGAGCCAATTGAATTAAATATACAGACACCTTCTTATACCAGCGTCTGGTGCGTCGGGAAACTAAATACGGAGCCAACATCTGGTCATTGAAGTCGACCCCTCCCATGTGGAGGTTATAGTCGTGGACTGAGAGGGGCTTTTCAATGACACGGGTTGCTCGCTCAATTTGTATTGTCGTGTCTGCGTGAATGGAGGAGAGCATGTAAACGTCACGCTTGTCTCTCCATTTCACCGCGAGCAGTTCTTCGTTACACAGTGCGGCCCTCTGCCCCCTTGCAAGACGGGTGCTAACGAGCCGTTGGGGGAAGCCCGCGCGACTAGTTCGCGCGGTACCACAGGCGCCAATCCGTTCTAGAAACAAATGCCTAAAGAGGGCCACACTTGTGTAGAAATTGTCCACATAAAGATGGTACCCCTTGCCGAATAAGGGTGACACCAAGTCCCAAACTGTCTTCCCACTGCTCCCCAGGTAGTCAGGGCAACCGACCGGCTCCAGGGTCTGATCTTTTCCCTCATAGACCCGAAATTTGTGGGTATAGCCTGTGGCCCTTTCACAGAGCTTATACAATTTGACCCCATACCGGGCGCGCTTGCTTGGGATGTATTGTTTGAAGCCAAGGCGCCCGGTAAAATGTATCAGGGACTCGTCTATGCAGATGTTTTGCTCAGGGGTATACAAATCTGCAAATTTCAGGTTGAAATGGTCTATGAGGGGCCGAATTTTGTGGAGCCGGTCAAAAGCAGGGTGGCCCCTGGGACGGGAGGCGGTGTTGTCACTAAAGTGCAGGAAACGCAGGATGACCTCAAATCGTGTCCTGGACATAGCAGCAGAGAACATGGGCATGTGATGAATCGGGTTCGTGGACCAATATGACCGCAATTCATGCTTTTTTGTCAGGCCCATGTTGAGGAGGAGGCCCAGAAAAGTTTTAAATTCGGAAACTTGGACTGGTTTCCACCGGAAAGGCTGGGCATAAAAGCTTCCCGGGTTAGCGGTGATAAATTGTGTGGCATACCGGTTTGTCTCTGCCACGACTAAGTCTAAAAGCTCCGCAGTCAAGAACAGCTCAAAAAATCCCAGGGCCGAATCGATCTGAGCTGTCTCAACCCGAACTCCAGACTGGGCGGTGAAAGGGAAAACTACGGGTGCAGCTGAAGTTGGGGACTGCCAATCGGGGTTTGCCAGCACCTCTGGGATTCTAGGGGCTCTACGGGCACGTCTTTGCGGTGGCTGCGACGGGGTCACTACTGCACGTGCCACCGTACCAGCTTCAACTGCCCTTCTGGTGCTCGCTACTTCACCAGGTTGTACGGCAGTGCTGGTACTAGGTCCAGGAAGGGCTGGGCTGCTGGTGTATGCCTCACCACGTAATCCGACAGCACCAGCCCCACTCTGCTGCTCTTGAAGCGGATCCTGCGCAACCTGCAGTCTAGCGACACGGGGCCGGGTACGCCTGGTGCTATCAGGGACCTCAGCCTCCTCGTCCGAACTTTGGGTCAGAGAGCCACTGCTTTCTTCAGAAGAATACCCCCTGTTAGACATGTGGGCAACTAAATTTCGGGGTATTCCCTGAGACTACCCAAGAAAAAAAAAGCAAGCCTGTCTTACAAATGGGAGGCTAGCGAAGTACCGGAGGCTGCTGCGGTTGATAAAAAATATCAAAACTGATTTTTTTTTATCGCCGCAGTGCGTGTAAAGTGAATGTGCAGCGATCAAAAAAAAAAAATTTTTTTTTTGTCACTGCGGTGGGGCGGGCGTGGGTGTACGCACGTGTGGGCGACCGATCAGGCCTGATCGGGCAAACACTGCGTTTTGGGTGGAGGGAGAACTAAAGTGACACTAGTACTATTATAGATCTGACCGTGATCAGTTTTGATCACTTCCAGATACTATAAAAGTACAAATGCTGATTAGCGATACGCTAATCAGCGAATAACTGACTGCGGTGCGGTGGGCTGGCCGCTAACCGATACCTAAACTACCTAACCAAGGGGCCTAAACTATACTGAAACCTAACGGTCAATACCAGTGAAAAAAAAAGTGACAGTTTGCACTGATCACTTTTTTCCTTTCACTAGTGATTGACAGGGGCGATCAAAGGGGTGATCAAAGGGTTAATTGGGGTGATCTGGGGGCTAAGTGTGGTGTAGTGGGTACTCACAGTGATGTGTGCTCCTCTGCTCCTATGCTGGAACCAACCGACCAAAAGAAGGAGCAGAGGAGCACAGCAGCCATATAACCCCATCATATTTACTAATATGTGGGGTTAAATGGCTGCTGATTGGATTTTTTAAAAATCAGCAACCTGCCAGCCAATGATCGTGGCCGGCAGGCTGCTGACGAAATACTGTGCTTCGAAATGCCGGCCCGCGATGCGCATGCCGGCTGTGACGTAATCTCGCGTCTCGCGAGATGACGCGCCGATGCGTCCAGGAGGAACAAATCAACCACCTCCCGGACGCATCGGTGCGTACAGCGGTCGGGAGGTGGTTAATAAGGGTAAAACTGCCTCAAAGTTCCATTGTCAGATTAGAACGGTCATTTCTCTAGCATACTCCCTTTCTGGATGTTCTCCTCTATTGCTGAAGGCTCATTCCACTCGGGCAGTCAACTTCTTGGGCGGCGACTGCTAATGTATCTATTTGAACAAATATGTAAGGCGGCCACGTGGTCTTCTACCTCTACTTTCTACCGTCACTATAGGATGCAGCTTAATTCTGTCTCTGATCTTCTCTTTGGTAAGAAGGTTTTTGAAGTGGTTTTCCACCCTTAAGGAAGGTGTTTTCTCTGTAATCTCTCTGTGGTGCTGTCGTGGGGGAACGGAAAAATGATACTTACCGATAATCAGATTTTCCAGACCCCAGAACAGCACCCTTCCTTATCTCTTTCCCCCCCCCATATTATATATTATATTTATATATAATCTTAGGTTGGAGTCACTCTCATGCTCTGTAAACTCACTGAGGGGAGAGAGGCTCCACCTTTTTATACTGCAGGTTTCCTGTCCTGGGAGGCGGAGCCATCTCTGTGGCACTGTCGTGGTGTCTGGAAAATCCAAATACTGGTAAGAGTAATCATAATTTTCCATTTCATTCACCATGATGGCCACAATGAGATTGACCCTTGACCTCTGTCGGTGCAGGAATACAGACAGTTTAAATTGCTCCCCACTCCTTCCCATCACGGTTTCCTGTTCCTACAGGGTCAGTGCACAGAGAGGCCTCCCTGTGCTGGGAGGTGAAGCAGATTATGGTAAGTTTTTATTTTTCACTTTTTATTTACACCCCTGTTAGGGAAAGTACTGAGGCCTCTTTCACACAGGTGTCCCACATTTGCTCAGAATGCGTTGTGTGTGAAACTTGCGTAAGTGCACACAAAATTTGTCAGTTTTGACTTTGATTGCGTTCATTTTGCACGTGAGTGATAAAAAACAACTGAATGTGATACCCAGACTTCTTTACTTAAGTTCGGATTTTGGTTAGTTCTGTAGATTTTATTTCCCCTTACAACATGGTTGCAGGGTGGATTTGATTAAATTTTTTTATATAAAATGCTTTTTGAGGTAAAAAAATATATTACCATCCAAAAGATGGAATAACATCATGAAATAAAGTTTTTTTTTTTATTGTGTAGAATAAGGCTGTATATGTTTAATTTTATTTGGTAAATAAATTCCATTAATCCATTCACAATGTCATGCTCTTTCAGAGGTTTTTGTAAGATATCACAGATGCTTGGTTTACTTTTGCAGTTCTCAAAACTGAATTTGACTCAGCAGAGATCACAGCAAAAATGTTATAACATGAACAGAGTTGAGAAAAAGACATTAATCCTAACTTCTACAAACCTATGAATACAGAATCTACCTAATCAAACTAATAGGAAAAGTTCTTATTCTAAAAATCTTCATCTACTTGCATATTATAAGTTGTGCTAGCAAGAATTAGTCTTTATGTAGAAAACTATGATTTAAATCAAGCCTTACTGACTAGTGATTTAAATCGTGATTTTTAAATAAGTTTGATTTAATTCAAATCCACTCTGCATGGTTGTAATACAGAATGCTTACTAGAATGTTGATTGAGTGGTTAAAAAAAAATTAGCTCCCCTTATCCACTTGATCGCGCAGCTGGTATCGTAGTCCTTCTTCTTTCAGGACCTGCAAAAGGACCTTTTGACGTAAACTCACTCACCACGTGGTGAGCGTGGTGACGTAAGCGCGGGTTATGCTAAATGAAGATAGTAGATATCCTTTCACAAGGTGACAAAAAAAAATGGGGAATCATTTAATTTTTTATTTTTTTTTGTTACGGCGCTCACTGCATAGGAGATTTTTATTTTATATTTTAAGTTTGGAGTTTTCGCACGTGGCAATATGTGATTTATTGATTGTTTATATATTTTATCCGTAAAATTGGGAAAAGGGGTAGTTTACACGTAATACGTTTTTTTATTTATTTTTTTACTTTAATAACTACCATATTTTTCGCTTTATAAGATGCACTTTTTCCCCCTCCAAAGTGGAGGGGAAAAGTTAGTGCGTCTTATAAAATGAATGTGGCCCAAATGTGTAACATAATGCAGCTCAGGAGCTCTCACTAACTGCTCCTGAGCTGCCATAAAACAATGGGAGATTGGACGGGAGACCGGGCGTGCAGCACTCTCGGTACCCTTCATTGAAGCCTGTGCATACATTGTGGCACTAAGCAGCGGGCTGGCGGTTTCACTGATGACCAAGTGCTGCGCTCGATCTCCATGTGAGCTGGTCCTGGAGTGTCCGGACTGGTACCGTAACTGTCTGCAGGCTAGCAGCATCTAGTATGCCATATAGTGCCGCCAGCCTGCATTACCGTAGTACAGCGCTGCTCTCTTCCTTCCCCTACCCCCCCCCCCCCCCCCCCAAAAAAAAAACTAAGTACCAGCTCTTCCATATAATGTGGTTTGTAATGAGCAGAATGTACCAGTTCTATTTATAATGAATTTCTAAAATGATTAACTGTTTTCATTTTTTATTTTTTTGCAGATGTGTTCAAAAAGCAAAGCAAGAAGCCAAAAATGGGAACCTGTTAAAGTCAATAGAATACTTTCAAAAAGCAGACTCCATACACCCCAGTGAAAAGCTTAAAGGTCGCATAGCAAAGCTTGAAGAAGCTCTCCAGCAGCTTGATATCCAAAATGAGCAAGATGATGAATTTATAGATGTGTTAGGCAGTGGGCTAATGCTCTATAAAGAACTATACAACAAGCTATTCGAACACCAAAAAGAAGGTGTTGCATTTATGTACAGACTTCACAGAGATGGAAGAAAAGGCGGTATTTTGGCAGATGACATGGGGCTGGGAAAGACTATCCAAGTTATTGCCTTCCTTTCTGGAATGTTTGATGCTGAATTGACCAATAGCGTACTATTAATAATGCCAACAACTCTAATTAGTAATTGGGTTAAAGAATTTGAAAAGTGGACTCCAGGCATGAGAGTGAGTGAATTTCATGGCACTAGCAAAAAGGAACGAAGCAGAAACCTAGAAAAAATCCAGAGAAAGGGTGGGGTTCTCATCACCACTTATCAAATGTTGATTAATAATTGGCAACAGCTTGCCACATGCAATGGACGAGAGTTTGTATGGGATTACATCATTTTAGATGAAGCTCATAAAATTAAATCCTCATCAACAAAGACTGCAAAATCTTGTTCTGCAATTCCTGCTAAGAATCGCATTCTTCTGACAGGCACGCCAATCCAAAACAATCTACGTGAGATGTGGGCCTTGTATGATTTTGCATGTCAAGGAACACTGCTGGGAACAGCTAAGACTTTTAAAATGGAATATGAAAACCCAATAATTAGGGCTAGAGAGAAAGATGCAACACCAGGTGAAAAAGCCCTTGGTCTTAAAATATCCGAAAACCTAATGAAAATTATTCAGCCTTACTTTCTTAGGCGTACAAAGAGTGACGTTCAGCATAAGAAGGTTTTTGAGCAACAGGCAACAATTGAGCGAAATAGAACAGTATGTACAATGCCTTCCCTTACAAGAAAGAATGACTTCATAATATGGGTCTATTTATCATCGATTCAGGAAGATGTGTATAGAAAATTTATATCTTTAGATCAAATTAAGGAATTGCTAATGACAACCAGGTCCCCTCTAGCAGAGCTGACCATTTTGAAGAAGCTTTGTGATCATCCGAGACTACTTTCTGCTAGAGCCTGTGTTCAGCTTGGCTTGGAAGGAGATGGCACTGAAGAGCATGACATTAAAGTTGTTACAAAATTTGATCACCTTTCGGATGAGGCTCTTATAAATGAGTCTGGAAAGTTGGTGCTTTTGATTGAGCTCCTTAATAGACTGAAAGAAGAAGGTCACAGGACTCTTGTTTTCTCGCAGTCAAGAAAAATGCTTGATATGATTGATCGCATCTTGAATAACAGAGGATTTAAAATAATGCGTATTGATGGGACAGTTTCTCTTTTAGATCGTGAGAAAAGAATAAGTATTTTCCAAACTAACAGCAGCTACTCTGTATTGCTGCTGACAACACAAGTTGGGGGTGTTGGATTAACATTAACTTCAGCTGACCGGGTTGTTATTTTTGACCCCAGCTGGAATCCAGCCACTGATGCACAAGCTGTTGATAGAGCCTACAGAATAGGACAACAAGCAAATGTTGTAATCTATCGACTCATAACCTGTGGCACAGTAGAAGAAAAAATATATAGGAGGCAAATCTTTAAGGACTCATTGATAAGACAAACAACTGGTGACAAGAAAAACCCCTTCCGTTACTTCTCAAAGCAGGAATTAAAGGAGCTGTTTTCTCTAGAAGACACTCAAACCTCTTCCACTCAGATTCAGCTCCAAAACATGCATTCTTCTCAAAGGAAAACTGATATAAATCTAGATGAACACATAGCTTATCTTCATACTTTACCAATTTTTGGAATCTCTGATCATGACCTCCTCTATTCACATGAGATTTCCTCCCAAGAGGAGGAAAACGAATATGAAAATGAACATGATGGTCAGTACATTAAAGAAAGAGTTCAGAAGGCTCACGAACTAGTACAGATGGAGTCTCAACTGAATGAACAGCTAATGGAAAACTTAAAAAGGGACTCGGAAGGGGTCTGGCTGAGACCAAATATTTTCCCTGAAAAACCTAAACGCAGAAGTATTTCTAATGATAAACCACAAGCCTTTCCTGAAATTATAGATACTACTGAACATGAAATTGCAAATGTCAGTTGTCAGATGATTAGTTTGGTGATAGAAGATTCAGATGATGAAACGCTTCCCAGTGTTTCATTTAAAAAGGAGCAACCAAATTCTCACATAAGCAGTTTAGCCATTGAAGATGACAGTCTACCTCCAGCTCCTCTAAATTGTGAAACCTCAAAGAATGGAAACAGTCACTCTACCAGTTTGGTGATTGAGCCTTTTGATGAGAATTTGACCCATGTTCCATACAGAAATGAATTGCCAAAAGAGACAGTGGACCAGACAAACCACTTGATAACTGAAGAATGCAGTGAGGACGACATTTCAGATCCAGTCACATTTACGAAAGCGTCTTCAAACATTGTAAGCACCCAAATGCTGTGCTACTGCAGCACACTGTTTTGAAAAGTAACTTGATAATTTTTGCAATCTTCAGAGTGTCCCTGTACTCTAGCACTTTAACGCTGTGGTAGTTAAGGCTCTGTTGCCGTAATACTATTTCACAGTAATGAACAGGCTCAGGAGCTGGACCTGTGCTGTAAGTACGCAGTGTCTTCAAAGGCCTCAGTCAATAGTGAATGCAACATCTGAGCAGTTAAAAGGAGGGAGCTCCCTCTGTCTTCCGTTTAGCTCCACATAAATGCAATCGCAGGCTTCTGAGTACTTGGTATGGCAACCAGGAGCCTTCAGAAGGGACCCAGGCCTGCCATGTCCTAGCTACTAATGCATCCTGCCTCTGGTAGGATGTAATATATTGTTAGGCCAGTTTCATACCGGCGTTTCTTTTTTGGCAGTGGTATTTGTCTGGCTGCCTCAGCACATTTGCCGTGCTGCGGCCAGATCTCGCCGCTCCCCAGTATAGTGAATGGGGCCAAGGCGGACTTTCGGCAGCGAACATGTGAACACTGTAGTATGAATCCGGCGGGCTGTTCCCCTACCGAAACAGTCTGCCGAAAAGATAAACACCAGTGTGAAAATGGCCTTAGCGTGACAAATAAAAAAATCCCTTTAGCTAATTTCACTTAATATATACTGTGTATATCTATATAGGTGTATGTGTATATTAATCTTATTTAACTTGCATGGTGAACTTGACCCAAAGACTTAACCCACATAAAACAAGCCCTCACATGGCTATGTCTAAGGAAAAATTTAAAAGGTATGGCTTTTGAAATAAATAATTGCCAAGCCTTAAGTACCAAATTGGGCTGCATCCTTAAAGGAGTTTGGTTGTGGGTTTATATTTCAGATATAAATATGCCAGTATCAGATTGGCAGGGAGGTTATGATTCCTGGCCATCCCAATCGCTGATCTCCTTTGTGTGCTGCTTTCCTGTCAAGAATAGTGTCATCTTGCTTGCAGCAATAGTGCAGTGTAATTACAAGTGACTCATCAATATAAACTAGGGGTGCACCATATGGGAATTTTGTGCGATTGCGATTAGGGCCCTAAAGTTTGCGATAACTATATGTGATATTTTAACCTCTTAAGGACATAGGGCGTACAGGTACGCCCTTGTGCCCTGGTACTTAAGGACACAGGGCGTACATGTACGCCCTGTGTATTTCTGATCACTGCCGTGCGGCTGGCAGTGATCGGAACCCGGTGCCTGCTCAAATCATTGAGCAGGCACCTAGGCTAAATGCGCGGGGGGGTCCCGTGACCCCCCCATGTCGGCGATCGCGGCAAACCGCAGGTCAATTCAGACCTGCGGTTTGCTGCGATT
Organism: Bufo gargarizans; assembly: GCF_014858855.1. Taxonomy (NCBI): domain Eukaryota; kingdom Metazoa; phylum Chordata; class Amphibia; order Anura; family Bufonidae; genus Bufo; species Bufo gargarizans. The sequence goes on from NC_058088.1 coordinate 141,118,446, forward strand.
TCTGCAGTTTCTGATCCCCGCGGTCCCTGACCGCGGGGATCAGAAACTTTAGGATTCCAAAAATGTTCCTGCATCCCTCCCCCCTGCACCCCTAAGTTATTTGAGCACGGTGGGAGGTGCAGGGGGAGGGTTGCGGGAGGCGGGCGGTGCGGTAGGTGGGATCGCGATCCCCCGCCCGCCTCCCCTTGAATAATCGTTGGTTTCTATTGGGTATACCAGGGTGCCAGCACATTGCTGGCACCCTGGTATAAACGGCTGACATCTGTGCTGCGATGTCAGCCGTTTAACCCTTTCCATACCGCGGTCCGTACGGACCGCTGTATGGAAAAGGTTAACAGCGCAGGGAGCTCCCTCCCTCTCCCATCGGGGGGCTGCTGTGCCTTTGCAGCCCCCCGAATGGAGAGGGAGAGAGCTCCCAGGCAGCCCCCCCAGAGCCCCGTCCTTACCCTTCCCCGTCTGCGCAGTTCTGACCATAACTGAGCAGACGGGGAAGGTTCCCATGGCAACAGGACGCCTCTCAGGCGTCCTGCTGTCCATGGTGCTGAACAGATCTGTGCTGAAAGGCATAGATCTGTTCAGACAAAGTGTAAAATACAGTAAAGTACTATATATTGTACTGTACTGTATTATACAGACATCAGACCCACTGGATCTTCAAGAACCAAGTGGGTCTGGGTCAAAAAGAAAGTGAAAAAAAGTGAAAATAAAGTAAAAATCAAAAAACACATTTATCACTGATTAAAAAAAAAAAAAATTCCCTACACATGTTTGGTATCGCCGCGTCCGTAACGACCTGATCTATAAAACGGTCATGTTACTTTACCCAAACGGTGAACGCCATAAAAATAAAAAATTAAAAACTATGATGAAATTGAAATTTTGCCCACCTTACTTCCCAAAAAAGTTAATAAAAGTGATCAAAAAAGTTGTATGTACTCCAAAATTGTAACAATCAAACCGTCATCTCATCCCGCAAAAATCATACCCTACCCAAGATAATCGCCCCAAAACTGAAAAAACTATGGCTCTTAGACTATGGAAACACTAAAACATGATTTTTTTTGTTTCAAAAATGAAATCATTGTGTAAAACTTACATAAATAAAAAAAAGTATACATATTAGGTATCGCCGCGTCCGTATCGACCGGCTCTATAAAAATATCACATGATCTAACCCCTCAGGTGACCACCGTAAAAAAAAAAAAAAAAAACGGTGTAAAAAAAGCAATTTTTTGTCATCTTACTTCACAAAAAGTGTAACAGCAAGCGATCAAAAAGTCATATGCACCCCAAAATAGTGCCAATAAAACCGTAATCTCATCCCGCAAAAAATGAGACCCTACTTGAGATAATCGCCCAAAAACTGAAAAAACTATGGCTCTTAGACTATGGAGACACTAAAACTTTTTTTTGTTTTAAAAATTAATTCATTGTGTAAAACTTACATAAATAAAAAAATTTGTATACATATTAGGTATCGCCGCATGCGTGACAACCTGCTCTATAAAATTACCACATGATCTAACCGGTCAGATGAATGTTGTAAATAACAAAAAAAAAAAGGTGCCAAAAAAGCTATTTCTTGTTACCTTGCCGCACAAAAAGTGTAATATAGAGCAACCAAAAATCATATGTACCCTAAACTAGTACCAACAAAACTGCCACCTTATCCCGTAGTTTCTAAAATGGGGTCACTTTTTTGGAGTTTCTACTCTAGGGGTGCATCAGGGGGGCTTCAAATGGGACATGGTGTCAATAAAACCAGTCCAGCAAAATCTGCCTTCCAAAAAACGTATGGCATTCCTTTCCTTCTGCGCCCTGCCGTGTGCCCGTACAGCAGTTTACGACCACATATGGGGTGTTTCTGTAAACTACAGAATCAGGGCCATAAATAATGAGTTTTGTTTTGCTGTTAACCCTTGCTTTGTAACTGGAAAAAAAATATTAAAATGGAAAATCTGCCAAAAAAGTGAAATTTTGAAATTGTATCTCTATTTTCCATTAAATCTTGTGCAACACCTAAAGGGTTAACAAACTTTGTAAAATCAGTTTTGAATACCTTGAGGGGTGTAGTTTCTTAGATGGGGTCACTTTTATGGAGTTTCTACTCTAGGGGTGCATCAGGGGGCTTCAAATGGGACATGGTGTCAAAAAAACAGTCCAGCAAAACCTGCCTTCCAAAAACCATATGGCGCACCTTTCACTCTACGCCCCGCTGTGTGGCCGTACAGTAGTTTACGGCCACATATAGGGTGTTTCTGTAAACGGCAGAGTCAGGGCAATAAAGATACAGTCTTGTTTGGCTGTTAACCCTTGCTTTGTTAGTGGAAAAAATGGGTTAAAATGGAAAATTAGCCAAAAAAATGAAATTCTCAAATTTCATCCCCATTTGCCAATAACTCTTGTGCAACACCTAAAGGGTTAACGAAGTTTGTAAAATCAGTTTTGAATACCTTGAGGGGTGTAGTTTATAGAATGGGGGCATTTTTGGGTGGTTTCTATTATGTAAGCCTCGCAAAGTGACTTCAGAGCTGTAGTGGTCCCTAAAAATTTGGTTTTTGTAAATTTCCGAAAAATTTCAAGATTTGCTTCTAAACTTCTAAGCCTTGTAACATCCCCAAAAAATAAAATATCATTCCCAAAATAATTCAAACATGAAGTAGACATATGGGGAATGTAAAGGCATCACAATTTTTAGGGGTATTACTATGTATTACAAAAGTAGAGAAACTGAAACTTTGAAATTTACAAATTTTTCCAAATTTTTGTTAAATTAGGTATTTTTTGGTGCAAAAAAAATATTTTTTTTTACTTCATTTTACCAGTGTCATGAAGTACAATATGTGACAAAAAAACAATCTCAGAACGGCCTGGATAAGTCAAAGCGTTTTAAAGTTATCAGCACTTAAAGTGACTCTGGTCAGATTTGCAAAAAATGGCCTGGTCCTAAGGTGTAAAAAGGCTGTGTCCTTAAGGGGTTAAGGGAATTGTGCTAGAGGTCTATTTGCTTGGATTTTCAAGGCAAAAGCACAGAAATTACTGATAATACTGAAATGTAGTTATGCTTAACTGAAGAACTGAAATGCAGAGTGTTTTTCAAAATAAAACATCTTTTACTAAATTAAATAACATATTTGCATTACTGCAAAAGTACAAAATACAAAACTTGCCATTTTCTTAATAGCACTGCACAGAACAGATAAACAGAATGAATAGAACATTTGTTCATTAAAATAACTTGCCTCCAGCCCCTCCTCCCTCCCTGCACTGTAACTAATGTATCGCTCGCCACGCTGTGCAACATAGTGACCGGCGATACTTCCGTGTCAACCATCGCTTTATAAGATGCACTGCCATTCCCCCCCCACACACACACTTTTAGGGGGGGAAAAATGTTTGTTTTATAAAGCGAAAAATATGGTAATACAATTGCAGCATTTTTTGGTCGGGCAATTGCGATATGGCGATTTATTGCGATTGCTTTGGCGATAGTGTGCAGGCCTAATATAAACCCACATAGTTCAGGTTTTTATTGATTACCTATCCTCAGAAGCAGGTAAACACCGAAGAGCAGTCAGTGCTGGCACAGCGCGGCTTCTCTTCAACCAGCTGATCGGCATGGGTGTCTGCCAATCTAACATTGATGTCATATCCTGATCATCAATAAAAATGACTTTAACAACACCTTTACCCCCTTAAAAAGGTTTGCAGTGGGTTTATATTGATGCTCTTTAAATGAGTTTTGTTTTTTAAGGCTGCTCCCATTCAAAACTGTTGCGGAATTTAAAAAAAATTTATTTTATTTTTTACCCCATTTGGAAAATGGGGTATTACCCCATTTGAAAATTGCCTTATTAAATGGTGGAATTAGAAAGTGCAACTTTTCCTGCTAAAAACAAGCCCCCATACGGTAATATAAACAGAAAAATAAAAAAAGGTAAGGAGTGAGTGAGAAACTAATATGCAAAAATGAAGAAAACAACCTCTTGGGCTGAAAGGGTGACTACCTTGGGTGTTTTGGATGCAGCGATGCTAATGTTTATTTATGACTCTAGGAAGCAGACTTAAAGGGGTATTCCCACTTCATTAAATAGGGTTACATTAAATCATTGCCCCCCACTGAACATTTCTTATACATGTAATTTAAAAAAAACATGCCATTCGGCATAAAAATGCTCCTTTCACTCCCCTGTGTTTATGCTGGTATCCCATAGATACGGCCACATCTCGCCGGCCTATGCTGTAAAACGCGAACGTGCACGTCTTTAGCAGTATCGGGCGGCCAGTCAGCGGAAGTAGAGATGGGAAGTTCGGACCTGTACACACAGAGCTCCGCTACATGCTATACTAATAGCTTGGGGTCCCCCTGCACTTACTAGTATGTCTGGGCACCGCTCCGTTCGCCCGGTATAGGCTCTGGTGTCTGCAGCTCCCTCTGTTGTACTGGGCGGAGTTTTTGTATTAGGGTTGTCCCTTGCTGCAGCACTGGCCAATCGCAGCACACAGCTCATAGCCTGGGAGTCCCAGGCTATGCGCTGTGTGCTGCGATTGGCCAGTGCTGCAGCAAGGGACAACCCTAATACAAAAACTCCGCCCAGTACAACAGAGGGAGCTGCAGATACCGGGCGAACGGAGCGGTGCCCAGACATACTAGTAAGTGCAGGGGGATCCCCGGGCGCCGCTCTGCCCGCAGATATAGTTAGTTTTGTTCGTTTTTAAACTAGTGAAAGGTCCTCTAGTAGGGGGCAGTGGCATGGCGCTTTGTCGGTGCCCCTGGTTGGTTGTGCTTGGCTGTAGATGGACTGCACGAGTCATGGGGTGCAGTCATCAGCGAGGAACCAGGGAACACCTTATCCATCACTATACTCGCACAATATGGGATCAGTAACATGTGCTTCCCCATCTTGTGTGTGTGTGTGTGTATATATCTATATATCTTTGCTGAGTGATAGCAATCCACACCAGGAGAGATAAGCTTCAGACACTGCTGGGAGCTAGTCAGCCTGATGACTCATACTATTCACATGAACGAGCACGCAGGACTCAGCTCTCAGTGTGAGGTCATAAGGAGGCGTGGCCAGCCTTCACTTTAGCTGCCTAAGCCAGCCCAGCTTTAGAAGCAGAAAAGCAGGGAGTGAATTCTGCTGTAACTGCAGCTCAGGCTGATTTAGCAAAATGGGAAAACCCCTTTAACCCCTTTCCGACATGACGTAATAGTACATCATGGTGGCAGGTGCGTTACCGCATTTGATGTACTACTACGTCATGGTGATCTGGCAGGAACCGGAGCGGTGCGCGCCCGATCACTGCATGGGCTCGGCAGTCCCTGATAGCTGGGTCTCCTAGGCAACCTGTTAGTGTATTACGCAGTCTAATACTCTAACAGGCAATGCATTACAATACAGATGTATTGTAATGCATTGCAGAGGGGATCATACCCCCAAAAGTAAAGTCCCAGAGTGGGACAGAAATGGTTTAAAAAAGTAATTTTTTTTTTTTTGGGGTCACCTTGCCCTATAAAGTGTAATATATATATATATATATATATATATATATATATATATATATATATATATATATATATATATATATATATAAATTCAAAAATGCTTTATCATGTAAAACTGAAATAAACAAAGTAGGCATATTTTATATCACCGCGTCCGTAACAACCTGCTCTATAAAAATAGTGCATGCTCTAACCTGTCAGATGAATCTTGTAAAAAAAAAAAAATAGTGCCAGAACAGCCATTTTTTTGGTTACCTTGCCTCATAAAAAACGAATATAGTGATTAAAAATCATATATACCCCAAAATAGTACCAATAAAACTGGCACCTTATCCTCTAGTTTCCAAAATGGGGTCACTTTTGGAAGTTTCTACTGTAGGGGTGCATCAGCGGGGCTTCAAAAAACCATGCCTTCTAAAAATCAGTTCAGCAAAATCTGCCTTCCAAAAACCATGCGGCAGTCATTTCCTTCCCTGCCGTGCGCCCTTTCATCAGTTTACGACAACATGACGGGTGTTTCTGTAAACCTCAGAATCAGGGTAATTAATGTTTTGTTTGGCTGTTAACCCTCCATCTGTTAAAGAAAAAAATGTATTAAAATGGAAAATCTGCCTAAAGTGAAATTCAGTAATTTCATATTCATTTCCCTTTAATTCTTGTGGAACACCTAAAGGGTTAAGAGTTTGTAAAAATCAGTTTTGAGTAACTTGAGGGGTGTAGTTTCTACAATGGGGTCATTTATGGGGGTATCCACTATGTAAGCCCCACAAAGTGACTTAAGACTTCAACTGGTCCTTTTAAAAAGTGGGTTTTGGAAATTTTCATTTATCATTTTTTTTTTTTTTTTGGGTTATCAGTTTCTGTTTTAAAAGCAGAGAAATTAATATTTTGAAGATTGCAAATTTTTCAAAATTTGGGATTTTTAGTAACACAATGACGAAAAGACATTTGTCCATCCAGGTTGGCCTGTCATCCTGCAAGTTGATCCAGAGGAAGGCAGAAGGAAGAAGGGGAAAAAACAAACAAAACCCTGTGAGGTAGAGGCCAATTTTCCTCACTTTGGAGTCGGGAAGAAATTTTTTATTCCACTAATCAGGCAATCAGAATAACTCTCTGGATCAACGACCCCTCTCTAGTAGCTATGGCCTGTAATATTACACTCCAGAAATACATCCAGGCCCCTCTTGAATTCTTTTATTGTACTCACCATCACCACCTCCTCAGGCAGAGAGTTCCATAGTCTCACTGCTCTTACCATAAAGAATCCTCTTCTATGTTTGTGTACAAACCTTCTTTTCTCCAGACTCAGATGATGTCCCCTCGTCAGTCACAGTCCTGGGGATAAATAGCTGATGGGAGAGATCTCTGTACTGACCCCTGATATATTTATACATTGTAATTGGATCTCCCCTCAGTCGTGTTTTTTTTTTTCTAAAGTGAATAACCCTAATTTTGATCTTTCAGGTAGGGATCGACCGATTATCGGATTTACCGATATTATCGGCCGATATTCAGGATTTTGAACGCTATCTGTATCGGCATTTATTTTGCTGATATTCCGATAGCGTATGGGGAACACAGATCGCGCTGCTGTCAGCGCTCTCCGTGTTCCCCTTAGCAGCACAGGGGAGAAGGAAGCAGTGTCTCCTCCCCCTGTGCTGCTGCCACTGCCGCCAATGAAAGGACAGGGGACAAGAGGAGGGGAGGAGCTATGGCCACTGCGCCACCAATGAAGCTTAATCTCTCATTTATTCATATACAACAGGAGGCGGGAGCTGCAGAATCACATAGCCGGCTCCCGACCTCTATGAGCTGTAGCTGCGATCTGCGGTAGTTAACCCCTCAGGTGCCGTGGATCGCAGCTATTGCTCATAGAGGTCGGGAGCCGGCTATGTGATTCTGCAGCCAGCTCCCGCCTCCTGTATATGAATAAATGAGAGGGGTTGTCCAAGTTATATTTATTGATGACCTATCCCCAGGATAGGTCACCAATATCAGATCGGCTGGGGTCCAACACCCGGCACCCCCTCCGATCAGCTGTTTGAAGAGGAGACTCGCACTGTGTCAGCGCTGCCTCCTCTTCACTGTTTTCATTCTAGCCGTTGCATCTGCAGTGGTGAGCAGGTGTAATTACACCCAAGCCGTCCCATTCATTTCAATAGGAAAGCTTGGGTGTAATTACACCTGCTCACCACTGCAGATGCAACGGCTAGAATGAAAACAGTGAAGAGGAGGCAGCGCTGACACCGTGCGAGTCTCCTCTTCAAACAGCTGATCGGAGGGGGTGTCGGACCCCCTCCGATCTAATATTGATGACCTATCCTGAGGATAGGTCATCAATAAATATAACTTGGACAACCCCAGTGCGTCCCCCCCACCCCAGTATTAAAAACATTGGTGGCGCAGTGCGCCCCTCCACAGGATCCCATCCTCCTCCGATCGGAGCCCCAGCAGTGTAATGCTGGGGCTCCGATCGGTTACCATGGCAGCCAGGACGCTACTGAAGCCCTGGCTGCCATGGTAAGCTCCATGCTGCTGTGTGCACAAAGCACAGGGCAGCAGGGACAGTGTGAGCTCCTATTCACCCTGATGGATCTCTATCAGGGTGAATAGGACAAGGGTTCTAGTCCCTAAGGGGGCTAAAAGTTAGTAAGTAAAAAAAAAAAAAAAAAAATTACAAAAATAAAACACCAAAATATTAAGTATAAATGAAAAAGAAAGATTTACAAAAAAAAACCCTACACATTTTACAATAAACATACATTTTCAGCAGATTTGTGGGATTTTTATTTTTTTCAAAAATAAAAATTCCCAGAATATCTGTATAAATTATCGGCTATCTGCCTGAAAGTTCACAAATTATCGGTATCTGCCCTAAAAAATCAATATCGGTCGATCCCTACTTTCAGGGTACTGTAGTTGCCCCATTCCAGTTATTACTTTAGTTGCCCTCTACAGCTCTGTCTGCCTTGTTCACAGGAGCCCAGAACTGTACACAGTACTCCATGTGTGGTCTAATGATTTGTAAAGTGGTAGGACTATGTTCTCATCACGGGCATCTATGCCCCTACTGATGCAACCCATTATCTTATTGGCCTTGGCAGCAGCTGCCTGACACTGGTTTTTGCAGCTTGGTTTGCTGTTTATTAAAATTCCTAGATCCTTTTCAATGTCGGTGTTATCGAGTGTTTTATCATTTAGTATGTACAGGTGACTTGCATTATTCCTTCCCATGTGCATAACTTTACATTTCAGTGTTAAACCTCATCTGCCACTTATCTTCCCAAGCCTCCAGTCTATCCAGATCGCTCTGTAGTAGTATACTGTCCTCTTCAGTGTAAATTACTTTACACAGTTTAGGGTCATCTGCAAAAATTTATATTTTACTGTGCAACCCTTCTACAAGATCACTAATAAATATATTGAAGAGAATAGGGCCCAATACTGACCCCTGAGATACTCCACTAGTGGCAGTGTCCCAATCTGAGTGTGTACCACCAATAACCACCCTCTGTTTTCTATCACTGAGCCAGTTACTTACCCACATACAGACGTTTTCTCCCAGTCCGAACATTCTCCTTTTATATACTACTTTTATGTGGTACAGTGTCAAATGCTTTGGAGAAGTCCAGATATACGACATCACCGCTGTCAAATCTAGAACTTGCCTCCTTTATAGAAACTGATTAAATTAGTTTGCCATGACTGATCCCTCATGAAGCCATGCTGATATGGTGTTATTTGCTTATTTCTGCTAAGATGCTCTAACATAGCATTCCTCAGAAAACCTTCAAACTGTTTACCCACAACAGATGTTAAACTTACCGGCCTATAGTTTCCAGGCTCTGTTTTTGGACCCATTTTGAATATTGGCACCACATTTGCCACCTGCCAATCCTGTGGGACATTTCCTGTCAGTATAGAGTCTGCAAATATCCGAAATAAGGGTCTGGCTATGACATTACTTAATTCCCTTAGGATACGGGGGTGTATGCCATCCGGTCCTGGCGATTTGTCTATTTTAATCTTTTTAAGTCGCTGTTATACTTCTTCCTGGATCAGACAGGACACTTGATGGGGAATTTATTTTTACATTCAGCATGTTATCTGACAGTTTCTTTTCCTCAGTGAATACATTGGAGAGAAGAGAAATTTAACAGCTTTGCTTTCTCCTCATCGCTCTCTGCGACGACCCCCTGCCCCCCCCCCTCCCCCCAATTACTCTTTAAAGGGCCGACACCTTCAGATTTATACTTCACATTTATATAATTGAAGAAAATTTTAGGGTTGGTTTTACTCTTTGGCAATTAGTCTCTGTCTCTAGTTTGCCCGCTTTTATTTGTTTTTTACATGTTCTATTTTTTTTCCTTGTGGTTTTTCAGTGCTTCCATGCTACCTTCCTGTTTTTTAGTGTTTTTATATGCTTTCCTTTTTTCATTTATTGCTTTCTTTACAGTTCTGTTTATCCACATTGGTTTCTTTTTGTTCCTTAACCCCTTAAGGACACAGCCTTTTTACACCTTAGGACCAGGCCATTTTTTGCAAATCTGACCAGTGTCCCTTTAAGTGCTGATAACTTTAAAACGCTTTGACTTATCCAGGCCGTTCTGAGATTGTTTTTTCGTCACATATTGTACTTCATGACACTGGTAAAATGAAGTTAAAAAAAAAAACTAATTTAACAAAAATTTTGAAAAATTTGTAAATTTCAAAGTTTCAGTTTCTCTACTTCTGTAATACATAGTAATACCCCTAAAAATTGTGATGTCTTTACATTCCCCATATGTCTACTTCATGTTTGAATTATTTTGGGAATGATATTTTATTTTTGGGGGATGTTACAAGGCTTAGAAGTTTAGAAGCAAATCTTGAAATTTTTCTGAAATTTACAATAACCCAATTTTTAGGGACCACTACAGCTCTGAAGTCACTTTGCGAGGCTTACATAATAGAAACCACCCAAAAATGACCCCATTCTATAAACTACACCCCTGAAGGTATTCAAAACTGATTTTACAAACTTCGTTAACCCTTTAGGTGTTGCACAAGAGTTATTGTCAAATGGGGATGAAATTTGAGAATTTCATTATTTTGCCAAATTTTCAATGTTAACCCATTTTTTCCACTAACAAAGCAAGGGGTTAACAGCCAAACAAGACTATCTTTATTGCCCTGACTCTGCCGTTTACAGAAACACCCCATATGTGGCCGTAAACTACTGTACGGCCACACAGCGGGGCGTAGAGTGAAAGGTGCGCCATATGGTTTTTGGAAGGCAGGTTTTGCTGGACCATTTGAAGCCCCCTGATGCACCCCTAGAGTAGAAACTCCATAAAAGTGACCCCATCTAAGAAACTACACCCCTCAAGGTATTCAAAACTGATTTTACAAAGTTTGTTGACCCTTTAGGTGTTGCACAAGATTTAATGGAAAATAGAGATACAATTTCAAAATTTCACTTTTTGGGCAGATTTTCCACTGTAATATTTTTTTTTCCAGCTACAAAGCAAGGGTTAACAGCCAAACAAAACTCATTATTTATGGCCCTGATTCTGTAGTTTACAGAAACACCCCATATGTGGTCGTAAACTGCTGTACGGGCACACGACAGGGCGCAGAAGGAAAGGAATGCCATACGGTTTTTGGAAGGCAGATTTTGCTGGACTGGTTTTATTGACACCATGTCCCATTTGAAGCCCCCCTGATGCACCCCTAGAGTAGAAACTCCAAAAAAGTGACCCCATTTTAGAAACTACGGGATAGGGTGGCAGTTTTGTTGGTACTAGTTTAGGGTACATATGATTTTTGGTTGCTCTATATTACACTTTTTGTGCGGCAAGGTAACAAGAAATAGCTTTTTTGGCACCGTTTTTTTTTTTTTTCATCTGAAAGGTTAGATCATGTGGTAATTTTATAGAGCAGGTTGTCACGGACGCGGCGATACCTAATATGTATACAATTTTTTTTATTTAAGTTTTACACAATGAATTAATTTTTAAAACAAAAAAAAGTTTGTGTCTCCATAGTCTAAGAGCCATAGTTTTTTCAGTTTTTAGGCGATTATCTCAAGTAGGGTCTTATTTTTTGCGGGATGAGATTACGGTTTTATTAGCACTATTTTGGGGTGCATATGACTTTTTGATCGCTTGCTGTTACACTTTTTGTGAAGTAAGATGACGACAAAAAATAGCTTTTTTTACACTTTTTTTTTTTTTTTCACGGTGGTCACCTGAGGGGTTAGGTCATGTGATATTTTTATAGAGCCGGTCGATACGGACGCGGCGATACCTAATATGTATCCCTTTTTTTTTTTTTTTTTTTTTTTTTTTTTATGTAAGTTTTACACAATGATTTCATTTTTGAAACAAAAAAAATCATGTTTTAGTGTTTCCATAGTCTAAGAGCCATAGTTTTTTTCAGTTTTGGGGTGATTATCTTGGGTAGGGTATGATTTTTGCGGGATGAGATGACTGTTTGATTGTTACAATTTTGGAGTACATACAACTTTTTTGATCACTTTTATTAACTTTTTTGGGAAGTAAGGTGGGCAAAATTTCAATTTCATCCTAGTTTTTAATTTTTATGGCGTTCACAGTTTGGGTAAAGTAACATGACCGTTTTATAGATCAGGTCGTTACGGACGCGGCGATACCAAACATGTAGGGAATTTCATTCTTGGATTAAATATGCTTGTGTGAAGTTGGTCTTAAAGGGAACAGGTCACCAGAAAATTCACTGTTAAACAAACCATTGCTTTGTAGGGCTAGCTCAGCTAAATATCTTTTGACAATCGGCTTCGTTCTGGGTTTATATCATATGCATATGACCAGTTATGTGCACCAACTTCAGGCTCATGCCACTGTGTACACTTGAGCTCCTCCCTCTCCTTGATTTACCAAGCCATATTCCTGCATAGGCATCTCATCTGTCCTTGTCAGTGAATAAAGGAGGGGCTGGCATATTAAGCAGGATGAGCAAGTGTGCACAGACTGCCATGGGCCTACTCTCAGTGCACTTAACATTCAGCTTAGTTAGGGTACTTTCACACTTGAGGCAGGACGGATTCGTCAGGCTGTTAACCCTGTTGGATCTGTCCTTTCGCAGGACCGCCGCTCCATCCCCATTGATTCTAATGGACGGGGGCTGAACTCCGGCGCAGCACGGCAGAGCACGCAAACTGCCATACTGCACCGGAGCTCCGCCCGTCCCAATTAGTCAATGGGGACTGAGCTGCGGCACGGCAGAATGATGGATCCGACAGGGTGAACAGCCTGTCTGATCCGTCCTGCCGCAAGTGTGACCCTTTGCCCTACAAGATGGTGTTCCTGGTTTAAGGCTAGTGTCACACAGTTTTTTATGTCTGTTTTTAATGCAGTTTTTTAAGCGAAAGTCAAAATTGGATCCAGGATAAATTGGCATAAACTTTCTTTATATTTCTGATTCCTTTCCAACCCTCTTCTGGATTTTTCTCTTAAAAACAAAAACTTTCACAAAGAACTATGTGTGATCACCCTTAGGCACATTCACCCTTTTTTTTTTTTTTTTTTTTTTTTTGCTGGCATAATTTGGCATGGATTTTATGCCAAAAATCCACTGGTAACCACATGGAATCTGCCTCCCGTTGTTTTCAATGGAAGGCTGTTGCTTCTTTTCATGCAGCTGCGGTATATAGCGGTGACTGCACCAAGATATTACTTGTGTTTTTCTTTTGTTTTTTTTTGGTCCAGTTCCCGGACATATGCCGCTGGAAACCACTGTGGGTACTTTTGTGTGTTTTAGCTTCGCTCGACATGTATTTTCAGTCATTTTGTCTCGTATGTATGGCGCTAACCTGTGGAGGGAAGCACTTTTGCAGAGCACTTGCGCTCCTTTGCGCCCCTGAAGCTGCATTCTCTTTTAGCACTTGCTGCGGGCTCTTCGCTCAGTCAACTGCTCCTGTACAAGGATCTTAAAGAGGACCTTTCACCTGTAAAATGAATGTGAACTAAGTATGCTGACATGGAGAGCGGCGCCCGGGGATCACGCTGCACGTACTATTTTACCCGGGCGCCGCTCCATTCTCCTGCTATGCCCTCCGGTATCTTCCTTCTGAAAGTTATAGTAGGCGGTGTCTGCACTTGTCCTCTGGGCAACTCCTTCTCCTAGGCTGCAGTACTGGCCAATCGCAGAGCACAGCTCACAGCCTAGGAGAAAAAACCTCCCAGGCTGTGAGCTGTGCGCTGCAATTGGCCAGCACTGCAGCCTAGGAGAAAGAGATGCCCACAGGACAAGTGCAGACACCGCCTACTATAACTTAGAGCGAAGATACCGGAGGGCATAACGGGAGAAAGGCGCAGCGTCCAGGGATAATAGTAAGTGCAGCGAGATCCCCGGGCGCCGCTCTCCATGTCAGCATACTTAGTTCACATTCTTTTTACAGGTGAAAGGTCCTCTTTAAGATTACAATGATCTACAGATGGGATCATACTAAAAGTGACCCGGGCTTCTTAAATATAAGTTCCTGCTCTACAGCAAACCTTTAGAACGGTTCTTATGGCATCTCAGGCAAGATATGTGTTTTAGAAATGGATTCAATTGTACCTTTTTGTGAGACTTCCTTCCAGACTCCAATCTTTAAAAGTAGACACCTGTTAAATATTTAATCACTGTCCTTACTAAAAAAAAAAAATTATTTTTTTTTTTTGCAGGCTTTTGGAAGTTCTCTAATAAATGGATATTCTGGAATGGAAAAAATGGTTTCAGCAGCTTTACCGGTTAACAGTTTGGGCATCAAAAGTTCAAACAGTTTGCCATCTTGTGTTATCAAAGCAGCAGAACGTGAACAACCATGCATTAAAGAAAATGTAAGTCTCAATGAAGACACCCGTTCCCCTCTATCAAATTCCCAATTTCAATGTGACTTTAATTTAGTTCTAGAAGATTCAATGGATGATCATTCTGCATCAGTGCATGAAATGGAAACCTCCATTGTTCCAGCAAAGGAAGTTCTACTAATACTGGATGATTCTTTGGAAAATATGAGCCAAAAAGATAACTGCTTTGAATGTTCTATGGAACTTGAAAGAAAAAGTAGAAATATAAGTGTAAATGAGGAGGATTCAAAGTACAAACTTGAAGGTTGTGCTGAAGTTGCAGAAACTTTTCAGAATGAAATGGATATATTAAACTCTTGTCTGGAAAATAGCACTGGAGAAGTTAGTAGAATTGATGCAGAGGAGAGTGATGAAGAGGAGATTCTTTTTGCCACCAATCGTAAAGGTACCAGGAGAATCTGTTCTGAAAGTGAAACAGAGAGCTCAGTGTTTCTAAATGAAGAAAATGAGCGAGAGTTTTCACCTTTCAATAGCCCTTCTGCCAAAGTGATGAGTGTGTCAACTCCAAAGTTAGAGAAATGTTGGTCCGACAACCTGTTTCCCCAAAGGAGCAGTTTAGGAAGGCGCAAATCTATTGCATCAAGAAGGTCTCTAGTTCATGTAGCTGTAGAAGAAGCTACAGACATTCGAGAAGATATTAATGATGGAGATGACGAAGTCAGTGACCAAGGGGAGGAGGAAGAATTGCTAGCAAATGAAGTGCAAGAGGGAGATGATGAAGAACATGAACATACAGAAGAGAAGCCAATGGGAGAAATTTTCGTCCTGGAGGACAGTTTACTAACATCAGAAGAGGATTATGAACATGATAGCTTTGCTATAAAATTCTCTTCAAATGAAGAGATAAGAGAGTCTACTGGTGAAGTGGAACTGCTCTCTGATGAGCAAGTTGACTACTTGGCTGCAGAAATGTATCAAAGTAAAGGGTCTAGTCAAGAAGATGACTACTCCATTCTGGTGAAACGTGGTAAGGAGCTTAAAGATGGCGGACATGTGAAAGAAGCTTTACACTGTTTTGAGAAAGCACTTAATATTAAATCTGGAGACCCTGAACTTATGATGATTACTTTGAGTTTGTACAGACAACTATGTTAAGATTTTTTATTTTTTTTTATCCAGTTACCAGTAAAAGAGAAATCTAATTGTAATAATATGGTCTGTGTTTTCCTTGTAAATAGAATATAATAAAAATTCTGAAACCGTACAATCCATTGCCAGTTTTTATGTTTAGGACCTTCAGTTCTGAAGTGACGGAGTTGCTTTCTTAACCACTTCAACCCTGCTAGCTGAAACCGCCTTCATGACCAGGCCACTTTTTACACTTCTGCACTACACTACTTTCACCGTTTATTGCTCGGTCATGCAACTTACCACCCAAATGAATTTTACCTCCTTTTCTACTCACTAATAGAGCTTTCATTTGGTGGTATTTTATTGCTGCTGACATTTTTACATTTTTTGTTATTAATCAAAATGTAACGATTTTTTTGCAAAAAAATAATTTTTCACTTTCAGCTGTAAAATTTTGCAAAAAAAGACATCCATATATAAATTTTTCTCCAAATTTATTGTTCTACATGTCTTTGATAAAAAAAAAATGTTTGGGCAAAAAAAAATGGTTTGGGTAAAAGTTATAGCGTTTACACACTATGGTACAAAAATGTGAATTTCCGCTTTTTGAAACAGCTCTGACTTTCTGAGCACCTGTCATGATTCCTGAGGTTCTACAATGCCCAAACAGTAGAAAAACCCCACAAATGACCCCATTTCGGAAAGTAGACACCCTAAGGTATTCACTGATGGGCATAGTGAGTTCATAGAACTTTTTATTTTTTGTCACAAGTTAGCGGAAAATGATGATTGATTTTTATTTTATTTTTTTTCTTACAAAGTCTCATATTCCACTAACTTGCGACAAAAAATAAAAAATTCTAGGAACTCGCCATGCCCCTCACGGAATACCTTGGGGTGTCTTCTTTCCAAAATGGGGTCACTTGTGGCGTAGTTATACTGCCCTGGCAATTTAGGGGCCCAAATATGTGAGAAGTACTTTGAAATCAAAATCTGTAAAAAATGACCGGTGAAATCCGAAAGGTGCACTTTGGAATGTGGGACCCTAAAGCGTGAGAAGTCTGGAATATAAATGTCTAAATTTTTACGCATTTGGATTCCGTGAGGGGTATGGTGAGTTCATGTGAGATTTAATTTTTTGACACAAGTTAGTGGAATATGAGACTTGGTAGAGAAAAAACAAAAACAAACAAAATTTCCGCTAACTTGGGCCCAACAAAAATGTCTGAATGTAGCCTTACAGGGGGTGATCAATGACAGGGGGGTGATCAGGGAGTCTATATGGGGTGATAACCCCCCTGTCATTGATCACCCCCCTGTAATGCTCCATTCAGACGTCCGTATGATTTTTTTACGGATCCACTGATACATGGATCGGATCCGCAAAACACATGCGAACCTCTGAATGGAGCCTTACAGGGGGGTGATCAATGACAAGGGGGTGATCACGCATATAGACTTCCTGATCACTTCCCTGTCATTGATCACCCCCCTGTAAGGCTCTATTCAGACGTCCGTATGATTTTTACGGATCCACTGATACATGAATCGGATCCGCAAAACACATGCGGACCTCTGAATGGAGCCTTACAGGGGGGTGATCACCCATATAGACTCCCTGATCACCTCCGTCATTGATCACCCCCCTGTAAGGCTCCATTCAGACGTCCGCATGTGTTTTGCGGATCCGATCCATGTATCAGTGGATCCGTAAAAATCATACGGACGTCTGAATGGAGCATGACAGGGGGGTGATCAGGAAGTCTATATGCGTGATCACCCCCCTGTAAGGCTCCATTCAGACGTCCGCATGTGTTTTGCGGATCCGATCCATGCATCAGTGGATCCGTAAAAATCATATGGACGTCTGAATGGAGCCTTACAGGGGGGTGATCAATGACTGAGGTGATCAGGGAGTCTATATGGGTGATCACCCCTCTGTCATTGATCACCCCCCTGTAAGGCTCCATTTAGAGGTCTGCATGTGTTTTGCGGATCCAATCCATGTATCAGTGGATCTGTAAAAATCATACGGACCTCTGAATGGAGCCTTACAGGGGGGTGATCAGTGGTTCATAAAGGGTTAATAAGTGACGGGGGGGGGGTGTAGTGTAGTGTTTTGTGGTACTTTACAGAGCTGCCTGTGTCCTCTGGTGGTCGATCCAAACAAAAGGGACCACCAGAGGACCAGGTAGCAGGTATATTAGACGCTGTTATCAAAACAGCGTCTAATATACCTGTTAGGGGTTAAAAAAAATCAGATCTCCAGCCTGCCAGCGAACGATCGCCGCTGGCAGGCTGGAGATCCACTCGCTTACCTGCCGTTCCTGTGAGCGCGTGTTCACAGGAATCCTCGCGTCTCGCGAGAGGACGCGTATATGCGTCCAGGAGGAGTAAAGCAACCACCTCCCGGACGCATATGTGCGTACATCGGTTGGGAGGTGGTTAAGAGAAGCAACCCATAAATTACACCATTTTAAAAACCTGCACCCTTAAGTTTTATTTAAAACATGGATTTAGGAACATTGTTAACCCTTTAGGTGTTCAACAAGGATTAAAGCAAAATAGAGGTGAAATTTAAAATGAAAGACTGCAACAAAGTTCATCAATTTTTTTTCCTGCAACACAGCAAGGGTTAACAGCAAAGCTAAAATAACGAGAAAGATAGAAATCATCCTGCACGAAATGATATCCAAATATGTAAATGTGCATGGCTACGTTTATAAAAATCACAGAAAATAATGCACTAAGAGATGCAAACATCATGTTTTGATCAAAATATATTGGCTGAGAGTCAGTCTCAGATTTTAACATATCGGTGCCAATGTGGTCTGTCAGGCAGTTCCTACTCTAAACCTACCTATGCTGTTGCGCATCTACATTCAGGAGAGCAGACCCTGCACATATAGTGTGCTGCTTCTAGTTACCTCTGTGTGCATCAAATGAGGAGGATCACACACAGCTTTATGAACCACCTAATCAAGGTTGCATGGTGGATAGGCTGAACAAAAAGTGCAGTGGAAGGAACATCCACATATTTGGTTGTCATATTGTACAGAATGTTTTGTATTTTTTTTTTTTCCTGTGATTTTTGTTAAGTTTGTTCTTGAAGGAGTGTCACCTTCATGTGTGAATGCGCTCCTGTTTTATTTTGGGAGCAGCATTCTTGTGCACTTTTTGCCCACAGAGCTAACTTGGAGCAGCACACTATGTGCAGGGTCTGTTCTCCTGAATGTAGATGCCCAACAGCATAGGTAGGTTTAGAGTAGGATCTGCCTGACTGAGACCACCTTGACTCTGCTAAGCAGGCACAGATGTGTTTTGATCAAAATACATTGGCAGAGAGTCTGATTTTTATCATATCAGAGTGAGGGCTTAGTCCATATGTTTTTTTATCTTATGTATGAATGCATTATTTCCACCTCATCACCACGACAGCTACGAGGAGATTGACCCCTGACCTCTGTAGGGGCAAGAACAGAGAGAGGGTTTAAATGCCCACCACCAACACCAGTGTTTTCTGTCCCTACAAAGACAGGGGCAGAGAGAGAGAGTCTCCCTGTGGGGAGATGATGTTTTTTTTTTTCCAGGCACCTACCGGTGTTCCCCCTGCCCTCCTGCGGTCGGCATACTAATGCTGGGCAGGGGTGAAGGAGGGAGGCCCCACTCCATTATTAGACCTGAAGCTGCTCCCGACTGCGATCTCCCGCTGAGCCCTTGGGGCGTTCGCCGGGTGCGCACCGAAGCGCTTCTGAGGGCGGCCGGCGTCACTTGGGTGGACGAGGGAAGTGACGTCATCCAGGAAGCGTCTCCAGCTTCAAATTCTGGCGCCAGCAAGCGCTGAATGCCTCCTGTACGGCATACCTGGAGCTGTGTGCGGTCATGTCGGCTGAACCCTGCTCCCCTGGAGACCCTCCTGTGCTGCCTACTGTAAGTCCCCTGTGGGGAAGCGCTTGTTACTCTGCTACTTGTTCTCAAACACTGTACCAGGTTGTCTTCTCCTCCTCCACTTCTCAGGCTTAGGGCTTTATCTCCATTGCATTTATTTCATGGCTGATAGGGATTATTTCCCCCAGGTTCCTAAGGAGGCCCAGAAAAAGGTCAGGAAAAAGGCCAAATGCGTGTCCTGCCTCAAACGGCTTCCGGACGATTATCGCAAGAAACTCTTCTCAGAGTCAGAGAGGAAATTTTGCCCGAGGGTGAGGATTATGATGGACCTGGGTTACTATGGGATGCCTTGGAGGAGGACATTGATCTTGGCAGCACGGAGGAGTCTAGGTTTTGGGACATCTACGACTACCGGATGGGCATTCATGATTATGCTGACGAAAGGGAGGTGAGCAAAGACATGATCCACCTGGTAACAAGGGAGTGGGAGCTGGAGCAGACCTACCAACACCTGCTCAGCTCTGTTCATCCCCAACCTACTCGACAAGTAGAGCCAGATCTGCCCTCCTACAACTGGGAAGACTTGCCGGCGATGCCCCCTGCTTCCCTACCAACTCCCAAAGTAGGGAACTTCATTGACTGGGTCTGGGAAGACGTCCCGACGGCAGGTAGAGATGGGACCGAAGTCTCTCCACCGGCCCTACAGGGATGCTGGGTAGCCGGCCCAGATCCCCAACCACAGGGGGACAGCACCCCTAACTTCGATAGTGCAGATGGGACCGCGGTCTCTGCACCAGGCTTACCAGGATACTGGACGGCCGGTTCAGATCCCCCACCAACCCTGCAGGAATGCCTGGAGGAGGAGGTAAGCGATTCCTCCTCTCCACAGCCGATCTGCAACAAGGTCCTGGGGATAGGATTTCCTGATCCCATCCCAGCGGAAGAGCTGGCCTCTGGGCAGAGCGCAGTCGGCCTCTGCCCTCCCCTATCCTCTTCTCCAGAGCCGGACTTCCCACAGGCTACCCCAGCGGAAGAGCTGGCCTCTGGGCAGAGCGCAGTCGGCCTCTGCCCTCCCCTATCCTCTTCTTCAGAGCCGGACTTCCCACAGGCTACCCCAGCGGAAGAGCTGGCCTCTGGGCAGAGCGCAGTCGGCCTCTGCCCTCCCCTATCCTCTTCTTCAGAGCCGGACTCCCCACAAGCGACCCCAGCGGAAGAGCTGGCATCTGGGCAGAGCGCAGTCGGCCTCTGCCCACCAAGTACCTACAGCTCCAAGCTGGAGAACCACAAGGCAGCAAGGAGTCGCAGATGCTCACTCAACAGCTGGGGACATACGGAACAGAGCCAGGCCCCAAAATTGAACAGGTCCAGTATGGGGTTGTGGTTGGACTGCCAGACTAACTCAGGTACTGACCGTGAGGTCAGGTATCTGGTTAGTCTTCCCTGGAAGGGGGAGATGTGTGACGAAACCAACCTCGCCACAGTGTTTTGGAGGGGGCTGGTTGCTAGCCTCTTGCCTCAGGATTATGGCCCATAGTAACTTTTAAACCCCTGAACCTATTCCAGGGAATTTTGGATAGGTTTGTCCCCCAAGTTATACTGTTTAAACTGATGTAAGTTATATGTATGGACAATGTAACCTCACAAAGTTATAACAACTTATAATAAGTGTAACTTGTCAGCTTGGGAGGAATATGCTGGGTGTGGTTCTATTGTCCCATTGTGTGTTTAAATGGTATATCTGTTCTGTGTCGCAGTCTCCCTTCTGGTCCTCTAGGGGGCGGGAACGATTGGTTGCTGTATTTACATTGTGTGTGTTGTGAATTACTGATTGGTTGGATTTCAAAACCCTGTGGGCGGTACTATGTTTGGTTTGTATCAATAAAAGAGGCTGTACTTGAAGTACAGTCAGATCACTGCTGACCCTCAAGACAGAGCCTTGTCTCGTTATTGGGGGGATTCCCTGTATGCTGTTAGAGACTGATTGCCAGGAGTGTAAGCTGAGTGTACGCTTTTCCTGTTCGCCTGCTGACAGCTATTTGCGAGGTTCCAGTTTGGAGTGCTATTTTGTATCCAGTTCGGGAGGTTGGTGTTCTGCAGTAGCTGTGCCTGTCTCTCAGAAAGGGGCATATCGCCTAAACGGATCTTAACCCCTTGTCTGCTGAAACGGTCCGTTACAATACTTTCCGACAATACGACGACGGTGGCGTACCTTTCTCATCAGGGAGGCACGAGATCAGAAAAGCTGATGTCCATTACAAGAAAAATCTTCGACTGGGCAGTCCCGCGTGTGGGCCATCTCCGCAATTCATTTGAAAGGGATACTAAACGTGGAGGCAGACTATCTCAGTCGTCAGTTGATAGACCATACCGAATGGTCTTTGAATCAGGACGTGTTCCAGACTCTGGTGGAAAAGTAGGGCACTCCACAGGTGGACCTGTTTGCCTCCAAGAAAAACGCAAAGGTGCCAATGTTTTGTTCATTGAACCCTCGAGACAACCCTTGGGCTCTAGATGCGCTGACGATTCCTTGGGCTTTCTGATCAGGTGATTTCTACCCTAAAAGCAAGTAGGAAGAAAGTTACCTTCTCTATATATCTGAAAATCTGGAAGCGCTTTTGTTCCTGGAGCTGCAGTCCTACCCCGAATCTAGAGCCACGCAACTTCCAGAAGATCTTGGATTTCCTCCAGCAGGGACTTGAATTGGGTCTCAGGCCTTCCACCCTGAAGGTACAGGTCTCAGCCCTAGCCTGTTTTTTTGATCAAGACCTAGCCAATCACCGCTGGATCAGGAGATTTATGAGAGCTGCTTCCCGACTTCGTCCCTCCTTGAAAACCAGGATCCCCAATTGGGACCTCCAATACGGTGCTCACAGGCCTGACCCTTGCCCCGTTTGAGCCCTTGGCCAGTTGTTCTATCAAACACCTTTTTCTAAAAACAGCCTTTTTAATGGCCATCACGTCCGCAAGAAGGTTAAACGAGATTCAGGCTCTATCCATTCAGGAACCCTATCTCCGCATCACTGATGATCGAATTGTCCTAAGATTAGATCCAGGGTTTCTACTTAAGGTTGTATCAGTCCGCCGCACAGACAGAAGAAGGAGCGACCGGCGGCCACAGCGCACGTGAGTATAATGCGCTGCTCTCTGCTCACTAACATACCATGACAGCCAGGACTTCAGTAGCGTCCTGGCTGCCATGGTAACCGAACGGAGCCCCAGCATTACACTGCTGGGGCTCCGATCGGAACTGCAAACTGCCACCAATGATGGGGGGGAGGAGGGGGACCCTGTGGGATATGGCCGGCACATTCATTGGTAGTGCAGTGGCCACAGTCCCTCCCCTCCTCCTCCTACTC
This sequence comes from Bufo gargarizans, assembly GCF_014858855.1. NCBI lineage: Eukaryota > Metazoa > Chordata > Amphibia > Anura > Bufonidae > Bufo > Bufo gargarizans. Next base: position 141,141,143 of record NC_058088.1, read on the forward strand.
TGTCCTCATTGGTGTTCAGCGGCAGCCGCGCACAGTGGGGAGGGAGAGACTCCCCCCTCCTCCCTCCGCTGTGCCGGCCGGCTCAGTCCTGCCTCTCTCACCTCCGGAGGACACGGAAGCGGTGAGTGAGACGCTTAATTTCACTCCCGCTCCGTGATCACGTGATGTAAACGATTCCTCGATGCAGGGAAACTGCATCGATGAATTTTTTGACTCGATTTAATCGAGTTATTCGAATAATCGTTTCAGCCCTATATCAGATTTCCACCGGAACAAGGAGATAGTCTTACCTTCCTTTTGCAGTAATCCCTCTAATGATAGGGAATCTAGCTTCCATTCTCTGGATGTGAGACGTTCAGTCCTGCGATATCTTGAGGTATCTAAAGATTTCCGTAGATCTAATAACCTATTTTATCCTTTTCTCAGGTAAGAATAGGGGTCTAAAAGCCTCCAGGTCCTCCTTAGCTCGGTGGATCAGGGATTCAATTTCCATTTCCTACGAGTCTCGGGGCCTTCCTTGCCCCACAAATTTGAGAGCCCACTCTACTCGAGCTATGTCCTCCTCCCAAGCAGAGCAGGCAGGAGCTTCCCTAGACGATATCTGTAAAGCTGCTACCTGGTCTAGCATTCACACCTTCACGAAGCACTATAGGTTAGACCTATCCAGTTCAGACCTGTCTTTTGGACGTAAGGTTCTTCAGCCCCCCCCCAGGCTATAATTTTTTAATATCGCCTCGTAGCTGTCGTGGTGATGAGGTGGAAATCCGGAATTAGACTTACCGGTAATTCAGTTTCCACAAGATCACCACGACGGCACGTATTTTCCCTACCCCTTAAGTTCCTGGGAGGTTATGAAGTAATACCCTCTTGATTTGTTATGCTTGTTCTCACCACTTTTTTTTTTAATTTTAGACACACTGGTGTTGGTGGTGGAAGGGGGGGATTTAAACCCTCTCTCTGTTCCTGCCCCTACAGAGGTCAGGGGTCAATCTCCTCGTAGCCGTCGCGGTGATCTCGTGAAAACTGAATTACCAGTAAGTCTAATTCTGGCTTTTCTGTGATTTAACAGGAAAGCAAACCACATCTTTATTACCGTATTTTTTGCCACATAAGGTTTTAGAGGGGGACAATAAGAAAAAAATATTTTTCATGACACCTCAGGTCAATCCACCAATCAGACACCCAATGTTAGTAAGACCTTAGATCAGACCCCAATGTAAATGACCCCCTATCAGACCTAAATTAAGATCCCATGCCTCATATCATCCCCCAGTAGCCTCTCTTCATCCCCCAGTATCCTCATATATGACCCCAGTAGTCTCTCTTCAGCCCCCAGTAGCCACATATATGCCCCCAGCAGCATCCATCAGCCTTATACGAAATAAAAAAAACACCTTTCCTGCTCCGGACACCGCTGCTCCTCTCCTCCCTCGCTCGGTCTTCCTCTACAGTCTGCTGTGCTGTGACACAGAGCACACAGTGTGAGGTCACAGCGCTCCCTCACACTGTGTACAGCTGAGGACCAGGAAGCGGTGAGAACAGAGCCTTCACTGCTTCACGGTCCTGCAGTACTAATGAAGCGCTCCCAAAATGGGGTGAAAAATACGGTACATTAATTGTGCAGACCCATATGTGGTTGTAAACTTCTGTAAGGGCACGGCAGGGCTCAGACAAAGCACAATATGTTTTTTCGGAGGGCAGGTTTTGCTGGAATGGTTTCAGGACACCATGTGGTATTTGAAGATATCCTGATGGACCCCTGGACCCCTATAGAATTTAGAAAACAATAAAATGCTGCTTTAGCCCCAAACCACAATTTCTTATCGATTTTTCTCTTTAATATGGCAACACCCCATATGTGACCCCATTTTGGAAGCTAACTCCTCAAGGAAATTTTCAAGGGGTGTAGTGAACATTCTGATGGCATAAGTGGTTTACTGAAATGAATGTGTAGTGCCAATGCCCAATTTGCAGCGGACAAGGAGGTGCCTTTGCAGAACAAGCTGAACATCGTTCTATGTTGGGCGGTGGATGGGTCTATGAAGTGTTTCTGAAGTGACAGAAAACAATCTTGGGTACAGTGTATATTCACAATCAAGCTTCTATTTTAGTGTCGGGGGGGGGGGGGGGGGGGGAGAATAATTGTGTAGGATGCGGAAAGGCAGGGAAAGCTTTCAACCATAGTTAGGAGTGAGTATTGTAATGTACAATGTGTGTTTTGCAATACAGAGGGTAGCATTTTAAATTTTAGGACATCTCCAGACAGTTCAAGTGTTTTTTGTTTTTGCTAAAATAGCAATGTCAGTGAGCTTATTTCTGAATCTGCGTATTTGAACGCACATTAGTTATTAGACCCAAATATGTTAGTGGCACTGATGTTAGAATATACTGTTGAATTTGAGTTTTCACGATCTAACTCAAATCTGATGGTATATTCTAACATAGAGGTGTTCCCATGGTGATGGGGATGCTTCAAGTTAAAATATACCATCGGATTGGAGACAACTCCGATCCGATGGTAAATTATTAGGGACTCCTAACTTTACATTGAAAGTCAATTGGGGACGGATTCGTTTGCACCGTATTGTGTCAATGTCAAACGGATCCGTCCCCATTGACTTGCCTTGTAAGTCAGGACGGATCCGTTTGGCTCCGCACGGCCAGGCGGACACAAAAACGCTGCAAGCTGCGTTCGGATGTCTGCCTGCTGAGCGGAACGAAGGCCAAACAGAGCCAAACTGATGCATTCTGAGCGGATCCGCATCCACTCAGAATGCATTGGGACTGTACGGATCCATTCGGGGCCCTTGTGAGAGCCTTCAAACGTAACCCACAAGCGGAACCCCGAATGCAAGTGTGAAAGTAGCCTAAGGTCCTGATCAGGAGAATGGTGAGGTATGAGTGAAATGTTAGGTTTATGGATGCTGTTAGATTTAATGAAGCCATAACACAGAATGTTGTTGAAGGGAATGTGTTACTTAGGTCCAGTATTGCTTATTACTAGAATATGAAAGGAGCCTTTTCTTGAGATGGGGCTGATCTTTTCTGGACCAGTGCTGGTATTGCTTCTCTTCCCACTACTTTAAATGGCACAAACTTGGATGCTGCGGTGGGTGGAAGACACTGTTACCTGGTAACTTGGGCGTCATCAGCTGCTCTGCTTGCTTGGATCTTATCTCAGAGTGGGGTGGCATTATCTTCCTTTTTCAGGTCACAGCATGTTATGCTGAGCACCAAACAGTGCCATGGTTGCCAGGGTCCTTGTGCATCGCGCCCGTCATTCCTTGCTGCAGCCACCCCCTGGAGCCGGCCCCTACTCCTTCCAGCTCCTGCTGACTTCCCCTCCTATAGGACCTGTATCTCTCCACACCCACCGAAAATAACCTATAACAAAGCTTCTTGCTGTGAGGAGCTTTGCTATTGGTTATTTCAAGCATAGGCAGCATCTCTGCGCTGCCCATGCCATTCACAGAGCTCACTGTGCTTATGAATGTGAGGGAAAAGTCTAACGCTGGGTTCAGACCTGAGCGTTCGCGATGGAGCGCTCTGTATGCGTGATTGTACGGGCGTTTGCAATCGCGCATACAGAGACAAGTGAACACCCATTGTCGTGCGTTCCCGCTGAAGTCTATGTACGGGAACGCGCAACAAGACGCCCCAAAGAAGCTTATGTACTTCTTGGTGCGTCGGGCGTTTTACAGCGCGATCGTACGTGCTGTAAAACGCTCAGGTGAGAACCATTCCCATAGGGAATCATTTTTTTCTTGCCTGTTGAGCGTTTTCCAGCGCGTTTTGTCGCCACCATTATTTTCCAGCGCTGCCTTAACTCTCTTGGGCATGGAGTTCACCACAGCTTTATAGGTTGCCACTGGAATCCTCTTCGCTGGTGAATGTTAGACTTTGAGCTCCTCCACCTTCTGTTTGAGGGTTTTCTTTATCAAGGCAGTGGTTGTCTTAGAGGTGTGTTTGGAGTCATTATCATGTTGAAATACTGCCCTGCGGACTAGTTTTTGAAGGGAGGGGGATTATCCTCTGCTTCAGGATCTCGCTGTATATTTTGGCATTCATGGTTCAGTCAATGAACTGTAGTTCCCCACATCCAAACCATGACACTCCCACATTTGACTGTAGGCAAGACACACTTGTCTTTGTACTCCTAACCCAGTTCCCACCACACACTTGACACCATCCAAACCAAATAAGTTTATATTGGTCTCATCAGACCACAGGACATGGTTCCAGTATACCATGGCTTAGTCTGCTGTTCTTCAGAAAACAGGTTGTGGGCTTTCTTCTGGGACAACAGCCATGCAGACCAATTTGGTGCAGTGTGTGGCGTGTGGCCTGAGCACTGACAGGCTGACCCCTTACCCCTACCCCTTTAACCTCTGCAGCAATGCTGGCAGCACTCGTATGTCTATTTTTAAAAGACAACCTCTGGATACAAATCCGAGCACATGCACCCAACTTCTTTGGTCGACCATGGTGAAGCCTGTTCTGAGTGGAACCTGTCTTGTTAAACTGCTTTTTGGTCTTGGCCACCGTGCTACAGATCTAAGGGTTGGCAATTTTCTTATATCTACCTATATCACTTTTATATTGAGCAACATTTTTTTTTTTTTTTTCAGATCCTCAGAGTTCTTTGCCATAAGGTGCCATGTTGAACTTCCAGTAACCAGTATAAGGGAGTGGGAGAGTGAGAACCCCAAATTTAACATGCCTGCTCCCCATTCACACCTGAGACCTTGTAACACTAACAAGTCACATGCCACTAGGGAGGGAAAATGACTAATTGGGCACAAATTTTATATATAGTACAGACCAAAAGTTTGGACACACCTTCTCATTCAAAGAATTTTCTTTATTTTCATGACTATGAAAATTGTAGATTCACACTGAAGGCATCAAAACTATGAATTAACACATGTGAAATTATATGCATAAAAAAAAGTGTGAAACAACTGAAAATATGTCATATTCTAGGGTCTTCAAAGTAGCCACCTTTTGCTTTGATTACTGCTTTGCACACTCTTGGCATTCTCTTGATGAGCTTCAAGAGGTAGTCACCTAAAATGGTCTTCCAACAAGTCTTGGAGGAGTTCCCAGAGATGCTTAGCATTTGTTGGCCCTTTTGCCTTCACTCTGCGGTCCAGCTCACCCCAAACCATCTCGATTGGGTTCAGGTCCGGTGACTGTGGAGGCCAGGTCATCTGGCGCAGCACCCCATCACTCTCCTTCATGGTCAAATAGCCCTTACACAGCCTGGAGGTGTGTTTGGGGTCATTGTCCTGTTGAAAAATAAATGACGGTCCAACTAAACGCAAACCGTATGGAATAGCATGCCGCTGCAAGATGCTGTGGTAGCCAGTAGTCAATATGCCTTCAATTTTGAATAAAACCGTGTCACCAGCAAAGCACCCCCCACACCATCACACCTCCTCCTCCATGCTTCATGGTGGGAACCAGGCATGTAGAGTCCACCCGTTCACCTTTTCTGCGTCGCGCAAAGACACGGTGGTTGGAACCAAAGATCTCAAATTTGGACTCATCAGACCAAAGCACAGATTTCCACTGGTCTAATGTCCATTCCTTGTGTTCTTTAGCCCAAACAAGTCTCTTCTGTTTGCCTGTCCTTAGCAGTGGTTTCCTAGCAGATATTCTACCATGAAGGCCTGATTCACACAGTCTCCTCTTAACAGTTGTTCTAGAGATGTGTCTGCTGCTAGAACTCTGTGTGGCATTGACCTGGTCTCTAATCTGAGCTGCTGTTAACCTGCGATTTCTGAGGCTGGTGACTCGGATGAACTTATCCTCCGCAGTAGAGGTGACTTTTGGTCTTCCTTTCCTGGGGCGGTCCGCATGTGAGCCAGTTTCTTTGTAGCGCTTGATGGTTTTTGTGACTGCACTTGGACACTTTCAAAGTTTTTCCCAATTTTTCGGACTGACTGACCTTCATTTCTTAAAGTAATGATGGCCACTCATTTTTCTTTACTTGGCTGCTTTTTTCTTGCCATAATACAAATTCTAACAGTCTATTCAGTAGGACTATCAGCTGTGTATCCACCTTCCTTCTCCACAAGGCAACTGATGGTCTCAACCCCATTTATAAGGCAAGAAATCCCACTTTTTAAGCCTGACAGGGCACACCTGTGAAGTGAAAACCATTTCAGGTGACTACCTCTTGAAGCTCATCAAGAGAATGCCAAGAGTGTGCAAAGCAGTAATCAAAGCAAAAGGTGGCTACTTTGAAGAACCTAGAATCTGACATATTTTCAGTTGTTTCACACTTTTTTTAATGTATATAATTCCACCGTTCCGTGGCCTCGCAAATGTCCTATTCTTGTCTGTTTTGCGGACAAGAATAGGCATTTCTACAATGGGCCGCCTGTTCCATTCCGCATTTTGCAGAAGGCACACGGGCTGCATCCTTTTTTTGCAGATCCGCAAAAAACGGATGCAGCCTGTGTGCCTTCCGCAATTAGCCGGCATGTATCCGAAAGCTGACTTATAGTAGTGAAATAAAATAGCTGGGTTGTTTTGTATTCGCTAATGCAGGTCATTTTTTGGGGAATATCTCAGGAACGGCAAGTCCGAGAGGTCTAAAATCTTCCCGGACACCTGATGTACCTGTGCGCCAAATTTGGTGAAGATCTGTTTGGTCGTGCATAAAGAACGTCCAGACAGACGTGTGCACAGACAGACACAAATTTTTAATATATAATTTTTATAATCTAAGAAACTAGCAGAAGGACCCGCTTTCGCATGGATATATTTCATCTATTTCATTTTATGTTTCCATGTGTCTTAAAAAGATATTGGCAGTTTCCTCCAAAACCATGACAACTACAGTACCTGCCCCTTTAACAATGACCTCCACAGTGCCTGCCTCTTTAAAAATGCCCTCCACACTGCCCACCCCTTTAACAGTGACCACCGCTTTAGCATTGACCATCACAGTGCCCGCCCCTTTAAGTGACTTCCACAGTGCCCACCCCTTTAACAGAGACTTCCACAGTGACCGCCCCTTTAACAGGGATCTTCATAGCGCCCGCCCCTATAACAAGTGACCTTCACAGTGCCTGCCCCTTTAAGCAGTAAAGTAAAATGGCTGGGTTGTTATGGAAACCTGGGGTAAATGGTTTATGGAAGTTGGGATTTGAAGAGAAATACTTGCAGGCTTGTATTGGCTAATATGGGTCAATTTTGGGGAATCTCTCAGGAATGGTGCCAGCAGCTGCAGAGGAAGGTTGTGTCTGTGTGAGCTCCTGCATCCCAGCCAAGCTTCCAGGGTTTTAACCATCTTTTCCCTGGGCAATGCATCCAGCAAAGACCCAGGATCCTGCTTCCCGGGGTAGGTCGGCGGGAGGTAGGGGAGGTGAGCAACCGGCCTCTGCACCATCATCCGCACCAAGGGCCAGAAGATCGAGCAGGGGTCATGCTGAAGTGGCCCTTGTAACCCTCTGGGGGTGAAGCCGTGGACATCGCTGGCAAGTCCAAGAGGGCGGTCGGTAGCCCTCCAGAAGGTATGCAGGGTGATCCTGGAGGTGGGCCGGGTTCATGGAAGCTGACTGGGGCAGCATGAGGCCCCAGGAGCTTGTCGACATCTATAGTTCCCGGATCACAACCTACCTCCGGGAGTTTGAGGAGGCTGGAAAGACTCAGAAATTAGCTAAATTTGGAAAGGCTAAAGGCCGATCGGGCCTCTAGAACAAGGAGGCCGGAGATATCAGCAAAAAATAGAGGCCTTAAGGAGGATGTGAGAAAGCTGGAGATGAGGAAGGCAGCTATCCTTAAAAATAGTGGCCCTCTGGAGGAGATGTTAAGGAACGAGCAGAGGTTCGCAGAAATGGCGGACAGGAAGACAGTGACACATCAAGTAATGGACTCTTCCAGTGAGGAGGAAGAAACAGTAAATAAGTCAGTGGTGGACCTGGGGGGGCAACCCGTGTCATCAGGTATACTAGCTGAACAGGTATGTCTGCACCCCACGAGCTCTGCTGAGGAAGAGGGAGAAGATGGTGAGAGCAGTGGGGTGGGCGGCAGCTCATAGAGCAGATTAGGTACCTGGAATCCCCCTGGGTCCATGTGGGTGATCTGGTGTTTGGAGATGAGCTCCTTGGGGATGAGCCTGTGAAGAAAAAGAGGGATAAATAGAAGAAAAACTTACCTAGTGTGGAAACAAAGATGGTGTATGTAGCATATCAGTTGTGCTCTAGGCCAGCTGAAATGCCGGTTCAAAGCGCAAACTCCTCAAGCCTCCCTAGCCCGGTCTCTGCAGTGGGAGTGCAGGTGTGGGGAGATTAGAAGAGGCAAAATGGCGTCAGATGTCGTTTGTTTGTAGTAGCAGGGGCGGCCAAGAGGCCAAACAGGAAGTAACCAATGGCTGGAGGCGTGGGTTTGTATTGCGTGACTCCACCCCCGCTGCATCCACCATAGCGCTGGACAAGTGCATCGTTGGTTTATGGCGGTGTAATGTGGCTACCGCTTCTCCCTCTGCAGGGACCCATATTGCTGTGTGGAGCTGGTGCCGGAGTGTGCATAACTGAGAGCAGTAGTTCCACAGCACACCGGCCTGGAGCAGTGAAGCAGAGAAGCCCTAATGGTGGTAAGGATACCAAGAAGAATGCTAAGATTGCTGAGAGTGTTGCAAAAAATATTGCCAAAACTTTAGGGCTGTTTAAATGCTGCGTCTCCTCTATCCTCAGGAGAGGGGGAGGTGGAGAGGATTGTGGCAGAGGCTCAGGTCAATCAGGATCATGAAGCCAATGAGACAGCTGTGTAGGCTGAGGCTAAGGTCCCCACTGGCCCACCTGTGTGTTTGGGGGTGGGATGGTGAAATGGAGGTGGCCGCTGCAGAAGTGGTTGCCCAGAGTAATAGTTAAGTTAAGGTCATTAATGTTAATAGTGTTTTTGATCCTAATGGTGTTTTGGATGTTGCTCCGGATCCTGATTGGGGGGGTGAGAGCGGGGGGTCAGCCGGGCGCTGTAAAAGTGATGGGGACCCCTCATGTAGCCCCTTCAGGGGTTACACTAGGGCAACTCCTGCTGTAGGTAGAGTAGGGGGAAAGGGGGCCGCCTTGGCTGCCCCTCTTGCGTCCGTAGTACCTGGCAAAAGTTATGCCAGTGTGGCTGCGGCCGTGGGTGGGAGGGGCTGTTTTTGTTGGCTTCCTCACTTTCACAGTCCGGTGATGGGGACTTGCAGCGGCGACTGCTGGAGGCCCTCAAAAAGGGGGAGAGCTCCATCACCATAGAGGGGAAGAAGGTGGATCTGTCATTCTGGATAGACGGGCATGGCATGAGGGCTTTCCGGGAGCAAAGCGGGGGCGATACCGCCTGGTTTTCACCCATAACCAGCCCTGCAGTCAGGCGGAATTTGGTCTCTCAAGTGGTGTAGTGAGGATGCATGCCCTACAAGAAAGAGGGTGGCGGAGCTCCTGCTTGGGATGGGTTTCAAGGCAACTGACATCTTTGCCTTGATCCATCCGTATAGCTCCAAGGAGTTTGACGTCAGTTTTCGCCGGCCAGGGGGCCTAGAGATCGTCTGGTCCGGATATGAGCTTGCGAAGAACAAGCCGGACTGGCGTGGTTTCCTTGCAAAAGCGATAACCCGCCAGAGTGAAGTAGAGAGTGACCGTGCTGACTCTTAACGAGTCACTCTCATACATGGACATCATGACTTGGCTGGACAGGTATGGAGAGGTTCAGGGAGTTCTATCCAAGAACCTGGATGAGTTTGGCATTTGGTCGGGTGCCTTGACATTTAGCATAAAGCTCAAACGTCTGGGGAGTACGGTTTCCCACATCCCATCATCTGCCTTGACAGGATCTTGGCCTTTTACAGGGGGCAGCCTAAGCTTTGTCCCAAGTGCGGCAGCCAAGTGTAGAAGTGCGCGCTGTGTGGAGGGGACAAGTCATCTAGCTGCATCTTGTGAGGAGATTAGATGCAACCTGTGTGGTGAGTTATGGCACCCTTTCAGTCGCTGTCCTCTCTCTGAGGTCTATGAGGCAGGAGCAGGTCGAGAGGTCCCTTCGGCTGAGGTGGGTGCTGGCAAAGATAGTAGAGTGAAGGTCGGTGAAGAACAGAAATGATCCGGCCCAGTGGAAGGAGAGGGGGCAGGAGAAACCCTATCCTGGGGTGATGCCTGCTCCTTCCCAAGCTGCTGCCCCTCCTGAGTCTGAGACCCTAGGGGACAGGGAGCTGGAAGAAGAGATACTAGAGCAGGCATGGCCAACCTGAGGCTCTCCAGCTGTTGCAAAACTACAATTCCCACCATGCCCTGCTGTAGGTCGATAGCTGTTGGCAGTCTGGGCATGCTGGGAGTTGTAGTTTTGCAACATCTGGAGAGCCTCAGTTTGGCCAGCCCTGGACTAGAGCATGCCAAGGAGACTCGCACTATTAAAGCGCTGCAGAGGATAGTGGGACAGAGTTCAAAAATAGACCTAGCCCAGCCAAAGTTTCCAGGGAAGGCGTAACAGGCTCCCCTCTGGAGCTCTCCAACCAGTTTCTCACCTTTTAATGAGACCTCCGCCTCCTCTTCTGCTAGGGAGGAGGTTGAAGGTCGGGACCGGAGGTGAAGGAGGTAGGGTCTTCAGGAGGCCCGGCGCCCCCCTCTGGTGGGGATGTAAGGTCCTCAGGAGGGGTGGGAAAACCGGGCCCTGAAACCGATGAAGCCAGGAGTGGTGCGCAGAGGGAAGCGGTGGTGGCGAATGAGATGGACACCACTGTCTCCCTCGAGAGGTTGTGCCACTCTAGAAGACAGTCCAGGAGGAGGGGAAGAGAGTTGAGAAGGGTGGGAAGAAGGCCATCTAATTCAATCACTCTGTATTGTGGTGCCTGCTCTGTTGACACTGGCGACCATTAATGTCGCCAGCATGAAGTCTGATGCGGCTCGTTTCACAGCCTTTGATTTTCTCAGCCGAGTTTAAGCTGACAATTTTTGTTTTTGCTAGAGCCGAGGCTGTCAGATTTGGCAGCAGTCTATAAAGCCAAGAAGGAGTGGAGATCAGGGCCTTCCTAGTGGTCTCTTGCAGCTGAGCCGTATAGTGGAGAGGCGGTCCTTTTTACCTCACCGGTAGAATGCCGACGAGTGATTGAGTTAGAAATGGGGAGGTGCTTGATGCCCTCATGGAGAGACAGGAACTGCGCCTAATCAACATCTATGGTCCCCAGTCAAAATGGGACAGTAAAAGACTCTTTATGAGGATCAAGCCTTTTCTTTTTACGAGACCGCAGGTGGTCTTTGGAGGGGACTTCAATACCATCACAAGGTCCCATGATGGGTGAGGCGCTAGAGACGGGCTGGCTTATGATGGCATTTACCTAAACAGTGTAGCTAGTGAGGCTTGTCTGGTGGATGTCCACATCGGGCATACCCCAGGCCACCGGGGATTCACATATTATAGAGGTAGTCAGATTAGGTCTAGAATAGATAGGTTTTATTTAAAGGATGAGGCTACTTTCTCACTTTTTAAAGGTTGTAGAGGTAGAATTCTCTGACCACTGTCTGATTATGTTTTCTTTTGACTATTTCAGTGTTCCCCCAAATGGGAAGAGGTTACTGGAAGCTGAATTTGGGCATCCTGGAGGACGCAGAGGTGAGACAATCCTTTGAGGACTTCCTTCAGAGTCAGGTAGCTTTACTGGATCTCTGTGATACGAAGTCTGAGTGGTGGGAGATATTCAAAGATTGGGCGGCAAAGTTCTTCCGCCAGCTCTCGAGCCTTAGGTCCCTGGACAGGTACCGCCTATATAAGGGTCTGAGGAGGAAACTCGAGCATCTGGTCTCGACTGGTGGTAGCCGGTGGGATATCTGCAGGGTGAAATCTTTGCTCAAGAGGTGCCAGTATGATACGCACACATCTTTGGTTTTTGAGAGGGATTTCGGGAAGTACCGCTTGCCCAGCCCCTACAGAAACTGTAAGATGTCGGTGAGTAGTAAGCTGGTGACAGGACTAGTCGATAGTACGGGATCTCTGAACAGGTCCAGATCAGGGGTCCTAGAAATCGTCAGATCCTTCTGCAGCATACGGGTAGGCTACCCGACACTGCTAGATTTGAGTGTGTAGTTCCCTTTAAGCCAGTCAGGCCGGTTACCGGCAATCCTTATCACAGCCAGCAGAGGGAGCCCCCAGTTCAATATAAATAGGCTATGGCCTAGCTCAGGAAGTTTTAGAAGTTTCCAGACTCAGTACAGAGAGGGTTCCCCTCCTGAGTCCTTATGCATAGAAGTCAGAAGGGCATAGCTAAACAGCGAAGACACAGAATACCACAGAGGCCGATCAGATAAAGCAAGAGGTACTCAAGACAACAGAGGAGGTACTATATAAAGACAGTTTCAAGGGTACGCCAGCTATAGGGCATTAGACCTTGGAGAGAAAGTCACATGTAGCAGGACCAGTCAGGAATAGTGTGCAAACCGCCTGTACTGCATCTCCTGTAATCAACACTCTGTATAATGCCTTGCTAAGACCGGCCATTCTGTACTCCCAAGAACCAGCTGTATCCACTGATATTCAGTAAAAGTTCCAGTTTTTGTTGGCTATCCTATGCTTGCTTCATTCTTCTACAATACCATACACGGCGTGTCACCGTTTAATTGACACTGGCGTCACGAACTGTTAAATACCTGCCTGTTCCAGTATTTGCCCCAATTGAAGACTACAGTGGATCCCAGGTTAGTGGTCAATCTGCACTACAAAGCCCAGCATACACTACTGACCCCCTGGGACACTGCATCGCTCTTTTTGGCGTCACGAACAGGATACGCATGCTTCTGAAGTGCAGAGAAGTGTGAACTGTGTGCTTTGATTACTCCACCACCGTATTACAAAGACTGTACCCTTTATTTCCAAGCCGGTGGATTGAAATTGTGCCTGGGAGGAATCAGAGACGCTGTACTGTGTTGCGCTACCCCCAGAGAGAAAATCGTACTTGTGGACTGTGATTTATTGGACTTTGCAACACCCTGCTTGCTGTCAGGGAATCGTGATCAAGATGGCCACCGGCCGCCTGGAGTAAAGTTTCCCGCGCTGCTGAGGACCTCCGTGGGCGGATCCCTTCAAAGACACAGAGAATCCCGCCCCTCTTCATCATCGCACCGCCGCGGCCCTGCTTTTCCTGCGTCAGCAACGTCACCGCGTACACAGGACGTCCGGAGTCTCACGAGATTTGGCCTGCGCGAACCCGGCGATACCGGTAAGAACTTGTATCCGGAGGGAAGGGGATTGTTCCGGCCCCTTTAGTCACCAGCGGCCACCTCGTAATAAGTTAACATGTCAGACCCGGGAGAGCTTGCGGCTCCTAATCATCCTATAGCCCCCAGCATGATGCCCTTTACCATGCCTTACTACTTTGGGGCCCCATGGTTTCCCCGCTATAACGGAGAGGTCCATACCCTAAGAGACTTTAAAGAAAAGTTGCTGGCCTTATTCAAACTGTACCCCATAAATGCCGATCAGCAAATGGAAATCTTGCTAGCGCAACTGGAGGGGGCTGCCCGCAGAGAGGTATTATCCTGGCCTGCTGCTGAAAGGAGTACTCTAGAGCAGATATTCACCCGCCTCAGGGCCACTTTTGAAACGAGGACTGCCTCAGAGATAAAGATGCACTTCTTTGGCAAGAAACAGAAGTCCGGTGAGTCCCTCCGTGACTATGCCCTATCACTTCAGGAGGCTTTGGGGGCTGTAATCCAGATAGATCCCAAGGAAGCTGATAACCAGGATCAGACCCTGAGGGAACAATTTATTACCGGAGTGTCTAGTGAACAAATAAGGACCCAATTAAAGATGCTGTCCGCCCAACACCCTAACAGTACCTTTCTGGACTTTAAAGAACTGGCTATAAAAATTCTGGGGTCAGCAGTATCTATAGAGTTGAACACCCCACCTGAGTTATCAGCCTGCAGGTCCAAACCGTTTATCATTAACCGAGCTGAGGCCGGTCAAGCTGTTCAGGCTACAGCTACCGATACTATCGCCATGCTGACAGAGCAAGTAAATCACCTCACTAAAAGCCTAGAGAGAGTGTGCAGAAAAATGGAGGAATGGGAAAAACCTATGATGTCAGAAGAGGAGTTCCTGTCACCCTCTAAGCCGTTCCCACCTCCATACCAAGAGACTCACCCCAGGGATCCTGGGAGGCGCACTAGGGGTCGCAAGCGGCCCGTGTGTACATACTGCAAAAAGATGGGACACACAGAATCCACTTTCTGGCAGTTAAACGGGCAACCCCTGAGGCTGAGGACCACCCCTCGGGAGGTAGAACACTAGGTCCAAAAGATCCAAATTGGATGCCCCGGTATGTAGGATCCCATCCTAAAATCAATGTGGAGATTAACGGGGTCCCCTTTGAAGCCCTATTAGATACTGGGTCTCAGGTCACTACTATTCAGCTGCCCGCCTTTGAAAGATTCTGGGACACCAATCAATTGACCCAGCCGCCTGAATCCTGGGTAGAGATTATCGCCAGCAACGGCAAACCGGTAAAGATCCATGGATACTGGGAACCCACCCTGCAGGTGGGAGAAGTAACCTTGCCTCAACAGGGGGTGATAGTAGTACAGGCTGGCGACAGAGGAGGACATCCTGTCATTCTAGGCACCAATGTCTTCAAAAACTGTTATGCTGAAATACTTGCCGTATTACATCAGACTCTGCCCACCGCTTCCTCTGCGTCCAAGAGGGTGATTCAAAAGACTATCACTGTGTTAAGTGCCCAGCAGAGGTTTGCTAACGGGAAAGGAGAAATTTGTACTGCCAAGATTCGTGATAATAAGCCTGTGACTTTGCCTCCTAATTCCCAAACTCTCTTATGGTGTCGTGCTGTCCTGGGAGTCCAAGGCCAAGATTATCCAGCCCTGGTGGAGCCAATCCAGATGGAGAACTACCCTTACGTGAGAGCTGCCAAGTGCCTGGTGAACGTCTCCCAAGGTAGAGTACCTGTCCGTCTGATTAACCTGAGTGATCATCCTGTTGCGCTTACTAAGCATGACCCTGTTGCCCAGCTTTCTCAGGTGTTCTTCCAAGACATCATCCGTCTTCCAGTGACAGAAAAGCCGCCAGCTGTAGTCAGCGGATGTCCGCCGGTGCCCCAGTCACAAGTGCCCTGGTGGGAAGAGCTCCATGTCGGGGACGAGGCTACCCCCCAACGTCAACAAGAGGGGATACTACAGCTTGTCAAAGAGCACCACCAGGCCTTCAGTAAACATGCTACTGATTATGGAGAGGTTAGTGCCATACAACACACCATACCTACTGGCTCTCATCCTCCTATCAAGGAGAGATACAGACCCTTACCGCCTACTTCCTATCAGACTGTAAAGGAAATGATCCAAGAGATGAAAGACTCTAATGTAATCCGGGACAGTCGTAGCCCGTGGGCGGCACCCCTGGTCCTTGTAAAGAAGGATGGTGGTATCCGTTTCTGCGTGGACTATAGAAAAATTAATCAAATAACCCACAAAGACGCGTACCCACTGCCCCGCATTGAGGAGTCACTAACTGCTCTGGGCTCCGCTGCCTATTTCTCCACGTTGGACTTGACCAGTGGCTACTGGCAAGTACCCATGGCCCCGGCAGATAGGGAAAAGACGGCTTTCACCACTCCCATGGGCCTGTTCGAATTCAATTGTATGCCGTTCGGGTTATGTAATGCCCTAGGAACTTTCCAGAGACTAATGGAGCGGTGCTTGGGTCACAAAAACTTTGAAACAGTGCTGCTGTATCTAGATTACGTCATTGTGTACTCAAAAACATATGAAGACCATCTGAAACACTTAGCAGAGGTCTTTGAAATCCTTATCAAATATGGCCTGAAGGTAAAGCCATCCAAGTGCCACTTGCTCAAACCTGCGGTAAAATACCTGGGGCATGTGGTAAGCGGAGAGGGCATACAACCTGACCCTGATAAGTTAGCGGCTGTCCGTAACTGGCCGGTCCCCACTACCGTCAAAGAGGTGAGGGGTTTCCTTGGTTTTGCCGGCTACTATAGACGTTTTATCCCTACTACTATAGGTGTGTGGCTGCGGAGAAGCCTAGACCCAGTGTCCAACGAGAGGGTGCATCAGATTCTCATACCCCGACGAGATGCAGGTATGGTGTTGGAGATGTACCACAATCAATCCGGTCACTTTGGGGTCCAAAAGACTGAGGCAAATATCCGCCAGCGGTTTTACTGGGTGGGCATGCGAGAAGACATGGAGAAGTGGTGTCGAGAGTGTGTAGCCTGTACCTTGAAACGAGGTGAACACCATGATCAGAGGGCACCACTGAGACCCATTGTAAGTACTCGTCCTCTTGAACTTGTCGCCATCGACCATGTGAAGCTGGAACCTAGTCGCTCAGGGTATGTGTACGCTATGACTATTATTGACCATTTCACTAAGTTTGTTGTAGCGGTGCCTGTGAGAGACCAGACGGCCAAGACTACAGCCGAACTGTTCTGGAAACACTTCCTCCTGCCCTACGGTTGTCCAGAAAAGATCCTCACCGATCAAGGTCCTGCTTTTGAGTCCCATCTGTTCCATGAACTGTGCCGCCTGCACAACTGTAAGAAGATCCGGACGACGGCCTACCATCCGCAAGGTAATGGATTGTGTGAAAAAATGAATCAGACCTTGATAGAGATGCTGAGGACCGTGCCTCCTGAAACCAGGGGAGATTGGCCTAATCTGTTGCCACAGTCCATGTTCACATACAATCATACCATACACTGTTCCACCGGGTATACCCCCTTCTATTTGATGTTTGGGCGCCAAGGGTTATTGCCTGCTGACCACTCCTTGGACGTACTCGTACCTGATTGCATCAACCCATTACCTAATACCGACTGGGTTGCTGAACACCAAAGGCGATTGAATACGGCCCAAGCTATTGTTCAGGAACGTATGGACTATGCTAGAGACCGGCAGCAGAGAGACTATGACCAAGCAGCCCATGCAGAACCCCCTGACGATAGGGGCTGTGGTATGGTTAAAAAATAACCGCCGCACCAGTAAACTGGACAGTAAATGGGAACAAAGTCCCTATGTTGTCACTGCAATCCCAAATGTTGGAACTCACACTTATGCGATCACCCGGGAAGGCAGGGGATCCCAAATTGTACACCGAAACCGGTTAAAGCTCTGCCTGACACCAGAACCCAGTGCCGAGAGTTCTATCTCTGAACCCCCTGTGTCAGAGACATCAATACGGCCCGAGGATCCTATGCAGGCTGTCCGTGATCTAAGGTATGACGCTGATCCCATGCATTGGCTTCTGACACCATGGTTGAACTTGTTGGTGCCCGCTCCGGCACCTACTGTACCTTCACTTCCAGAAGAGCCGGTTCAAGATGCCCCGGATCCAGCTCCCCCTCTAGTGGATCCTGTTGTTCCTGTTGTTCCTGTTGTTCCTGTTGTTCCTGTTGTTCCAGTTGTTCCTGACCAAGGTCTCACGGATGGAGATCCTCCTGTTGCTCCTCTCTCTTCTACCTCGTTGCTAAGGGAAGAGGAGACCCCTGTGTTGAGAAGGTCCACCCGGATAACCAGGGGACGTCCGCCAGTCCATTTAGGAGACTTTGACTATGCTGGTGGTGTCTCCCCCCGAACAGTTGTTAATAGAAATAGCCTGCTTGACGTTTGTACGCAAGAATGGACTCCTCCACGAGAGCCCTTGCCTGTTCTATACCCACGGGGAAACCCTGTGTAGTTCCTTATTATACTTCAGTCAAGGAAAAAATAGACTAACCTGGTTCACCTTAAGTCCGCTGTGCCAGGTCAGCGGCCGTGTCTAAGAAGAAAGAAGACTCCCCCTTTTTCTTGCGTCATTTATTGCAAATGTTATATTTTTGTGTGAAATAGTTTATTATATTTATAATGCAATGTTTAAATTATGCAGCAGCTTATGTTGGTTCAGGCATGTGTGTGAGTACGAGGCCTTACTCACGTTAAAGTCTGGGGGTGTGCAGCATACGGGTAGGCTACCCGACACTGCTAGATTTGAGTGTGTAGTTCCCTTTAAGCCAGTCAGGCCGGTTACCGGCAATCCTTATCACAGCCAGCAGAGGGAGCCCCCAGTTCAGTATAAATAGGCTAGGGCCTAGCTCAGGAAGTTTTAGAAGTTTCCAGACTCAGTACAGAGAGGGTTCCCCTCCTGAGTCCTTATGCATAGAAGTCAGAAGGGCATAGCTAAACAGCGAAGACACAGAATACCACAGAGGTCGATCAGATAAAGCAAGAGGTACTCAAGACAACAGAGGAGGTACTATATAAAGACAGTTTCAAGGGTACGCCAGCTATAGGGCATTAGACCTTGGAGAGAAAGTCACATGTAGCAGGACCAGTCAGGAATAGTGTGCAAACCGCCTGTACTGCATCTCCTGTAATCAACACTCTGTATAATGCCTTGCTAAGACCGGCCATTCTGTACTCCCAAGAACCAGCTGTATCCACTGATATTCAGTAAAAGTTCCAGTTTTTGTTGGCTATCCTATGCTTGCTTCATTCTTCTACAATACCATACACGGCGTGTCACCGTTTAATTGACACTGGCGTCACGAACTGTTAAATACCTGCCTGTTCCAGTATTTGCCCCAATTGAAGACGACAGTGGATCCCAGGTTAGTGGTCAATCTGCACTACAAAGCCCAGCATACACTACTGACCCCCTGGGACACTGCACTTCTACTCGTGCCTCTTGGGAAAGAGGGATCTGGATCGGGACAAGATGCCGGCTTTCCTGGCTGAAATTGTCCCTCAGTCAGGAGCTTAGCTCTCTTTTGGCGTTTTGGTGGAGGAGATCAGGGAAGAGGAAGTAATCCTGGGCATTGAAGGGTTAGCTCTGAAGTAGTCAGGCCTGGATGGCTGAACATCTGAGTTTTATAAGACTTTTAAGGACTCTAAGTCCCCTCTTGACTGAGTGTCTATCCTCGGGCTCTCTGCCGAAGTCAATGAGGAGGTCAACCCTGATCCTTCTGTCAAAGGGTAAAGATCTGAGCCGTATTGAGAACTGGCATCCCATAGCGCTTCTCAATACGGACAGAAAGATTTTAGCCAATATACTATTCAACAGGTTGGTGAAATTTGCACCTCAACTTTCAGTGGCCCAGCATTGCTTGGTTCCAGGCCGTAGCACTTTTAGTGCTGTGCTCTGTGTCCGAGAGGCAGTGAAACACAGTAGAGCGGGGCACTGGAAAGGGGACATGCTGTCCTTAGATCAAGCAAAGGCGTTTGATCGGATGAACCACGAGTCCATCTGGTCGGTCCTTCTGAAGTATGGCCTGCCTGGTGGGTTTTTTGATTGGTTAAAGATCTTGTATGCAGGAAGGGCGGAGAGTTTTCCCGCTTGTGAACTGTTGGTCTGGCTGCTCCTTTGAGGTTGGGTCTGGCGTTCGCCAGGGTTGTCTTTTGAGCGCGCTTTTATATGTGTTTGTGATTGATCACAGTTCTTAAGAGGATCAATCGTGCGCCGTTGGTTGGAGTCAAGATGGGTCCTGCAGCACCAGAAGCCACTCTGAGGGCAGTAGTATATGCTGATGATGTCATCGAGAGGAGGGGTGGAATACATGATGTCTGAGGTGGACCTCTACTCGGAGGCTTCTGGGTCCATGATCAATCGGGATAAATGTGATCGTTTCTGGATGGGAGGGGGTGATACAGTTTTCAATCTCCCGGACACCCTTCCAGGGCCCCAGTCATCTGCCAAAGTCCTGGGCATCCTTTTTGGCCATGGGGATTATCCCCTCAAAATTGGGACAGCAGGCTTAAGATGGCCGCTCAGAAGGTTGACCAGTGGAAAGGTTGGTGTTTGACCCTCATGGAAAAGGTGAATCTGATCAAGACTTACCTTCTCCCTTTGTTGATCTATTTGGGCAGTGAGTATATCTTGCCAGAGCCTCTCTGAACTCTGATTTATAGCCTGTTCTTCCAGCTCTTATGGGGGAATAGGCTGAACCTGCTCAAGAAAGTGACTTGCCGTACGAGGAGACCAGGGGGGGTTATCTATGGTCAACCCCGTGGTGTTTCTTGTGAACACCTTTGTTAGGGTGAATGTGGCAAACCTCTGGTTGGAGAGGGCTCCTCTGTGGGTAGTCTCCTGCAGGGGGTGATTTTGGCCTTTTCTTCCTGGAATGGGAGACAGGAGGGGAAGTGAAGGACTTGCGTATGCCTCACAGATATCTTCTGGCTTATGTCACCCCGATTCTGAAGGTGATCCGCCGCTGGGGTTTGGAAGTAGGGTAAATCAGGACTCTGTCAAGGAGATCCCTTGACGAGAGGGTCTTGTTGTCCCACTTTCAAAATCTCCTGGCCTTCAAGGATTGCCCAAGCCGGGATCTAGACAAGGGGTTACAGTTGCTAAATTTGGCAAGGATCCCCTTGAAATTTTGGGACTTGGCTTGGCGCTGCTTTCACAGGAGGCTGTATGTAAGGGACAGCTTGACGTAAAGGAACTCTGAGGAAAGGGATTATCCCCAGGAGGAGTGTGGCCCCATACTGGAAAGTATGGAGCATTTCCTTCTTTATTGTCCCTTTTAATAAAGAGGTTTACAAACGGGTGGGAGCTTCCATTGGCTGGCCTAGGCTAGCCAGCCTCTCCTATGCGGAGTGAGCCTATGGAGTGCCCAGAGACCTGGGAAGTAGGGACCCATGCACAGTTTTTCTAATCCGCATAACTGTTAGGTTCTAAACATGGAATGCAGTGTTTAGTCTCTACGCGGCAGAAAGTCCTCCCAGTGGACGAGGTTTGTAGGAACATCCTGGGTGGCCTGATGAAGGTGCGTTCTCTTGAGTATGAAAAGACTGGGTACCAGTAGGGCCCCTCTCCTCTGGAGAGGCTTTGCTTTTAGCGTACCGTAAGTCTAGTCATACTGTTCCTGGTGGTGGGCTGATGTAATTTTTTGACGGGAAATGACAGTCTTATTCTCTCTTTGGGAGACACCTATGTACAAGAGGCATTATTGCGGGGAAAAAAAACATTTCTCAGCTTTTATTTACATTTGAGCAAAAAGTGTCCAGTCCAAAATTATACATGCCATTCTCAATAATCAATAGAAAACCCTTTATTGGCTATTACAGCATGAAGCCCAAATATAATATCTGGAAGAGGAGCTATCTCTTTCGGAGCTCCAGGAGGCTTTGGGATCTGTCTCGGGAAATTCGTCACCAGGGATGGATGGCCTTCCATATGAGGTCTATCGTAAGTATAGTGATGTGATTCTTCCTCAGCTGCTAGAGGTTTTTTCCCAGGCAATACAGGGAGGGAGCCTACTATGTTCTATGATGGAGGCTCTTATTGTTCTAATTCCTAAAAAGGACAAAGACCCGATAGAAATGAGTTCTTATAGACAAATTTCGTTTTTAAATACAGACGCTAAGTTACTATCAAAAGTTTTGGCTAGGAGGCTTTCACGGGTCATATCCACTATTATCCACCCAGACCAAAATGGCTTTATGCCAAAAAGGGGTACCCATCATAACCTGCACAGGCTATTTATGAATATTCAGTCGCCGGGATGTGGTACCCGCTCCATACTGTCGTTGGCGCCACTAAAGCCTTCGACAGGGTGGAGTGGACCTTTCTTTGGGAGGTGATGAAAAAAATGGGCTCTGGCCCTAGATTTATGGCGATGGTTCAGTTATTATATAGCTCCCCAGTTGCTAGGATTAGGATTAATGATACGACCACAGAGAGCTTTACTTTAGGAAGAGGTACCCGTCAAGGCTGCCCTCTTTCCCCTCTCTTGTTTAATATCTACATTGAACCCCTAGCAGCTAGCATAAGGCAGGATCTGCAGGTGGCCGGTTTTGGCATAATGGGGAAGCATGACCGTGTATCCCTCTATGCAGATGATATCTTGGTTTTTGTTCATCAAACGGAAACCACTCTCCCTCGCATAATGGATTTGGTTGGTTCCTTTTCTGTGCCGTCTGGTCTGGAGATCAATTGGGAGAAGACTGTTCTCCTTCCTATAGACGAGCTGCGAGGTGACTGGGATAACCAGATAACAGTTTCTGATTCAATAAAGTACCTGGGGATTTCAGTTTCTGCCAAACCTCAGGAATATCTACAACTCAGGCTACTTTCACACTAGCGTTCGGCTGTCCGCTTGTGAGCTCCGTTTGAAGGGGCTCACAAGCGGACCCGAACGCTTCCGTCCAGCCCCAATGCATTCTGAGTGGACACGGATCTGCTCAGAATGCATCAGTCTGACGGCGTTCAGCCTCCGCTCAGCAGGTGGACACCTGAACGCTGCTTGCAGCGTTCGGATGTCCGCCTGGCCGTGTGGAGGCGTGCGGATCCGTCCAGACTTACAATGTAAGTCAATGGGGACGGATCCGTTTGAAGATGACACACTATGGCTCAATCTTCAAACGGATCCGTCCCCCATTGACTTTCAATGTAAAAGTCTGGACGGATCCGTTCAGGCTAATTTCACACTTAGACCTTTTTTGACAATATAATGCAGACGGATCCGTTCTGAACAGAGCCACCGTCTGCATTAATATGAGCGGATCCGTTCAGAACGGATCCGATCGAACGCTAGTGTGAAAGTAGCCTTAACTTGATTCCCCTGCTGATAAAGCTGAGGGCTAAAATCAAGATATGGCAAAAAATTGTATATGCAAGAGCGGACAGAATCTCCTTAATAACAATGGTAGTGCTGCCCCAGGTCCTTTATGTCCTGCGTAACTCGCCTGTATGGATCGCAGACAAGTATTTTAGATTGATAGAGCGGATGCTTAACGACCTACTATGGGGGAGGAAGCGCGTGAGATTGAAGGCGCTCTATTTCTCCATGCCCTACAACCTGGGAGGTCTTAACACTCCCCTATTTTAAGGGTTACTTTATGGCCTCTCGACTTTGCTTTTTTAATGACTGGGAAAATAGCCATTTCTGCAACAGGGTGGTGAAAGACTCAGGTTTCACTGACTTTTTTACTGTATTGGAGTCCGATTACTTACTAAACATACAGTCTGGGTATACACTTTTTTGCAGAATGGCTATAAAGACCTGGCTGGTTATTAGGAGTTGGTGTGGAGTTAAGGCATCACTTATCTGTACCCCATTGTGGCATAATCCAAAGCTTTTGAATTTAAGGGATTTGAACTGTTGCCAGTATTGGAGGACTAAGAATGTTCAGTACCTACATCAGGTGGTTAGTGGTGGAAAAATTTTGCCCCCGATGAAGCTAGGGCAGAGGGCAGATTTGGGTGAGGTGGCTTGGTATGCATATTTCCAATTGAGGTCGGCACTCTCTAGCACTCTGAATAGTCACCTTCTTCTTATAGATACTCCTGAATTTTTACACGATTTAATTACTAAGAAAGCTGTCACGAAAATTAAAATATCACATTGTTATAGACACTTAATGAAATTTTTTTTTACGGGTCTTCTTTCTCCAGGACAGAAATCTTGGTCCTCGATATTCCCAGAGGTGGGTCCTCCAGAATGGGAGAACATGGGGGAAAGCTTAAAACTTGTTTCACAGAATTTTAATCACACTGTTGTACAATTCAATATTCTGCACAAAATATATGTGACACCTATGTGGTTATATAGGAGAGGACTTAGGGGGGGCGGGTCGGGGATGATCTTATTAGTCCGTTTTTTTCTGTATGCATTGTAATTGGCGAAGGATGTGAAGTTACTCTAGGAACGCTGGAGGATAGCGGGACTCTCCGGCACTGAACAATGGCCAAAGTTTTTGGTTAAATCAGGGCACTGTGCGCTCTATGGGCGGGGACCCGGGGCTCGGGACCCTGGGCGGCCCAGGGGCCGGGTGCGACCCGAAATGCGGTTCTCTCTGTTTGATATGTGGTTTAAAAAGAAAAAAAAAAAAGGCTATTACAGCAATCAAACGCTGCTTATAATTGCAGACCAGGTTTTTGCATGTCTCCACAGGTATTTTTGCCCATTCATCTTTAGCAATGAGCTCCAAATCTTTCAAGTTGGAGGGTCTTCTTGCCATCACCATGATCTTTAGCTTCCTCCACAGATTCTCAATTGGATTCAAGTCTGGACTCTGGCAGGGCCACTCCAAAACGTTAATGTTGTCTACTAACCATTTCTTCGCCACTTTTGCTGTGTGTTTTGGGTCATTGTCATGCTGAAATGTCCACTGGTGCCCAAGGCCAAGTTTCTCTGCAGGCTGCCTGATGTTGTCCTTGAGAATCCTCATATATTGCTTTTTTCATGGTGCCGTTTTCTGCGATTAGGTTCCCTGGTCCATTGGCTGAAAAACACCCCCAAAGCATTAGGTTCCCACCACCATGATTGACAGTGAGGATGGTGTTCTTTGGGTTGAAGGCTTCTCCTTTTTTTTTTTTTTTTGCGCCAAATGAAGGAAACATCATTGTGACCAAACAATAACATTTTTGTTTAATCTGATCATAACACAGAAGACCAGAAGTCGTCGTCTTTGTCCAGATAAGCTTTTGCAAAGGCCAAGCAAGCTTTTGTGTGCCTTATGTGGAGAAGTGGAACCCAGCAGTGTGCAGTGTCCATTGGATTGTCTGCCTTGAGACATTGCCACCAGCAGAGCCCAGATTCACCAGGATGGCCTTGGTGGTGATCCTTGGATTCTTTTTCACCTTTCTAACTATCCTCCTGGCCAGCACTGGTGTCACTTTTGGCTTCCGACCATGTCCTCTGAGATTTTCCACAGTGCGGAACATCTTGTATTTTTTGCTCAAATGTAAATAAAAGCTGAGACACATTTTTCCCCACAATAATGCCTCTTGTACATCGTCTTATTATCTTTTGGGAGACACCCAAAAAATTACTTGCTGGTTGAATAAAAGTAACTTTAAGTCAAAATTTCCCAGGGGTATGAATAATTGGCAGCACTGTATATCTGTATTAAGTCAAAGTTTGCCTTGTTTTTCATTTACAAGACAAGGTTGTCTGTTTTCGTATTTGTTTAGGTTTGGCGGGGGTCACCTTTATTTACTTATGTTAGGGCTCTTTCACACTTGCGTTCTTTTCTTCCGGCATAGAGTTCCGTCGTCGGGGCTCTATGCCGGAAGAATCCTAATCAGTTTTATCCTAATGCATTCTGAATGGAGTGAAATCCGTTCAGGATGTCTTCAGTTCCGTACCGGAACGTTTTTTGGCCGGACAAAATACTGCAGCATGCTGCGCTTTTTGCTCCGGCCCAAAATCCTGAACACTTGCCGCAAGGCCGGATCCGGAATTAATGCCCATTGAAGGGCATTAATCCGGATCTGGCCTTAAGCTAAACGTCGTTTCGGCGCATTGCCGGATCCGACGTTTAGCTTTTTCTGAATGGTTACCATGGCTGCCAAGATGCTAGTGTCCTGGCAGCCATGGTAAAGTGTAGTGGGGAGCAGTATACTTACCGTACGTGCGGCTCCCGGGGCGCTCCAGAGTGACGTCAGGGCGCCCCACGCTCATGGATGACGTGAACACATGGCACGCTCTGACGTCATTCTGGAGCGCCCCGGGAGCCGCACGGACGGTAAGTATACTGCTCCCCTACTACTATGGCAACCAGGACTTTAATAGCGTCCTGGCTGCCATAGTAACACTGAACGCATTTTGAAATGCTTTCAGTTCACTTGCGTTTTTCCGGATCCGGCGTGTAATTCCGGCAAATGGAGTACACGCCGGATCCGGACAACGCAAGTGTGAAAGAGCCCTTATGTATGTTATGACGAATACAAATATCTGACTACATTCAAGGCAGGATATCAATAGTCCTAACTTTCCGTACGCCTCCCACAACGGCACTTCAGCAGGAGGGTACCCCGCCCCCAGGGACAGGAAACAACGTAGAAAGCAGAAGTTTAAATGCCTCCTCCCCATTACCTTCTCCAGTCGTTTCCTGTCTCTTGGGATGAGTGGAAAGCGTGCATGCTCCCTCCTGCTGAAGTTTCATGCGCCCAGCCTGCGGTGAGTATTCCCTGCTTTGCAGGAGGGCTGTGGCAGAGCGGCGGACGCTGGGGGCGAGATACGGCTCCCACTGCTTGCTTCTGGCGCAAGTCCTTACTTTAGGCAGCCCTGGACGGTGCACCGGCTCAGGAAGAAGCCGCTTGCAGGGCCAGAAGGCCTGCGGGATCTCTGGGCTGAGATCTCGCGAGATTCGGTCACGTGACCCCGGCTGGGCCATGTGACGCGCCGGCAGGTCATGTGACCTGGAAGTGATTCAAATTGGTGGCGGGAAGCTGAAAAACGCCGCTCAGTGCAATGTCTCTGCAGCAGGAGAAGCCTTCTGATGCCCCTAAGGCCCCCAGTCCGGTAAGCCTCCTCCGGAGTGATTTTATTTTACCCTATCACCTGTGGGATTTTTTTTGGTCTTTATCCTGGTGACGGTTGCCCCACTCCTTCCCCTATAATAAAAAGGAGCCCCTGCTCTTTTCTTTGTTCTTTCAGAATAGAGAATCCGGAAGGAGTGGGGAATCTGCACAGAAAAGTGTGCTATTTGCAAAAAGCATCTGGCAGCACATAGTAAAAAACCTATCTGCCAAAGATGTACGGACAAAATAATGGCTGAAGATTCCCCTTCTCTTGTGGAGAATTTATGATCCATTATAAGAGAAGTGAGCTCAGCAGTGGAAGCAAAAATGGCATCCCTTTCCCAAAAACCTTCCCCTTCTAAAATGGTCACGGAGCCCCAGATAGAATGGGATATGGAGGACGACGATATTAATAATTTGTCTGACTCGGGATCCTCCTCTAATGAAGAGGTCAGTGGTCCGTTATGCTCAGTAGAGGACACTGACTGCCTCTTGAAAGCAATAAGATTAACTCTAAATATTGAAGAATCCAAGCAGTCAGTCGGTCCAGGATCAGATCTTCAAAGGGCTGGGTGATAGGAAGAGGAGAGTGTTCCCGATCCATGACAGGATCCGAAAGCTTATACGGGATGAATGGAAGGACCCAGAGAAAAGGGCTGGTACTTCAAAAGTCTTTAAAAGAAAATATCCCTTTAGCGAGGAAGATTCAGCTCTTTGGGATAAAACACCAAAGGTTGACGCCCCTGTTGCACGAATTTCTAAAAAGGCAGCCTTACCTTTTGAAGACGTCTGCTTATTAAAGGATGCTATGGATAAAAAGTGTGAATCCGTACTTAAAAAAGCTTGGGAATCCAATACCGCCATGTTGAGACCTGGCATAGCTGCCACCTATACTGCTAGATCTCTGTCTCTCTGGCTCTCTCAGCTGGAGGAACACCTGGTCTCTGACACCCCCAGAGAGGATCTCCTGGCCTCCTTGCCGATTTTGAAACAGGCCTCTAATTTCCTGGCAGACGCATCTGCCGACCTGGTAAAGTTATCAGCTAGGTCGGCGGCTCTTTCTAATACAGCAAGGAGGTCAGTCTGGTTACGCTCTTGGTCAGGTGATACTGCTTCAAAAAATTAACTCTGCAGTATCGCTTGTGAAGGGGAGCGTCTTTTCGGTTCTGTCTTAGATGACATTCTGGAAAAGGCCTCTGATAGAAAAAAGGGGTTTCCGCCAGAGTCCAGGTTCTTCCAACAGCGTCGTTCCTTTCGCCCCCAAAGAAAGGGTAGACAGGACCGTAGAAAAAAGGATCCCTCTAGTTCTTGGCAGTCCTCAAAGGGGAGAGGTAGAAGTTTCCTCTTTAGTCAGGATAAGTCTACAAAACAGTCCTCCCAATGACACCAGGAGCCCGGTGGGGGGGGGAGATTGAAAGAGTTTGTCCCTGCTTGGGAAAAAATCTCAAATTCAGCCTGGGTCCTAGACTTAATCCGTCAGGGATACCAGCTGGAATTTTGCACTCTCCCTCCAGACAGATTTGTTTTGAACAAAAGATTGAAATCAGATCACAATCTTCTAGAGTCTCAGATTTCCCTTTTGTTAGAAAAAAGAGCAGTGGTTTCAGTTCCAGCAGACCAGGAAGGAAGGAGATTCTACTCCCCAATTTTTCTCGTAAAAAAACCCAATGGCTCTTTCAGAGCAATTATCATTATCTAAAGTGCCTCAACAAGTACATAAAATACAAAAGGTTCAAAATGGAGACAGTAAAATCTACAGTGAACCTTTTAACTCAGGGCTGCTCCATGGTAACACTCGACCTGGCGGACGCATATGACCATGTTCCGATCCATCGGAAGCATCAAAAATATCTGCGTTTCACCATTTTCAAGGGGGAGCGTCTTCTCCAGTTTCAGGTGTTACCCTTTGGCCTGGCCTCTGCACCCAGAGTGTTCACAAAGATCATTGCAGAAATCTCAGCCTTTTTTCAGCAGAAGGGGATAAACTTCATACCCTATTTGGACGATTTTCTCATTACAGCAGCCTCCGAGACTCAACTGCAGTTACGGGTGAAGTTCGTCCTGGAGACCTTAACATCCCTAGGTTGGAAACTAAATCTAGAAAAATCTAATCTATCACCCAGCCGAAAGATGATCTTTTTAGGTATTCTTCTGGATTCCACCCAAATGACCTCTTTTCTTCCAGAACAAAATATCCGGGACATCAGGTTAAGGATTTCTGTCTTTTCAAACCAGACAAAGGTCCCGTTCCGAAGGATTATGAAAATTCTGGGACTCGTGACATGGACGATTCCTGCGGTGAGATGGGCCCAGGCTCACGGGAGACCGCTTCAGGAATTCCTGCTAAAACAGTGCAACAAAAGCGTCTTCTCTCTGGAAAAAAGTTACCTTACCTCCAGGGGTCAGACTCTCCTTGCAGTGGTGGCTGAACCAGAGAAACCTAGTCAAGGGGGTCCCTTGGAGGCTCTCCAATCAAACAGTGGTAACAACAGATGCAAGCGGGGGAGGCTGGGGAGCCCATTGTCAAGGTCGGTTGTTACAGGGTTCCTGGAATGCAGAGACCCTTCCCCTTTCTTCAAACTCCAAAGAGCTTCTGACTGTTTCTGGCCCTAAAATCCCAGTCATCCGAGGACAAAACGTAAAAATCCTCTCCGACAACTCCACCACGGTGGTATATCTCAACAAGCAAGGGGGCACAAGAAGCAGTCGGATAGCATCTCAAATCTTTTCTTGGGCAGAGTCAAACATCCAGTCTATAACCGCGGTCCATCTAAAGGGGGCAAGAACACACTAGCAGACTTCCTGAGCAGGAAGAGAATTTGGCCAGGGGAGTGGAGCCTTCAAAAAAGCGGTGTTCCAGAACATCTACAGCAGATGGGGAGTCCCAAGAATAGACCTCTTAGCTTCCCAGAAGAACAAACAGGTGGACCTTTTCTATTCCATCTCGGCGAAGGACCACCCGGTGAGAGTGGATGCCTTAGCGGGTCCATGGCCATTGGGTCTGCTATATGCGTTTCCTCCTTTCCAGGTCATACCAAAGGTTCTGGCAAAGATAATAGAGGAACGAGCCCATGTCATCCTAGTGGCTCCATACTGGCCCAAAAGGCCTTCGTTCTCCCTCCTTCTGAACCTCTCCAAGGGGGACTTTTGGACCCTTCCTCAGTCTCCGGACCTTCTCCATCAGGGCCCAGCCTGGCATCCAGCAATCGGCCAACTAAAATTGACAGCTTGGAATTTGAGCGCTCCATTTTGAAGTCCAAGGGCTTCTCGGATGCAGTTATTTCCACATTGCTCTCTAGCAGAAAGCAAGTAACTTCCAATATCTACTGGATAACTTGCAAAACCTTCCTTTCATTTGCCAAGGAATCCTGGAATCGCACTCTTCCCCCAGATATGAGGGTAATCCTGGACTTCCTTCAGAAAGGGCTAGGAAAAGGTCTTTGTGTCAGTACAATTAAAGTCCAGATTTCAGCCCTTAGTGCCTTCTTGGATATGAGATTGGCGGATTTGGATGTGGTGAAGAGGTTCATAAAGGGAGCCAGCAGACTTCACCCAGTTATTAGATCTACGGTTCCGCCTTGGGACCTTAATTTGGTCCTTTCTGTCCTTATGGACCATCCCTTTTGAACCTCTTGAGTCAATCCCCCTCAGGTTGCTGTCCTTTTTTAAATCCGCTTTTCTCATAGCTATCACTTCAGCCAGGAGAGTGGGGGAGATCCACGCTCTGACATGCAGACCTCCATATCTAACCATCCTTGACTATAGGATTGTATTGAGACATGAACCCTCCTTCTTACCAAAGGTTTTCTCTAAATTCCACTGCCAACTGGAGATTTCCTTACCTTCCTTCTGCGCAGGGGCGAAGTCATCGAAGGAAAGACGTTTCCACCATCTGGATGTACGTAGATGTATTCTTGGCTATCTGGAGGCCACAAAAGGACTACGAAAATCCGACCGTCTTCTGGTCCAGTATGCAGGCCAAAATAGGGGGCAGGCAGCTTCAAAAATTACTATAGCCCGCTGGATAAGAATGACCATTGGAATGGCCTATACAGCTAAAGGTCTTACTCCTCCAGGGGGTCTAAAAGCCCATTCAACCAGAGCAATCTCCACCTCCTGGGCAGAATCTGCCTCCGCCTCCTTGTCACAGATCTGCCAGGCCGCTAATCCGTCCACCTTTTTTAACCACTATAGGTTGGACGTTCAGTCCAATTTGGATTTGTCGTTCGGACGTAAAGTCCTGTTAGCGGCAGTCCCCCCCCCCCCCCCCCCCCCCCCAATGGATTCCTTTGTTATTCCTCCTGCTGAAGTGCCGTTGTGGGAGGCGTACGGAAAAGATAATTACTCTTACCGGTAATTGGATCCCCTCTCTCCGCCTGACCGCACCTCGGATACTTCTGAACTCCAGCTTGAAAAGTATGTATCATGTTCCCAATTAGAGATTGATGCGTTTTTATGAAGTTTATGAAATACATGTATGGTTTTTTTTAAACTTTTTTTTTTTTAAATAAATCTTTTTCATTTTTTTTTTTTATATTTCTAAATTTTTATATATTTTTCATGTGGTACATCGACCAGAAGCAGTGACCATGTATGCAAATACTCAAGGGGCATTTTTTGACAAAAAACGCATTAAAAACACAAGTGAGTTTTTTATTTTTTTTGTTTTTTGTTTTTACACCATGCGGTTTTTGTAAATATCATGTGTTTTTTCTAAATTACTATTTAAATTTGTGTTTTAATTGGCCTGAGTAGAATTTAATACGTTTTTAAATGAGTGACTGAAGTATTTCATGTGTTATTTTTCATGTGTCTTCTGATACATTATCCAGTTAATGAGTGATCAAACAGACTCTACTAGGGATGCAGTCGTGACAAGGGACGCACAGAAAACATAGGTGCGTGTTTTGCAAACACTGTGCGTTTTTTGACATACAAAGCGATTAGGAAGTCCAAGTGAGGATATGTGACCCCTTTTTGTAAAGTATGTTGAATAATTTGTTTGCTTGTAAATGAGTTGATTCAGATCAGGTGCCTAATGTAACCAAAGTTCCAGAATGCTTTGCTACAAGGAGGATATTTAAGGATAAGTGATTTCTAGTAGCTGTCATTGCCGCTGAGGAAGGGGCTTGATCCCCGAAACGTGTATGGTTCATGACCGCACAGGACTCCACTATTGAATATTGAGGTGCCAACAGCATCGGGCATCCTACCCCTCGGACCCCCTGTGAAATGACATTCGATATAAAGATCAACATACGGTCTGGACTCTAGGACCCAGCGCATCACCAGCCTTTCACAGAGCAGTGTGTAATACATGAGATACAGCTAGGTCATGTGGGACGCCACGTTTGAGACCTGCTAACTGCTCGGGACGCCGGATGAGTTTAAGCAGCTGCTGCTGGTTGAGCCTACAGGAACAGAAGAGGGGTAAAGTACTCTGCCCTATGAGGCTCATTTGAAAATATTATACCAGTGATTCCTATTGCATGCAGACGCCTAAACGGGTGATCTAGTGCGGACAATCATAAGTGACTCAAGCGCCACCAGGCGATTTACATTTAGCGTGGACATTTACGATTGACGCCGACCTGGCAATGATACATGGTCACAGGGCTGACTGAATATTACCACCTGGACATATGTACACATTTATGTTTTATATTATATGTATGTAGAGTTTGAGTTTTATGCCAATACATTAGTTTTATGTGAATAAATTAGGATTATTAATATCCTGCCTTGAATGTAGTCAGATATTTGTGTGCCCTCCAATTACTTCATTTATTTGCATTTTCTTAACGGATTTGGGTGAATCCGCGGAGTCAGCACCGGGTCCTTGGAAGAGGTGGGGTGAGCCACTGTACACAGGTATATTTGTAAATGTTATGACGAATAGTCTATTTTCCCCTCCCCCACGACAGCACCATAGAGAGAGGGATCCACCCCCAGGGACAGGAAACCTACAGAAATAAAAGGGTGGAGCCTCTATTCCCATTCAGTGGTTTCCTGTCCCTGGAGTGGGAGACCTACAGTTTCCTTTCAGGTCCTACCGTTGGTCTTGCTTCCTAGGTTATTCCTAGAGGGCTAACGGTTTGCTGCCGGGGTCCTTCGCGCTGCTGGGCAGGCTGTCGGGACCCTAGGATGCGGAGGTGCTCCAGGGGCCCTCCGTATCTTGCGGCAGTCATGAGGGTTACCTCTCAGGGAGAGCTCTGCCCCATGGGAGGCGCCTTCCGGTGGCGCAGTTAAGTGGTCATCCTTGGATTCGGGGCTCTGCCACTTAGCTTTATATCACAATAACCTGCAGCGCTTCCTGGCATGCGTGCCGAGCGGGTGACGCACTTCCGGTGCGTGCCGAGCGGGTGACGCACTTCCGGTGCGTGCCGAGCGGGTGACGCACTTCCGGTGCGTGCCGAGCGGGTGACGCACTTCCGGTGCGTGCCGAGCGGGTGACACACTTCCGGTGCGTGCCGAGCGGGTGACACACTTCCGGATTCAAGGTGGAACGCAGATCGGCGGCTTCCGGTTCCGGATACCGGCAGGAGGCGGACACCCTCGTTTTTTTTCTCTCCATGTTATTTAAAGGAGTACTGGCCAGGCCGGTCCTTTGAGCCTATACAGGACGGTCTGAGCCAGGCAACATGTAGGAAGCTCTCAGCGGTTCTGTGCCCCTAGCTGATAGCTTTTAAAGATATTAATACCCTTCTCCTTATTATTTTTTTAAGTGTATAGACTCCATATTCCCTCCATCCAGAATGGTCGTTATTATGGAGGAAGAAAGAAGACAAGAATCTGCTTAGGGTGATGTGAATCCCATCCTGGTAGTTCTTTGATCTTCATGGGGTAAGTGGCTCATTTATCTGGCCTTTGGTTTCATTAAGGATTGCGCTTTGTGCTCTTTTTTTCCAGCCTAAACCGAAGAAAGTGCTGGCAAAAAGAAAAAACTAAGAATGTCTGCTATGCGGTACGGCTTTATCCTCTTCTTATGGGAAGAAACTGTGTCGGATATGCATTGACAAGACCATTTCGGATGAGTCACCGTCCTTGTTAGAAAACATCAGGTCGCTCACAAGACGGAGGTTAAGAAAACGCTGAAGTCAGACAGAAAGGCAAGAACTTATGTTAAGGATAAAGGTGCAAAAACTGGCCCATCCCAAGTTTTCTCGTCGGAAGGCAGTGGCGTCTCTAGCTTTCAAATTTTGGGGGGGCACACTGGGGGCCAGGACAAAAGTAGGGGGCAGCTATAACAACGATACATTTACACAAGTATGCTTAGAAATGCTGCGATACTTTACCCAATACCTAAAACCGCAATAGGGAAGAAAAACCCCAATCACTCAGATTTCAACATGTCCTAGCTACCTGGGGATCTGTGGATGACACATACCGTTTATAGCATCTCATGCTATGTGTCATCCACAGATCCACCCCATATCAGTGTCCTATCGGGATCCCTCTCCCTATAAGGCCCCATTCACACATCCGAAATTTGTGTAACGGAATTGCGGACCCATTCATTTCTATAGGGCAGCACGACGTGCTGCCGGATACGGAAAGGCGGTCCCGCACTTCCGGATCCACAATTCCGTTCCCGAAAAAAAAAATGCAGACCTGCACATTGCCGCTGTTATGGACGTCTGAAGGGAGTCTAACAGTGTCATCCACAGAGTGGCACATACCCCCCCCCCCCCCATAACTGTGTCATTTACAGATCCCCCTCCCTATAACAGTGTAATCTACAGATTCCCCCCCCCCCCCCGTAACAGTGTCATGACATCCAAAGACCCCCGATCCCCCTCCCTATAACACTATAAGAGTATCATCCACAGACCCCTCCCCCCCCCCATAACAGTGTAATGACTCATGACATCCACAGACCACACATCACCCTCCCTATAACACTATAAGAGTATCATCCACAGATCCCTCCCCCCCCTATACCAGTGTAATGACATCCACAGATCACCCTCCCACCGCTCACATTTGAACATGATTTCTCTAAACGGTAAAGTAAACACTGTAATCATCCAGGCTGCACTGACAGTAACTTTAAAGGGGTTCTGCACTTTCATTTAACTGAGATGATCTATACTCTGGATAGATCTTCAGCTTCTGATCGGCAGCGGTCAGACACCCGGTACCCCCGCCGATCAGCTGTTTGAGAAGGCAGCGGCGATCAAGCAGCACCGCGGCCTTCTCACTGTTTACCGCCGGCCCACTGACTGACATCACGACTAGTATCAACTAGCCTGAGCGCGGCTAAGATCTTTCACTTGAATGGAGCTTAGCTGCGTCCACGCTAGTTGATACTAGTCGTGACGTCAGTGGGCTGGCGGTAAACAGTGAGAAGGTCGCGGCGCTACTGGAGCGCCGGTGCCTTCTCAAGCAGCTGATCGGCGGGGGTCCCGGGTGTCTGACCCCCGCCGATCAGAAGCTGATGATCTATCCAGAGTAAAGATAATCAGTTAAATTAAAGTGCAGAACCCCTTTAACTTTTAAATCAGGAAGATTCTGGGGCAGAATCTAATCTCTCTAGTTAGAATAGAAAGAGACTTGGGGCTCTTTCACACCTGCGTTCTTGTTTTCCGGCATAGAGTTCCGTCGTCGGGGCTCTATGCCGGAATAATCCTGATCAGTTTTATCCTAATGCATTCTGAATGGAGAGAAATCCGTTCAGGATGCATCAGGATGTCTTCAGTTCAGGACCGGAACGTTTTTTGGCCGGAGAAAATACCGCAGCATGCTGCGCTTTTTGCTCCGTCCAAAAATCCTGAAGACTTGCCGCAAGGCCGGATCCGGAATTAATGCCTGATCCGGCCTTAAGCTAAACGTCGTTTCGGCGCATTGCCGGATCCGACGTTTAGCTTTTTCTGAATGGTTACCATGGCTGCCGGGACGCTAAAGTCCTGGCAGCCATGGTAAAGTGTAGTGGGGAGCGGGGGAGCAGTATACTTACCGTTCGTGCGGCTCCCGAGGCGCTCCAGAGTGACGTCAGGGCGCCCCACGCGCATGGATCACGTGATCGCATGGCACGTCATCCATGCGCATGGGGCGCTCTGACGTCATTCTGGAGCGCCCCGGGAGCCGCACGGACGGTAAGTATACCGCTCCCCGCTCCTACTATGGCAACCAGGACTTTAATAGCGTCCTGGCTGCCATAGTAACACTGAACGCATTTTGAAGACGGATCTGTCTTCAAATGCTTTCAGTTCACTTGCGTTTTTCCGAATCCGGCGTGTAATTCCGGCAAGTAGAGTGCACGCCGGATCCGTACAACGCAAGTGTGAAAGAGGCCTAGGTCAGTCCACTCAGTCACTACTTGTAAGTTGTACCTTATTATTATTAAGTTAACCTGCTACACACCATCTCCACTAGGTCAGACTCAGTCCAGTCTGTTCGGTATCGGTAGGGTAGGGCCACGCCACGCCACACACTGTCTGTTCTCTAGTCTGGGCCTGGCTGGCTTAAAGGGCTTCTGTCACCCCACTAAAGTCATATTATTTTTTTCTTAAATTCCTTATAATGCGATATATTAATATATTTTGGTTGGGTAGTTTCTTAAAAAAAAACCAGCAGGTAGGGTGGCCGCATCCTCCTTTCATAAAGACGCCCCCTCCTCATGTTGATTGACAGGGCCAGCGAACGTGCTCGTCTTCTGGCTGGCCCTGTCTGCGTTCAAAATCTGGCGCCTGCGCTGTACCAGTCTTCAGTCGGCGCAGGCGCACTGAGAGGAGGACGCTCGCTCGGCCGCTCCTTCCTCAGTGCGCCTGCGCTGGGTGTAGATGTAACGTCATCGGCGCAGGCGCAGGCGCATTGAGGATGGAGCGGCCGAGCGAGCGTCCTCCTCTCAGTGCGCCTGCGCCGACTGAAGACCAGTACGGCGCAGGCACCAGATTTTGAATGCAGACAGGGCCAGCCAGAAGACGAGCACGTTCGCTGGCCCTGTCAACCAACATGCGAAGGGGGCGTCTTTATGAAAGAAGGATGCGGCTGCTACCAGCAAGTAGCCGCCCTACTTGCTGATAGAGAGCTCATTTACATATTATAAAAGTCCGTTTTTTGAAGAAACGACCCAACCAAAATGAGTAAGAACACTATATATTAATATATCGCATTATAAGGAATTTAAGTTGGGAAAAAAAAAAAAAATGACTTTAAGCAGCTGCTGCCAGTAGATGAATGAATCTGGTCAGGTCCTGGAGCTGGGGGCGTGGCCGGGGCGGAGCTGTGGGCGGAGCCAGGGACGCCGCACGGTGGGTGGAGACTAGAGAGTGAGACCGCAACTGCACAGAGTCCAAGACTCAGATAATCAGATGTGAAGATGATGTCCGGTAGGGCTGCCTAGTGCCTACACAGTGCACAGCAGCGCAGCATAGACCAACTATTACCAAAATGAATGGGAGACATTTTAGTTGGGGGGGCACAGCTTGATGTAGGGGGGGCCGTGGCCCCCTCTGGGGCCCCCCCTGGCGACGCCACTGTCGAAAGGCAGTGATATATCAGGGTCGTCCTCGTCTGGTTCTTCATCGGAAGATGAGTCCATGTCCAACACCTTTTTTCCCGCTGAAGACACGGATAAATTATTAAGTCATTAGGTCCACCATGAACATTGAGGATGTTAAGGAGGAGAAGTCTGTAGCAGACTCCTTGTTTGAAGGATTACAGGAGAAGAAGGGTCGATGTTTTCCTGTACACGCTAGCATCATGTCTTTTTAATTCAGAGAGAATGAAAGAAGCCAGGCAGGAGGGTATTTGCCTCTAGGGCCTTCAAACGTAAATATCCATTCGAAGAAGTAGCTTCCTCCTCTTGGGGGAAAGCCCCTAAAATTGAGGTCGCCATCTCTAAAGCGTCAAAGAAGTCCTCTCTTCCTTTTGAGGATACGGGTATGCTTAAGGAGCCTTTAGACAAAAAGGCCGAAACCTTCCTTAGGGGTGCCTCGGAGGCCTCTACCTTAGCCTTTTGCCCGGCCATAGCTGCTACAGTCATGGCTAGGACTAGGGATGAGCGAACTCGAACTGTATAGTTCGGGTTCGTACCGAATTTTGGGGTGTCCGTGACACGGACCCGAACCCGGACATTTTCGTAAAAGTTCGGGTTCGGTGTTCGTCGCTTTCTTGGCGCTTTTTGAAAGGCTGCAAAGCAGCCAATCAACAAGCGTCATACTACTTGCCCCAAGAGGCCGTCACAGCCATGCCTACTATTGGCATGGCTGTGATTGGCCAGAGCACCATGTGACCCAGCCTCCATTTAAGCTGGAGTCACATAGCGCCGCCCGTCACTCTGCTCTGATTAGCGTAGGGAGAGGTTACGGCTGCGACAGTAGGGCGAGATTAGGCAGATTAACTCCTCCAAAGGACTTGATTAATCGATCGATCTGCATCTGTGCATCATTGAGCTGCTGAAATTCAATTGCTCACTGTTTTTAGGCTGCCCAGACCGTTTGTCAGTCACTTTTTTCTGGGGTGATCGGCGGCCATTTTGTGTCTTGTGGTGCGCCAGCACAA
This sequence comes from Bufo gargarizans, assembly GCF_014858855.1. Taxonomy (NCBI): domain Eukaryota; kingdom Metazoa; phylum Chordata; class Amphibia; order Anura; family Bufonidae; genus Bufo; species Bufo gargarizans. The sequence continues at coordinate 141,178,880 of NC_058088.1, forward strand.
GCTGCGACCAAGTGCATTTAACCCTCAATGGTGTGGTTGTTTTTTGGCTAAAGCCTACATCAGGGTGAAGCTGTCACACCAAGTGCATTTAACCAGCAATAGTCTTTTTATCTTTTGGCCATATACTACATCAGGGGCAAGCTGCGCCCGTCACCAAGTGCATTTAACCCTCAGTAGTGTGGTTGGTCAAGCTGTCACACCAAGTGCATTTAACCAGCAATAGTGTGGTTATTTTTTGGCCATATCCCAGTCTAATTCTGTCACTAAATCCATACCGGTCACCCAGCGCCTAAATACTAGGCCTCAAATTTATATCCCGCTAAATCTGTCGTTACCGCTGTACTGTTGTGGCTGGGCAAGTTATTTAGCGTCCGTCAAAGCACATTTTTTGTTCTGGGTTGAAATACAATTCCCAATTTAGCAATTTCATAATTTAGTGGTTTCTGCTATATCAGAGCTATTTGAAATCTATCCCTAAAAGGGTATATAATATTCAAGGTGCACATAGGGTCATTCAGAATAACTTCACACACACGCTACTGTGCATTTCCAAGTCTAATTCTGTTAGTAAATCCATACCGGTCACCCAGCGCCTAAATACTAGGCCTCAAATTTATATTCAGCTGAATTTGAATACAATACATTGGGCCCAATAATATTTTTGTTGTTGTGGTGAACCATAACAATGAGAAAAACATCTAGTAAGGGACGCGGACGTGGACATGGTCGTGGTGGTGTTAGTGGACCCTCTGGTGCTGGGAGAGGACGTGGCCGTTCTGCCACATCCACACGTCCTAGTGTACCAACTACCTCAGGTCCCAGTAGCCGCCAGAATTTACAGTGATATATGGTGGGGCCCAATGCCGTTCTAAGGATGGTAAGGCCTGAGCAGGTACAGGCATTAGTCAATTGGGTGGCCGACAGTGGATCCAGCACGTTCACAT